>NC_081853.1:55418432-55767599 GCF_963259705.1 Myotis daubentonii | reverse complement strand
GCCATTTTTATTATTTTATTTTTTAAAATATAGTATTGCCTTTTAGAGAAAGAGGAAAAGAGACGGCGAGAGAGAGAGGAATATCAACATGAGAGCAAAATATGGTTTGACTGCCTCCTGCACGTCCCCCCAGCTGGGATTGAGTCCGAACCCCAAGCATGTGTCCCGATCAGGAATCGAACCAGCAACCTCTTGGTGCATGGAATGATGCTCAACCAACTGAGCCACACCGCCAGGGTAACTATGGGCGCTTTAAAAATATTTACGTCACTTCATGTGCATTCAATACAAGGGCAGGTTGTGTGAATTTGAATAGTTCCTTCCTCAGGTAGGAAAGGATTTGCTGTGTTCTTCTTGCAAATGTTCCTATTCAACTATTTAAGTTGAAACAGAATAGTTCTCGTTGTTTATTCCCTAATCCAAACGGGAAGTTGACCTGGGTGACTTTCCTAGTAAGTGCCCAGCAGAGATGAGTGGCGGTAGCAATGGGGACATTTGAATTGAGATGACTTGCAAAGTGAAAATTTATTTGTTACTACGTGTGACAACTGATACTGGACGTCACTGTACAACTTCAGGTCAGCAAGTTCAAAACCAAGTGCTATTTCCTCCCTGTTACAAATTCGTCCTGAAATAAAGATGCCAACCAGCTGGCCAGAAGGAAAAGGGTAATACGCATGTGTGGGCTGCCTATCTGACTTCTAAAAACTCCTTCTTCTCCCTCAGCGACCAGCAGGGAGACTGAGGTCACCCCCGAGCTAATGCCTTCAGCTGAAACCACATCTCATCTCAAATCCTCACGGTGATTTTCTCCTACAGGCAAAGTCATTTTTGAATTCTCAATTTATCTTCACCTGCCCTGTATATGGTTTTAGTTATAACCCTCCCCAAAGAATTTCTGAAAGGGGCGCATAATATTGAATGAATAATTTGCTGAGGCAACATTGCCTTTTTTCTGCTAAAGAGGAAAATACGTGCTTAGCCATCATCTTTTAGCTAAAAGCTACTAACAGTAATGGCTTCGCATTTTCCCGACATCGCCTTTGAAATGTTCTAGCTTGAAGCGTGTGAAATGTTCACTGTTCTTATGTACATTTCAAAAAAATTTTGCTAAAAATGCAAACATCTTTTCCAAGAAATATTTTAAATACAACATGAAGATACTTTGCAAACCATTATTTATATGAATTCCAAGAAGCCAGGATATGGCTAGCTCCAGAACAGGCCAGGGGTGATAAAAGCATTTCTTACTGTCTGAAGTAGTCACAGTAAAATAATCCCTCCGAGCCCTAGCTGGTTCGGCTCAGTGGATAGAGTGACGGCCTGAGGACTGAAGGGTCCCAGGTTTGATTCCGGTCAGGGCACATACCCAGGTTGCAGGCTCGATCCCCGGTGGGGGGCTTGCAGGAGGCAGCTGATCAACGAATCTCTCTCACCATTGATGTTTCTCTCTCTCTCTCCCTCTCCCTTCCTCTCTGAATTCAATAAAACTATCTTAAAAAATAATGATCCTGCTGACAAATTCTGTGAGGTGTGTGTCTCAAAACTGTGCCCTCCTCCCTCTGCCCCAGCTCCCTCGGGCCCCCGCCACAGAGGCCCAGCAGAGGGCAGCGCCATGTCTGGGGAGGAAAAGGAAAAGAATCCAGAGGGAACGGAAGCAGAAATTTAGCTAAACTAGCATGCATCATCCCTTCCACGGGCTGTGCTGGGCAATGACACGTGAAAATAAATACTACACAGGCCCTTCCTTAAGAAATTCATGGTCTCGCTGATCACACGGAAGCTTGGGCGAATATACTGTGATGGGATGATGACTAAATTGTGTGATCAAGGTACAGTAACAGGCAGTCACAGCAACACCAGGCGGGGTGGTCATCTCCCTTTTCTTTCTCTAATACATTTTTATTGACTTCAGACAGGAGGGGAAAGGGAGAGAGACCGGAACAGCGCCGCCTCTCTGAAGCCCTCCAGGACTTGCCTGAGCTCTGTGCTCCCGAACTCCTGGCTCTGGCTGGAAGGCACTGTCGCCATCGCGACCACACTCATCTCTACTGGCACCTACCAGGAACGTCACCCAGGGAAACTTCCGGTTAGGATCACAGAATAAACAAGAACTATTCTATTTCAACTTAAACAGCTGAATAGGAACATTTGCAAGAAGATCACAGCAAACCGTCTCCTACCCGCGGAAGGATTACCGACGCCTCCACATTGGAGGGGAGTCCCAGCGCGGTCCTGGGACAAGGACTCGGTCAACAGCCGCCCTTCGGGGTCACCCAGCGTCACACCGGCGGGCCTCCCTCCCGTGTCTTCATCTTTCCTGAGAGCGGAGAGCAGCTCTCCGGGGAGGGGGTCCTTCTCGGCCCAGTAAACGGCGGAGCGAAGGGTGGGAAACACACCCACCATGGAGCCGAGAGCGAACCGCACCAGCTGCTCACATCCGGCTGCCCACCCGATGGGTGTCGGGCTGGTAGGAAGGGGCCCGTGAGCGTCTGGGCCCACCCCCCACGAGCCACACGTCCAGGCCACCCAGACCCGTGGAGGGTTCGCGATGCTGTTCTTCGGCTCCTCTCGCGTGTCCCTCGCTTTCTGGGATGCGGACGGGCACAGAAAGCGGCACCTCCCCTGGACATGAGAGCAGTGATGGGAGACTGGCCAGGAGGACGGAGAGGAGAGCCATGCCGGTCGGGGGGTGCTCCGGGCCGGCCGGGCCCCTGGGAAGAGGAGTGGAGGCAGCTCTGCCTCAGAGCCTTTGGCACCAGCAGGGGTGCTCCCTGCCTCGCTGTCCCCATCCCCGACCCCTCCGTCTCCGTGAAGCAGAAGAGGGTCTGAAGCTTTCCGGTGCTCCGGGGGCGCCTTTGTCGCTGGAGAAGCCAGCAGGCAGGTCACTGAGCATTGAAAAGCCCTGAAGGGAAGGCGGCCACTGGAACATATGTTTTACTCTTCGAAATGGCCCTCTGCCTTCGGTGTTGGGGGAAAAAGAAGAAAAAGTAGACAGAAAAAAATAAAAAAGGAGAAGAAGAAGCAAGGGGGGGAGGGGGCAAGGCACCATGACTCCTGACACAGAACGGGAAACAGCCTGGCACGTGGGCAAAGCTAGAGTCCGCCTCTAAGTCACGTCTCTAACAGAATAATGCCCCAGACAATATCTGCGGGGAGAAATTTTTAAAAACTGATATTAGAAAGAGGAAAGATGAGAGAGAGGAGAGAGAGAGAGAGAGAGAGAGAGAGAGAGAGAGAGAGAGAGAGAAAGAGAGAGAGAGAGAGAGAGAGAGAGAGAGAGAAAGAGAGAGAGAGAGAGAGAGAGAGAGAGAGAGAGAGAGAGAGAGAGAGAGAGAGAAGAGAAGCATTGATGTGAAAGAGGCACATCTGTTGTCTGCCTCCTGCATGTGCACCAAGCAGGGATCGAGCGAGAAACCTGGGCACGTGCCCTGACCGGAACCTGCAGCCTGCGCGCTTGTGATGCACAGGGAGACGCTCCAACCGACCCAGCCACCGGCCAGGGCTGCAGGGAGCAGTTTTTATTTGTAGAAAAGACAGGCCATGTCGTGAGAAACATTTGACACTGTCCACTGCCATCTACTTGCTGGTGGATTTCAAATTTCATACCTGGTCCCATGCCACCGCTCTGGAGCAGATCTGCACAGTAACTTGCTCAGATATCACAGTCTGTGCATACTGTCAGATGGGCGTTTCCGTCTTCCCAGCATGTCACTCCATGTGGCAGTAAGCTGAGTGTTGTGCATGTGCTAAAGGAAGTGATTGTGGCATAAAACACTACTTCACATCCAAGTACGGGCCCAGCAGTTCAGAAAAGCCATTCATCTTTTTCTCATTTTTTTTTATCCGTAGTTTAAGCTGCCACACTCGATTAGTATACAGAGCACGGAGAATGTGATCTTTCTTTCATTTCATCATTAAATAAAAATTTAAACATGCATTTATATTTTCTATATTTATGATAGTTTCGGCATTTGAGACTTTTTAATTTCCTCATGGTCAAGCGTGTTTAATGACTCAAGTATAAATATTTTATAGCCTCTGCTCATTATTTCTCATTAGCAGCAGAGCCGCATTTTATCCAGTGAGGTGCACCCCTTAGGGTCCGCCAGGAACGTGGGGTGCCTGCCTTCTGCAGACAGGTGAGCGCAGACACTGCAGGTGAGCACAGACATGAGACAGGCACACATAGACATGATACAAACAGATGAGCACAGACAGGAGCCAGGTAAGCACAGGCATAATACAAACAGGTGAGCAGAGACACAGAGACGTGAGCGATGCCCACCTGATTACAGACTCACAGAACCCACTGTGGCCAGCCCACAGCTGGTCACAGTACCGACAGCTGACATGACATCAAAGGGGAGACGCACTCTTCTCTCCAGGTGCTGGAGTCTCACTGCTTTAAGCAGCACTAAGCCAGGTTCCCTGCAGGGGAGCTACCCGCACACCGACCTCCACCTCGGGCTCTGTCTGGGGCCAGGAGGGCTGGTCCTGGGGTTCTGGCACAGACCAATTCAGTCCCTGACCAAGGGACAGAGCCCGGGAATCAATGTCCAGGTATCACCTGCCCCTGTCAGAGGTCACTCCAATTGTAAAAGCACCTTCCAGCAGATCTGCAATGGAGCTGTGTGAATGTTCCTTCACGAAGAACAGATGCGTCCCTAATTGTGGCCAGGAAACCAATATTATCACTAAAATGTCATTTCAGTCAGATCAGGACCCCCAAAAGGTCATTGCTGCTTTTCCAAATTACCCACAAAAAGTTTGGACCGTAAGCGAAACACCATCCTGGTGACTGCACTGACTTTCTAACAATAGTACTTGCTTTACGTGGGTTCGACATTGGGGCCTTAATTAGGCTGACCTTTAAAGAACGAGCTTTCTAGAACCGGAATTCTTTACCAGACTTCTGCAGGGCACTTCCTGGGCAATCGACCCATCCAGATATGATGACACAGGCTTTCCGATCTCAACCTCTCATTTGTGTCGGATGCCAAATACCACGGGTGTCCCCAAAAATGTACGCACACTTTGAGTGATCATTAATCCCAATGGGTTAACTCTGAAGAGAAAGACACCCCAATGGAGCCATCAGCTGTTAATGTGTGTCTACATGTTTTGGGGGCACCCTGTCTTTTAGTCACTTCCTCTCCCAAACACCACAGTCCTCCTCAGAACCATTAGCACAATGAAAATGCAATGCCTGCTGAGAGCAGGCGAAATGTTGCCTCATGCTAAAAACCAGGTTTTTGGGGGGTGAGTGAG
The DNA here is from genome assembly GCF_963259705.1 of Myotis daubentonii. NCBI lineage: Eukaryota > Metazoa > Chordata > Mammalia > Chiroptera > Vespertilionidae > Myotis > Myotis daubentonii. Next base: position 55,762,328 of record NC_081853.1, on the reverse strand, counting down.
GGTGGGGTGGGGTGGACAAAAACCAAAACCTGCTCTGATCAGCACCTTGAATGCAGAGGATCGTTCTGAAGAGTTTGCAGCGTCTGCTCCCGACCCATCCTGTCTGACTCGTCCCTCGACTTCCACAGTCCACACACCTTTCTGCGCCTCATTCCACTTGAAATCCCTGGGAAGGAGGAGGGAGCCCCCGGCTTGAGGGGTACCGTGCATTAACCAGAGAAGAACACCTGTTCCCTTATTGTGTGGTCACGACCTTACACTTGGGTGTTGCAGCAGTGACTTCCTCAGATAGTCAGAGGTGACACAGTCTCACCCTTCAGTTCCATTAATTTTTCTCCATCAGCGGGGGTGGGGGACGTCTGGCCCTCGGGCCGTATAAGGCCTGCAGAATCCTTGGGTCTTGTATACTGTGTGACTCAGAGCACACCCTGCACATCACAGTTAACGGGATGCTTTACTCCCCCTGAGGAACAGGAATCTTTAGAAAGGACACAGGAAGTGCAGGTGAAAGAAAAGGCCAGACCTGCGGAGGACAACGGGACGCGGGGGTATGGTTACCTGTCCTCACCACAACCCATCCTGATCCCCTCGCGGTCTCTTCTCCCAGCCTCATGTGAGAGTCAACCCAGGAACTGCTGTGGGAGCTCTCGGAACTGTGAAAGTCACACCGCACACAAAGTATCGTACTGTAGCTTCCTTATCCCCAGAGGATAAAGAAGTGGTTTGAAAAATGTCTCCAATACAAAGTTAAATCGGACCATTATTATTACTATTCTGTGAATTATAAAAATAGTGTATTTGATGCAGAACTAGACATACGGGAGGAAAGAAAGAGAAAGAAAGGAAGGCAAGAGAAAGAGAAGGAAAGAGAAAGGGAAAGAAAAGAAAAGAAGTGAGACTTGGCATCGTCATGGCAATGGCCTACATTCACCAGGCAGCTCTCCTTTAAAAATAGTAACAATAGAATTTTTTTCCCTTAACTTTGCTGGAATCACTAATAGGTGCTTCCAATTACCAGAGAACAAGACTCATAGGATCGGATTTTGCATAATTTTTCCTTTTACTTGCAACTTCCCAAACAAAATGCCATACACTATTCCTGACTTCATTTGCTTCTTAAGCAAGACCGGCACTAGGACTACTGAACTCCTCCAGGGACTCAACCAGATGAGAAGATCTAGGATGGCTACATGGCCAACAAAATGCCGGAGGTCCTGCGGAAATGATCTAACTCAGGCGAACACTGGAGAGTTTAGAAAATGGAAATTCTATTGTCATCACTTTCAAAGATTCTGGTAACACCCCTTCCTCCTGGGACACACCGACACTTAGTGGGGCTGGGAAACAAAGAAAAGCAACAAAACCAGACAAGCAACAGGTGCGGCGACTCTGCCACCCGGAGGGCATGCCCCAGGTCAGTGGGCTGCTACCTGCCCCTGGGCACCTGTCCATACCCGGACCACACGGCGGGAAGTGTTCCCAGTTTATGAAAGATGGCTCAGAGGGTCAGGAAGGTAGGTGCAGGCCAACCGGTTTCAGCCTCAAGTTCAAAGCCAGGATCATCTGATTTCCAAACTTCATTCAGTTGAATTTGACCATGTTACCCGCACCGCACAGGTGAAGAAATCCCACTGAAATATTACAGCCCCACATCCAAGCACAGCACCAGGTTACCGGGCAGGGACACCAGGGGGCCCCGTCTGCCATCAATATTCCAGTCCTCATATTAGGTGAGAAGCTATTTCTTCAGCTATTTTAAGTGAAACTTTTTATTTTGCAAAAGGAAAGACTTAGTTTTGTTTTATACTAGAGCCCGGAATTTCCAGCCTAACTACTCAGCTCTTAGTACATTTAGCTGCAGAAGCACAAATATTACTTTTCTATGACGCGGCATACACCTATGAACAGGCAACGACAATGTCACAGGGTGGCTTAGGACGTGATGAAGAGCAGGGTTCCTCTCCCGGACTCTGCTGATCTCTGGGCCGATGATGCTGGTGGTGGAGGCGGCCTGGGGCAAGGTAGGGGGTCTCCCACCGTCCCTGCTCACTCCCCAGTGAGAACTTCAGCACCCGGTCCCCAGGTGTGGAGGGGCAGCTGGGAAAATGTGCAGACATCACCAAGTGTTTCCTGGGTGACACCGTCCCTGGTCGGATACCATCGATAGAGCACCTGTATTGAAACACAGTCTTAGTTCTGCACACCGAGGGGGGTGAGTGTGGTGGGGGCGTGTAGACAGGCCCACAACAGTGCAAGAGACACAAAGGAGATGCTGCTGAGTGTAAAGGAGAACCTCTCCTTCCTCAAGGATGTGCCACTCACGCTGCGTTGTCTCTATTGCACCAGGGCCACGGGTAGTGACCTCGGGTGTCTATCCACATGGTAGGCTAATGTACACAAGCAAAACTCACGCTTTTGCACGCACACCCTACGACAGGACCAGGCAGAGCTTTCATTCATCATTTACTCTGGTATTTTATAAAAGGGACTTTCCCTGCTGAAACCGGTTTGGCTCAGTGGATAGAGCGTCGGCCTGAGGACTGAAGGGTCCCAGGTTCGATTCCGGTCAAGGGCATGTACCTGGGTTGCAGGCGCATCCCCTGTGGGAGATGTGCAGGAGGCAGCTGATCGATGTTTCTCTCTCATCGATGTTTCTAACTATCTCTCTCCCTTCCTCTCTGTAAAAAATCAATAAAGTATATTTAAAAAAAAAGGGACTTTCCCTGATAGTAACTATATCGGGGTAAGAAATGATGTCTACAAAACTCAAACCCAACATCAACACTGCAGTTATGACATAAAACCAGTAAGTCTACACGGCTGATCCCAATGTGGCCGCGAGGAGAAAGGTGATGGTGAGTGTTCGTCCTGACTCTGTGGCCCTTGCTGACCATCAGCCCTGAGTTATTTGTGCTCATCGGGAAGCGGGAAGTGCAGAGAGTGGATCGTGGAAAATCTTTTCTTAACTGGTTCTGAAAAGCAGATATTTTTCCCACAGCAAGTCAGCAAGTTTGTACGGTTAATCGATCCGTTTTGATTACAATGAAAACTTAACTCCATTACCCAAGAGCATTCTAGATTCCAGAGATAAATAAAGAGAATGGTCATCTCGCTATAGTTCATTCCTAGAGATGTTAAAGGGTCAGAGGGTAGGAAGGACATTTCCTACGCCAGGCACTCGGTCAGGGCCTTTCAATCTGCCCTCACTTCACCCACGTGACCTTGCGCGTGGATGTGGCCATCTCCTTGTAGGTGCAGATGGAGGCTCCCAGGGGAGCTTGTCCGAGGCCACACAACTGCCCAGACAGGCTGTCACGCAGACTGCCAGGTGCACTGGGACATCACAGTCAATAGAGGGAAACAGCGTATCCTTTTACACCAAGTCTCCCGAAGACAACACTAACAGAAGAGGTTAGAAGCCTGAAGAAACGGTTTCGCCCCGGCAGACGTTCCGCGATAGATAAGAATGCCGCACGGGGGTAAACAGATGTTCCCTAACCACCGAGCGTGTTACACGGCAGGTTCATAAATCAAGCGCTAAGTGTACAAATCATGTACCTTATTACACAGAAGACGGCAGCTGGAGTGATTTTCACAACCCCTCACTGAAATATGATGGAGTCTGTGTTCTTTGGGAAATACGGTGAATACACAGGAGTTTAAATTTACAGAAGCTGCAGCCCGGTGGCAAGCACAGCGAGGATGGGGGAGGGTGGCTATTCATGTCGTCATTCGAAGCTGCGCTACATGTTGCAGGATCACATAATTGGAATTATGACTATTTCGGCATCGAGAAAAGACGCAGCCCACTCACCGGAAAGGTCCTTAATAAATCTGAATTTTATGCTCGTCGGTCCCCCTCAGCCCAAGCGACCGCTCTGGTTGCTGAAAATATACTCGCAGCCGTCAGAGTTTTAGTATCAATCAAGCCTCTCTGCACCCTGGGCTCTGCGTGGAAAGAGCTTGGCTGATCCACAGATAAATCTGCCTCCCCCCGTCTGTGTGTGTTTACGGTACCTGCTCGCGCTGAGAACCAGACGGTGACGGTGAGTTAAGGCCACACCGGCAGTGTCGCTTTCACTAAAGTGCACACAAGAGCCCGCCATCCACAGAATGAACACGCAGGCCCCGGGGCCGTAGAAGGAGCAGCATCCAGGTTTTAATGCCGGCGGCACGGAACCAGGCTGCCCGCAGCACGATGGGCACAGCAGCCACGTCCTCTCAAAGCAGAGCCCGGTGGTCCTGGACGCGGCCACAGCATCTCAGTGTCGGCGCCGCCCAGAGCATGGGCTGCGCCCCAGCCCGTGAGAAGGAAACCTCAACTCTCAGGCCCACCCGCTCCTGGAGCGGAGCCTGCGCTTCTAACAGGACCCCCCAGGGCCCTGGGGGCGCAGGAAGTTTGAGAGGAACCGGTCTCGGTATGAAGTTGTAATAGTCAACAGGCCCCGGCCCTGTGCTGCGCAGACATGGGATGGCTTTGGCAGTCTTGGAAGTTCTAGTGAAAATACACAAGTCTTTTTTTTTTTTTTTTTTTTGTAACGTCTTTATGATTTGAGAGAGGAAGGGAGAGGGAGATAGAAACATCCATGATGACAGAGAATCATGGATCGGCTGCCTCCTGCACGCCTCCTACTGGGGATCAAGCCCACAAACCGGGTATGTGCCCTGGATGGGAATCAAACCGTGACCTCCTGGTTCCTAGGTCGACACTCAACCATGGAGCCGCACCGGCCGGCAACATAGGCAAGTCTTTCACAGTATTGAGATGTCTCCCGGGAAGTGCTTCTCTGCTGACTTAGTGAGAGCTAGACGCCACAGGGAAGCCCACGGCCACGGGCAGCAGCGGCCTGCGACCCCTTTTCTCACAAGGTGGGCACGCTGCCTGGCCAGCGCGGGTGACCACCCTGCCCGTCCCTCCTCCACAGCTGGCGGTGGTGTCAACAGTGGGGTGGACACTGAGTCTCGTACTGAATGGTCTTTGCTAAAGGACTGGCAGGGGGGAGCCCCCAGGCACCCAGAGGGGAGCGCTCCCAGGCAGGAGACGTGGCGCCCCTGGTGGCGAGTGCTGAGATGACACGTTAACTGGGATAAGCCCTGCTCTCCCTAGAGTTTCGGTTAGATCAATGCTCAACACGCAGGGCAGTTTGCTGAAGAGGAAAGAAATCCTCTGTCCAGAATGTGTGGCTCAGTGGTTGAGCGTCATCTTATGCACCAAGCAGTCACCAGTCTGAATCCTGATCAGGGCACATGCACGGGTTGTGGGCTCGATCCCCAGTAGGGGGCGTGCAGGAGGCAGCCGATGGATGTTTCTCTCTCGTCAATGTGTCCAGCTCTCCAGCCCTCTCCTTCTTGCTCTAAAATCAGTAAAAACATATTGTAAAAAATCCTTGGGTTGCTCGCCCAGCCCAGAGCCCTGTCTCCCAGAAGAACCCACTCCCAGCACCAGGCCTAAGGCAGTCCAGTGTCTCCTCACCCCAAGAAGTGACAGAAGTGGGGTCTTCTCTCTGTAGAACTGCTGACTAGCGCGTAGGGACTAAATTAGACCTGAACCCCAGAGCTGGTGGATCCTGCAAATACAGGGCTAGGATGCCCTGGGAGCTGGTGGATCCTGCTAATACAGGATTAGGATGCCCTGGGAGCTGGTGGATCCTGCTAATACAGGGCTAAGATGACCTGGGAGCCGGTGGATCCTGCTAATACAGGACTAGGATGCCCTGGGAGCCGGTGGATCCTGCTAATACAGGGCTAGGATGACCTGGGAGCCGGTGGATCCTGCTAATACAGAGCTAGGATGACCTGGGAGCCGGTGGATCCTGCTAATACAGGGCTAGGATGACCTGGGAGCCGGTGGATCCTGCTAATACAGGGCTAGGATGCCCTGGGAGCCGGTGGATCCTGCAAATACAGGGCTAGGATGACCTGGGAGCTGGTGGATCCTGCTAATACAGGGCTAGGATGACCTGGGAGCTGGTGGATCCTGCTAATACAGGGCTAGGATGCCCTGGGAGCTGGTGGATCCTGCTAATACAGGGCTAGGATGCCCACTTTTAACTGACTACACCTAACCCAGAAAGAAGAATCTGCAAAGCAAAAGGAAATCGCATGGCAGACAGAGACAGACAGACAGATGCAACAGACCGCAGGGTCCCGGAAACACAGAAACGGTCACACCTGCGCACCTGACCTCACTTCTGACTCCAGCCCCGCGTGGCGGCGGGTCCTGTGATGTGCCTGGTACTCATCCCGTGAACTGAGTCTTTGCCGGTCTAGGTTCAGGGTGGGAGGGGGCGTCTCGGCCAAGACGGCAGCCTGTTTCTCCTGTTTCTAAAAACAAACCCTCCCTGAAATTAACGTTGTCAGTTTGGCTCATCCACTGAATCGATGGGTGATATTAGGCAAAACATCTCTAATTCCTTACGTCTCTATATTTTAAACCTTAAAATGTGAATACAATTCCATCGAGACACCTTTTCTCCGAGGTCAGAAGTTTGGACAGATGCCGAAGCCACTTGAGAAAAAGGCAGATTTGCACAATTCAAGGTTCTGAGCAGGAGCCAGCGTGGGGGCCCTCGGAGGAGTGCTGGCACTTTAAATAGATAATGTAGCCAGCGACACAGCAGGCTCTGTCCCCGGGGAGGCCGCCTCCCCCGTGGCATCTGACACAATGTATCCCGCAGACTCCTGCTGCTGCCAGTGCCTCTATTTTGAGTTTAGAACCTTTTCATTTGTATTTTCCCCAAATGGCTTCTGTCTGCTTGTCAAGTGGGACTCTCGCCTCGCCGGGAGCCCTGGCTCGTGATAAGAAGCTGGGCTGGCAGGGCTGCTGCCGGCGCCCGGAACCGGGAGGCAATCCGCCTTCCCCTGCACCCGAGGGCGATGCCTGCAGCGCCAGCCTCCGCAGCTCCGCTCCGCTGCCTCCTGCTCAGATCAGATTCCCCAGCACCGGGTCCCGGGCCGTGCCCACCCCGGCCAGTGTCGCACGGCCACTCTGACGTCACCTGGCAGGTGCACTTCTTGGCCCCGGTGCGCGGAAGCCCTGAAGGGCACTGATGGGCGAAGAGCAGCCACCTCTGCTCACCGGGAGGCTCCGCACGGCGCCTGGAGGTGAGGAGCTGCGTCTGAACCCAGCTCTGCCACAGGGTTACTGAGAACAGTTACACTCCCGAACGTCCGATTTTCCTTAAAACAAACAAACAAAAGCAACACAGCCCGGCGGGGGTGGCTCAGTGGTTGAGCAGTGACCCATGAACCAAGAGGTCATCCTTTAGATTCCTGGTCAGGGAACAAGCTGGGGCTGTGGGCTCGATCCCCAGTAGGGGGCGTGCGGGAGGCAGCCGATCAACATTCCTCTCTCATCATTGGTGTTCCTATCTCTCTTCCTCTCCCTTCCCCCTCTCTCTAAAACGCAGTGAAAGACATTAAAAACACACACACACACACAAAGAAAATGCTGGAAGCTTCCTTTGGGTTCAGATGGTACTATTAGGACACGCGTTTGCGGGTCAGGAACGTGCCTGGCATAGCGCCAGTCTCCGATGGGGCTGTGAGGACCGCGGACCCCGCCCAGGGAGGCTGCTTTAGGCTCTAAAGCACGTCATTCCGTGTCTGCCGCGGCCAGGCCCGTCAGCGGCTCCCAGGGGAAGGAGGGCCTCCTCCCGGTCCCGAGGGAGGAACACTCACTTCTGGGAAAGTGAGCTTGCGGCCTGGACGTGAGGGAGACACCGGGCATCGTTGGAAACGCACAACCGGGACAAGGGCACTGCTGTGTGCGTGACCGTGACCCTGGCTGGACAAGTCACCGAACACTCCAGAGCTGCTTCCTCCACCGTAGCGGAGGGGTGTGTCCTGGCTTCTCCCGGGGGGCTCCCTGCTCCCGGGTGCTGGGAGCCCGCATTCCTGGCAGCAGAGCAGCCACACTGGACGGTTCTCTGTGCAGCACACGGACTGAGCTCCCGCCGTCCATGTGTGAGGGGACCTCAGCCCGGACGCTAACCCTGTAGGTCACTCCTGATGCATGGCATCACACGGGCGCAGGAATGAGGGTGCATGCGGGGCGTTCCTGCTGGAGGCTGTGGCACACGCGGGGCCTGCATTCACCCAGACTGCGTGGGCGCTGCGACCACCATCCCTCGGTGGGCGGCCTCCCGTGTTGGGGTTTCCTATCTTTGCTCCACAAAGTCGGGTGCCATCTGCCTGCTTTGCTCCCCGTTTTCTCTCTGCTTAAATGTCCTTTGGTCAGTGAGACATCCAAAGAGTCCTGGAGGAACCTCCATTTATAAGCATCGATAAGATACTGACCGGGAGCTGTTCATCCGCAGCTGTTTCTCCGACTGGAGCTTTACGAGGAGACGTGAGGAGGCCCGCGGCCCGCCCGAGGACGGCTCCTGGGCCTGAGGCAAGGACCACGCGCCACCCGCCACGGCCACTCCGCTTCAGCCTTTAGCTCATGCCGTACACGTCTCCCTGCAGCCGGCACCTGGCTGGTTTGTTTGAAATCATGAGCAGGAGGACAAACGTGTCCCGGGTACCCTGACGTCCCTTTCATGTCGCTGCCAGCAGCCGCTTGCGGAGGTTTCATTGTCCTGCCTTTTCCCTCCCCCAGGAGCGCAGGTGAGGGTAAGAGGATTCCTGGGCAGCTGTGCCAGGCACCTGCTTTTCCACTCCCGCCGTCCCTGCGCCGGAGAGCCTGCAGGGGGCGCCTCACGTCCTCTCCTCGCCAACAAGCTCAGTTCTGTGCTGCCTGGCCCAGCCCCAGCCCACCTGCAGAGCCTGTGATTCCCACTCTCCTATGAGAGCCCCCTTCCTCCGCCAGCCAGGACCCAGGCCGCTGTCCTCTCCCCCCAACCCTTTCTCTCAAAGGGGATTAAATGGTAAAGCCGCCACCACCGCTTCTCTAAGGCCCTTCCAGTCCCTGATCTTTCAGACCAGGGCCTGTCTCCCTTGGAAGCGGATCTGACATTTGGGGAAGGGTGTTCTGCTCTCATCGCCATGCCCTGCCCCCGCCTGGCTCACAGCGGCACCTGGACACCCCCCTCCCCCGCTGATATTTCATCCCTTTCAGATAAAGGTGGCGGCGGCTTCCTTTCCAGTCCCCCACGTGGAAGCCTCTCCGATTTCTCCAGCTGATTCCCGCTGTTTGTTTCCAGGACTCGGCTCCTCGTGTTGCCCCAGCAGCTTCCCTCTGAGATCCTGTTCCGCTTTGTATCTGAACGTCTCCACGGAGTAACATCATCCCGTCCACGGGCCCGTGAGACCCGGGCCAAGCTAAGCCTTTGCCAATAGCCAATCGTCCCCGGAAGCTGGGAGGCTGAATAAACGCTCGTACAATCTTTAGACAGATATATATACTTTTTTCTTTAAAACTTTTAGGACCACACTGACAGCAACTCATCGGCCTTTGGGTCCCATTTGTTAGTACATCTTTGACAGCGATGCCCAAACCCTGGGAGTCGGTGGCCTGGGGACCACTTGTAAAGGGGAGGCTCTCCCGGGAATCACATGCTGTTTGGGGTGATCTATGAGGTTTCTATTCCCGATCACATGTGCGGTTGAAAGGGCGGCTGTACTCAGTGTTCTAAAAACTTTGCTCTGCATTTTGACAAGCTACCATATGTCTTAGTGTAAACACGACACAGTGAAAATGTGCCCGAATTTCTCTTTTCCTTAGGATAAGAGCAATGGCGCCCACTTATGTTGAAAGGCCTTAAAAAGTATCTTAGAGCAATCAACTAACACTTGGTTGTAATATTACCTCTTGAGGCCCTTCTGATAGCAAACCTAATTTCATTCATCCCATCAGTGCCATGAGGCGTAACGGTTCTTTACAAGAGGGCTGACCACATCGTTTTTGCAGTTATGTAAATTAGAAAGAATTTCAGTAAAAACCACGGAATAATTAAGTATTAGAATATTGGGATAAAGTAGGGTATTTCCTAAAAGCCTGTCAATTCTAAATCTGATGAGCTTAAAGCAGAGATCGATTTATCAAAGGCACCAGCCCCAATTCCCATTTTCTAGCTGAGAAAACGAGCCTGTGACGTGTAATGATTTCTCTAACATCGCACAGTTGGCCAATGTCAAAGTGGAAGGAAACCATGACACCTGATAGTCAGTCTGCTTTTCTTCCCTTTCGTTAGTAGAGAGATCAGTTATAGAATGATGAGATCATTGTGGATCATGTGATTTGAACACTGTTGCCTAGAGATTAAAAAGTTGATGCTGGAAATTTCTAGTTTTGAAAATGTGGTGGACTCAGCTAATAAGGTGGACCAACACCCACCTACCAACAGAAAACTAGTGAATGAAATATAACCCCATTTAAAAAACCTGTCAAGCTTAATAGAATGAGTGACCTCTGACGACGGCTAAGGTCACGCAGCGCAGGTCAGCCCGCGGTTCTCAGGCACGCTGGGCTTTGCTGCAGCACCGGGCTGTGAGCCAGGGCGCTCATGCCCCATCAGACAGAACCTCCAAATAAAACGGGGATCCCCTACATCCATGAAAGGAACCTGGAAAAACTAGGCAACTGGCCTCAGAATGAGCATGGGATTTTGCTCTCTGCCCTGGGCTCTAGGTGTCCCCTCCAACAAATTGAAACCAAAAACTTCACTGAGTGAGAGGATCTGATCTAAATGTATACAACTCACGAAATGTAGGAAACTCACACAGGAGCTGGTCTGGGATGCTTCCATCACAGGGCATTGATAAAAGCAAACCCTGAGGCACGCTTTCACCCCACAGGGTGCAAGCATCCCCCCGGGAGAAACACCCAACCTGAGCTCACAAGATGCAACTATCAACTAGAGGGGAGGGAAAGACACCACCCAGAAAGGACCCCCGGGCACGGGACACAGAACAGGCAAGGGAAGCACCAGAAACACGGGATTATGAGCGCGGGCAGACAATAACAGCATGCAAAGTGATGGCAGATAAAAAGGAATGGGATCCACAACAGAACAATAGAATATTGTGATAAAAAAAAAACACACAGAAAAATAAACCAAATAGAACTTCTCGAAAAATGATTATTGAAATTTCTAAAGGCCAATGGCCACTTGAGGTTGCCGTTAAGTGCTTTTCACAAATCTTCTGGTTCTCCTTTATTTCTGGGAAGAGATTAATATCGTGTTTCCCTGCCCCCCTAGGAGTCACCATGGCTGTGCGGCTGCCTTTGCCGATGGTCCGGAAGCAGAACTGGCAGGTGCCCACTTTGGGGAGAAGCTGTCCGACCTGGTCCACAACCCCGCACTCTCTTCCTTTTCCCCCAGTAACTGTGGACTCGCTCCCAGACAGCGACTCCATCCACCGGGGTCCCTGCGCACAGCAAGGAGCAGAGCCCCCAGGATACCTTGTGCTGGGCAGGTGACAGGAGGGAGAAATAACCTCCGTGGTTCTAGCCCATGAGAGTTGGGAGGTTGTTAGTGCAGCAAAAGTTAGCTGTCTGGACTGACACACTGTGGTAAGTAGCAGAGCGGACCATGATGAAGAAAGGATTTAATAATTGCACTAGGATTTTTTCTTCTAAATCCTCACCTGAGGATTTCCATGGATCCTTAGAGAAAGAATGGAAGAAGGGAGGGAAGAGGGACAATGGAAGGGAGGGAGGGAGAGAGGGAGAGGGAGAGGGAGAGGGAGAGGGAGAGGGAGAGGGAGAGGGAGAGGGAGAGGGAGAGAGAGAGAGAGAGAGAGAGAGAGAGAGAGAGAGAGAGAGAAGAGAAGAGAAGAGAAGAGAAGAGAGAAGAGGAGAGAGACACATAGATTGGTTGCTGTCCACCTGTATTCGACTGGTGCTTGGGGATGAAACCTGCAACCCAGCTACATGCCCTTGATTGGTAATCAAACCCATTACCCTTCAGTCCACAGGCCGAAGCTCTAACCACTGTGAAACACAGGCCTGGCTGTCGTAGGAATTGGAAAAATTTGCCCAGAATGCAAAATGGAGATATAAAGGAATAAAAAAAAATATGAAATGATAGCTATAAGTTATGAGTAGGAGGAATAAATGGTCCAGAATAGGTATAATTAGATATGCAGAAAAGGACAAACAAGCAAAATGTTTCATGTCAATATTCAAATGAATGATGGATAAGAATTTTTAAAAACTGAAAAAGGGAAATTTGTCTTCCAGTTGAAAATCATCACGAGAAAAACTAAAAATAAATGCATAATTAAACGTATCATAATGAGAGTGTAGCCCTCCCATCGCAAAGAGAAAACCTTAAAAGCAAACAGAGAAGAAAAGACAGACCACATAAAAGATTGTCAATCTGACCAACAGAAGACTAATTAGCTACTGTAACAAAGAAGAGAAAACAATGTAACACTGTCCTCCAAGTACTGAGGTGAAAAATACTGTCAATTAGGAATTCCAAATATGGTTTAACATTACACATGCAAAAAAGCAAAAGAATGATAATTCATGAAAAACAATATTAGACAGTTTACTATTAAGGGAACATATGCGTATGTTGAGGCAAAGGGACCTGAACTCAAAGGAAGTGAGATGCCAGAAGGAATGATGAACAATAAATTAATAAATGAGGGAAAAACCTATATAAGTTGAGCCTTGATTATTTTAAGTATAAAACTAATAAGTATGAACTGGAAGAAAAATCAAGCTGAGCTGAAATACTATGCACATAACAGTAACTTGAAACTTTGAGAGGCATGATTAGAGTTACGAGTCTATAGGTCTGATTGGAGAACACTATTAAAATTGGGGCACTGCTTAGCTTACATTTTAAGTGAATCTACTAAAAATGAAAGAGTCCAAAGTAGTAAGAAGGGATGGCGGAATAAAGGAAAATAGGTTAGTCCATTAGCAGGTGGGAAGAAGAAATATATGGAAACAGAAAACCAACACAAAATATGCAGAGACACACACAAAAACTATCACAATATATGCAGGCACATAAAACCTGACACAAAATAAGATGGTAGAGAGAACGTTATAACATTTTGGGATTCAAAATAAGTTCAAACAATTCACTTCTCTGGATAAAAGAGAGAAAATAAACCAGATTTAAAAAACAAACAAAAAACATAGCTCGCTGCTACTGACAGGAGACCTGCCTCCAGTGACATATGAGGGTTGAAAGCCAAGTAGGAGAGAAATCCTAGGCAAATGTTAAATAACTACAGCAGGTATGGCACTATTCACATCAGATAAAGTAAATATTAGGTTAAGAATCATTATGGAGAACAAAAAGACTCATTCCATAAGGATCGAAGGTCGAGTCAGGAAGTTCAAGGGAATCTGATGCCCTGCATGACCAGTAGCCCCGTCACAGGACTGAGCAGTGACCCTGACCCTGACCCTCACTCCTCACCCTGGCCTTCCCTGCCTGGTCTCCATGGGGCCTCACATAGCTTGAATGCTTCACTGGTTTAGATGTCTCCCTGCTAGAGAGCAGATTGAAAGATCAGGGCCCTTACGCAATGTCTCTGCAGCCCAATCACTGGATCCTAAGTCAGGGGCCCGGAAATAGTTAGAGCCCAATAAATGCTTGTTGCGGGAACGGAGGGTCCAAAGGCCACCCACGCGGCTTGCTCCTTCCCTTTGTCCACAGGGATGGCCGGATGGCCCCAAGCAGCCTGGGGGTCACGGCCAGCGGGTCACTCAGCCAGCTTTTCATAGTGAAGATGACAGTCACCTGCTTGGCGTTACAATGTATCATACGCTCCCTGAATCCCTCAATGACCTCTCAGTGCCCACACTGCGATCGCCATTTCAGTCTTCCAAGCCAAAGCCAAAGGTGAAAGAATACATCTCCACTATATTCTACAGGAAAAACTCATCGATGATAAAAATGATGGACACAGGACATGGACATTTTCCGGCAGCGGCTTATTGTCTATTACATTCGGAAACGCCAGTGCGGACACATTTCAGTGTCAGCAACGGGGGTGTTCTCAGCTCCAACATCACCCCCAGGGTGTGTTAATGCTCCCCTCCGCACAGGTGGCCTCATCTGGGCAGGGAAAGGCTCCGGGAGCGGACTGCAGAGAAACAGAGAGTGTACAAACCCCGCTTTAAAAAAATATATATATATATTTTTTATTGACTTCGGAGAGGAAGGGAGAGAGAGAGAGAAACATCAATGATGAGAGAGAATCATTGATCAGCTGCCCCTTGCACGCCCCACACTAGGGATCGAGCCCGCAACCCGGGCAGGTGCCCTGTCGGGAAATCTAACCATGACCTCCTGGTTCATAGGTCGATGCTCAACCACTGAGCCACACTGGCCGGCTGCATGTGGTCCTTTATTGGCTGGATTCTTTCATTATCTTAGTTTTAAGGCTTGTACAGGGTGAAGCATCTATCAGCATTCATTTCTTAATCAATTTTAATTGGCTAATAACAAGATGAAAATACAGAAAGGAATGTGACCACCTTATCCCATTTGCTCCATGTGTGTAGGTTGGACTAAACTTTCTGGTATTAACAAAGCAACTTTAATTCATGCAAATCCATGTAGCGCGCTAGTCTCCACTTTACAGATGAGGTGGGGCGGGGGGGGGGGCGGGGGGCACACCCTCAAAGAGATTAGTTTATCTTCCCAAATATGGGAGCTAGGATTGGAGCACAGGGCTCTGAAAGCAACGACCGAATATGCCCACTTAGTAGATGGATATATGACAGGACCCCTCCGTGGCCCACTCAGCCGCTGGACCTACGATCCCCGGTGCACCAGGGACAGACTCGCAGAAGCCGAGCCAAGCTGGCCCGGTCCATCAGTTCTGCCGGCTCTGTCGGGGCAGCGAGGCAGCCAGTCAGAGGCCCGACGAAGGAGGCTGCCCAACCAGCACCGCCCTCGGATTCCGCGACACGTTCTTCACCCCGAAAGGAACCCTGGGCCCCGCAGCCAACAAGCCACAGCCTTCCCTCCCCTCGGTCCCCGGAGCCACTCACATCTGCAGAGGGAGGCGGCCGCCGCTGGCTGGAGCCCTCTGGCCCACATGCCGGCCCCAGGCCTCAACACCGCGCCTCAGGGCTGGGGGAGACCCAAGCAGCCGACCCGACATAGTCGGGGAGACAAGAGGTGATCACTGTTTTCAGCCTCGGGTCGGGGTGGTTTGTTACAGGGCGATACTAACTGGCACAGAAAAATGCCGCTCTCCACCTTGGCTCATGAGAAACATCAAAGGAATAAGTGAAATAGTTTTGTTCTAAATTTTTAAAATTCAGAGTGTTAAGAATAATCTTCCCCGAGAGTCAAAATCACACGCTAATACATGATGCCAACAATCCCTGTACCGAATAACTGAGTATTTCTATCTTGCTTGGCAGATAAGTTGGCCATCAAGAGATAATGATTGCACCTTTTAAAACAATTCAGCATTTTCCTGTGTGCGCACCAGTGGAATGAGCTCTCTCTCCACTGTGATGCCTAGTTTACCGCAGTCAGCGTGAACATCAGTCAAGGTCACTTTAAGGACAGATGCGGAGATGGATGAACTGTGTCCCCTTAAGAGCGATGTTGGAATCCTGATTCCCTGACCGCCAATGCGACCTTCTTTGGAGAAGGGTCTTTGCAGATGTGATCACGTCGGGACGAGGTCACAGTGGAATAGGGTGGCCCCTCACCCCATGACCGGTGTCCTTATAACAAGAAGGACATTTGGACACGACACGCAGGGGGACCGGGAGATCTGAGCGATGGAACTTCGAACAAGAAACACCAAGAACTGCGAGGACCAGGAGGTAGAGGAGGCCAGGACGGAGCCCCTCGGCGCCTTCAGGGGAGCCGGCCGCCTGCGCCTCGAGCTCAGACTCTAACCCACGGGACCGTGAGAGAGGAAATCCCTGTGCTCGATAACACCCAGTTCACGGTGCTTCCTGACAACCGCCTTGGGAAACCGACAGACACCCTTGCACAGACACGCTGCACGTTTGCAGATCTGTACCTTTCATTAAGGGAAACAACGTAGACAGATTATTCCTGAACGTTTCCCCCTGCAGTCCTGAGCATTTGTAGGGCTTAGTTAACTTCCTATTCCTGTGGACTTGACTCATGAAACATCCTCTCCTGTAAAACCATTTGCAAAACTGCAGCACCATTTACCTCATTCTCCTTCATTCCCAATACTCTTTCCATTACGCCAAACTCTGGAGTTTTAAATTCCGAAATTCATCAGAACCCAGAAAGGCTGCCTGAGGGAGCCCCCCGCAGAGAGACCTGGGAAAGGTCTTCTTTTCCTACGCGCAGGGTTCAGTGTACCTGTCACTGCCTTCACGAACTGCAGCCTTTCAGAAAACCACCACAAATGAGCTCATGGTGGCAATCTGTGCCGAAAAGTTGTTGCTGTGTGTTTCCATAGAAACTAAGCACGCCAACCAGAGGTGAAGGAACTGTGCGGAGGCTCTTCCCTGTGGGAAGCTTACCTTTCAGGGCAGTTCCTGGGGCCGCATGCTGTGCAGTGGCTGCATGTCAGTGATTCCTAGAATGAGAACAAAACACACAATTAGTACCTGTGCAAGTATAAATGAGCTCATCTGTATCAGATGCTAACTCTTCCCACTTTACAACGGGCTTAGGAGGAAATGAAAATCCAATGCAGCCGCTGGGGCCTTGGGGATTGATGGAGCCGCCCAGAGGGGCCAGGAGGCCAGGTCCTCCCTGCTCTGCCTCCCTCTGGCCACGTGACGTCCGACAACTCACCCCCAGCCTGTGTTAGTGGGAGGGCTCCAGGAGCCCAGGAGACCTGGTGGCGGTCAGATTCAGTAAAAAGAAACAATCTCCTCAGAAGGCACTTTCCAGAGGGTTTAAAATCATGAAATGGTGAGCAAGGGAGGAGGAGACACCCGTGGTTCTTGGTATTTATCTAAATATGTAAAATGAGGGTAACGGTACCACAAAACAAACTCTCCCCATAAATACGGCATTATCTGTCCTCTTAAGGCGACCAAGTTAAACTTAAATTGCAAAATAATTTTGCACCTGAGAGTATTTTCCCCTGAAGCAATAGTTTTTCCCCTCTCAGGAAAATATACACACAATATTACCAAGAATAAATGCATATATTCATACCTCCATGTTTATGTGTAGGTGTGTGTCCTCTAAATGAGTTTCTACTGTACATAAATTTACATGTGAGTAAAGTCATTGTCTTGAGGTATTTTTACAATTGAAAATATCACTAATGTAGATGTATATGTAGATTGGCCACTCAGAAATATCATTAATTATACAAGTCTAGTCTAACTTCCATTTACGTGTAGCTTTCAATGAAAACGGATTCACTGTTCCTCACTGGAAACACTGCCCAACCACTGTGTTACAAAGTGTTACAAAGTGAAGTAACCGAATGTGCCTGTTACCATGTGATCCCTACGTGACCATGTGGCGTGGGCAGAGATGTAGCATGTTTACAAGCAGGAACCCACTAGGGCAGTAACTTATTTATAACGCATATAAAACAAATGGGCACCCCCGTGTTACCATTCTCTCTTCTCTCTGGGTGGCCTCCCCAAGTACCGGGCCCCTAGCATAGGCCATGGACATGCACTCTGAATGAACCAATGCTACTCTAGTTCAGAGAGGTCACTGTGCCTTGGGTTAAGTGAAAATGAAGGTCAGTCACGTCACTAAGGGTCATAAGACACGCTTCTCTCCTGACAGACAGCCTGGTGACAGAGCAGAGCTGGATGTGAACGATTCCAGAGTTTATAGGACCGCAAATGTCCTTCTTAACCACGCCGATATGTCAATCTCCAAGTGGGAATGGGAGATAGTAGCTCGGACAGAACCAAGCCTTCAGAGACAATCTATCACAAGGCCAAATAGAAACCAAGAATAAAGTTAAAACTGATATGAATAAAAACTAAAATAATGGTACTGAAAACACAGGCTATTAAAATTACAGTGACCCCATGCAAGGGAAAGGAATTTTGGAACCTGATCTAATAGCATGGCCCTTTAGACATCACAGAAGTCAGCATTCTGGATGGCTGCTCCGCCCCATCACTTGGGAGAGCTTGTTTGAAAGCCCTCAGCAGTCTGTGGGTCAGACTCTCACTGTTTCCATCTAAACATAAGGAACTGGAGGGTTTTGTTGTTTTGTGTTGTTTTGTTAATCCTCACCTCCAGGTATTTTTCCATTGATTTTTAGAGAGAGTGGAAGGGGGCGGGAAGAGGGGTGGCAGGGGGGAGAGAGAAACATTGATGTGAGAGAAACATTGATTGGTTGCCTCCTGCAAACACCCCAACCAGGGCTGGTGATGGAGCCTACAACCCAGGTTCATGCCCTTGACCGAAATCGAACCCGGGACCTTTCAGTCCACTGGCCGACACTCTATCCACTGAGCCAAACTAGCCCGGGCTGGTGTTTTAATGAACTCTCCCAGGGCCACGTGGCTCACCCTGGGTGCACACACGCTGACCCCCGATGGACCCGACTCCTGAGTGGGAGCTGTTTTACGGCTAAGTGATCCAGGGTTGTTCCAAGCCACGTTTCACAACTGGGGCGATGCTTCGAACAAATAGATGTTTATGAGGGAGATAAGAATTAATGTGCCTTGTGAACAGAAATGGGTCCCCTCAGGGCTGTAAGGGGAATGGCGGAGCCAGAAGGGTCCACGTATCTGGCATTTCCCATTCGGAGAGTCGAGCAACCCAAGGCCTCCACGTGGATTCATTCGCCATTTGTGTCAGACTTCTCCCCGGAGAGGCTAACGGGGGCCGGTGCTGCAGAAATGAAAATATTTTACGAACGAGAGCGTACCTAGGATGCTCTAAAAAGGGTTTCGCTGTTGCGATTGTAATTATTCTTAATTATAACCGCTGTTCCCTTTAGAGCTAGGAAACTCCGGGAGCGCCTGTGCGATTTGCTCAGAGAGAAAGACCGATAGTAATCAACAAAGAAATGATCAACCGAACGTAGACTCCTGCATAATAGTTTCAGAGTCAGCAGCGTGGACGGTTCTGAGCTCACGTGGATACTGGCCTCGGGATAACCCATGGCAGCCAAACGTGACACAGGAAACTGGCGACGGTAATCCTTACGCGCGTGGCAAATTACAGTGAAATACTGACTGGCGTCTTGTATAAAATGTACGCGCCATTAACCTTAACGACACCGATAAAGCTCACAATGAAGGTCAACGACAAGAGCAGGTGTCCACCTGGGACACGGGAAATGTCCATTAACGCTACGGTAACATGGGGCGTAGGTGTTAAACGGGAAGGGTGACTGAAACCAAACATTAAACCCAGGGTGACACAGGAGCCATGAATTTGGGCACATAAGCTCCCCTCGGCCAGGACCCCCTGCCCTATGCCACCGAGGATGTTTCCTATGATGTGTGAATTAGTTTTCTTGTTAAAAAAAAATGTTTTTATCATTTTTACAGAGAGAGAAGAAGCGAGAGGGAAAGAGAGAGACACTGATCAGCTGCCTCCTACACACACTGTGGGGATGGAGCCTGCAACCGGGGCATGTGCCCTGACCGGGAATTGAACCAGTAACCTTTTGGTGCATGGGTGGCACCCAACCAACTGAGCCACGCCGGCCAGGGCTGACTAGTTTGCTTATCATGCAGCTCTGTCTACAACATGAACACGTGTCATACGTGTTGAAAGATAGCAAAGCATTTTAGAGCTTGAAGGGTCAGGGGAGAAAACTCAGTCCCACGTCACAGTGGAACCAAATACCCAGCCCGATGGTGGGCTGCAGGCCATGGCTCGGTGCCTCCGTCTAACGCTCCCGCCACAGTTCCATCCCCGCGGCCCTCGGATTTTTGTTCCCACTGCTCTCTCTTCGCTAAGGCACCTTCTGCCTTCGTTCTCTGAGGTAAAGATCGGGGAAGACCAACTTTTCAAATAAAATAGAGGTAAAAACGCCAAAAATGTGGATTTTGATGAATACCCAAAATGCTCTTGAGCTCTTCCTTGAAATTTGAAAACATTATTTAGTTATTTTTTATTATTAATATAAATGAGGCCTTGGAAGAGTTGAACTCTCTTTTGATAAGTCTCCTCTCTTTGAAGAAGCCAAAAAGGATTTAGGCTTTCAGACCCAAAAATGTGGTTTCTAGGCATTGCTCACGCAGCTTCCTGTCCCTCTGGCATATCTCTGCATATCCCAGATGTCTAAGATCACAATGGTGCTACTTCTCTTATGTGGCACTTGTGAATATGAAGTAATATACATAAAATGCTTGGGAAAACAACTATTATTTTCCCCCTTCCATTGAATCTTCCCTCTTTCATTGGAGGAGTATAAACAAATTGCAACATTTAGGATCGTACTAACAGGCAGCGACACGTGGATTTCCAAGACTATGTTACGACAAGAGAGAGCTTCAGGAGCCTGCCCATGCCACAGACAGACAACTTCAACACGCGAAACAAAGCGCTCGCCTGCACACAGATCGGACCATGCCCCCCTCCGCATCCTCAATTAGAACAGAGAATCCGTGGCTCTCACATACAGGGAGGGGCGATTATACAAAAACCTGGTTAATCTTAGAAATGCTTCAAGGGGGAGAAGTACAGAGACATCCTGTGCAGGGGAAAGACCCTGGCGTGTGGAAAGACACTTGGGTGTAGCTCACCATTCCTGAGGGAGGCAGGTGTGTCTCCAGCCCAAGGCAGCTGCTTGCCCAGATCCTATCTGGTGAAGGACTGACTCACAGGACCAAGTATCGATATGCTCACCCACCTGCTGTTCACCTATCAGATCACCCCATCCAAGATTAACATTCAAATTAACTTTGACCTCCAGGTAGAGAAGTACCAAACAATGGGAGATGAAGTCTGATGACTAAGTGTCGGAAGGGAGTTCTGGGAGTCATCCCGCAGACGCCTGCACCAGTTGATGCACCAGGCCAGTGGTCGGCAAACTGCTGCTGGGCAAACTGCGGCTCGCGAGCCACATGCAGCTCTTTGGCCCCTTGAGTGTGGCTCTTCCACAAAATACCGACTTCTGCGCACGGGCCACGAAGTTTCAATCGCACTGTACGTGCACGCCCGCACGTGGTATTTTGTGGAAGAGCCACACTCAAGGGGCCAAAGAGCTGCATGTGGCTCGCGAGCCGCAGTTTGCCGACCACTGCACCAGGCGGATGACTTTGAACAGTGCATCTTCTTGGGAGAAAGGGATGCCAGCTCCCTGGGCTGTGGGAGCTGAGAGCACACGTGGAGCCTTTTAGAGAAATGACTAGCATGCTGTGTTTGGTTTGCTGTCTCCCACCTTGCATTTTACAAACTGTATCTAAGCATGGACGATAACAGCCCCAATTCCTTTCACAGCAGCCGCGCTGTGTGAGAAAAATTGACAGATTAACCGGGAAAACAGCTCCCACATCACCGGGAGCTCTGACTGCCCTTAGAACAGACCTGTGGGCAGGAATGCCCGGGTGACGTACCATCCATCAGCCGGTGGGGGACGCCTGTCCTCGGGATCTGGGTGGCGGGGGAGGCCCATCTTGGAACCACAACCTGTCACTCCGGGTGAGGATAAGGATCTGGCCCTGAAAAGTAGGTATTGATTTTCCCGGGTCTTTGGGTCATTATTTTGATGAATCCTCTTGCTGCTGCTGCTACTTCTAACAAACAGACTGCACTCACCACACTGGTCCTCACGTAAATGAATGAGGCTCGGCTCAATGCAGCGCCAAGTGCTTCCCAAATGAGATCCACCGATCACCGAGCTTAGAAAGGCAGACTTCTCTCCTTTATGGCTCTGCCAGCTCTGGATTCGGCTGGCAGAGCCACTTACACAGCACCCGGCAGGGTGTTAGGGAAACACTCCCCATGTGGGCCATACGAGCACACTGAAGAAACAGGTAGGCTGATTTTATGACACCTATGTCAGTGATGAGTGGCCCAGAGTTCCGACGTCCTCCCTAAGGACAGAGGTCATCAGGAAGGGCACGGAGGGGGAAAGAAGTCCTAGGAGTGAAACTAGAGGAGAGACACACTGGATCAACCTCCGTTTAATTTGCATGAGGTTGTCTTTTTTTGAACGATTTACTTCTAAAGTTTTCATTAATATGCACTTGAAAGATAACAATGGATAAACCTTGGAAAGGGTATGTGCTATGTGCGTGCTATTGGAAAGATGGGATATGACAAGCAATGTTTTATGCCACATGTATGAATGAAATGAATAAAAACAGCCTCACAATGGACCATAGCTCCTGCCTGCTTCACAGCATTCCCGTAGGAGAAGGGCTGTCAGAATATTCAGTATAAACCAGAGTTCTTACGTGTTTATTACAACTATTTAATTATCAGCAACCTACACTTGGAAACTCTCCTCCAATCATCCAGTATAAATTGAGTTTCTATAATTTTTCAAGTAAAATAGATTAAGGATGGGAATATGTCTCAAAAATAGCCTGGAAACGGACGACCTTTTCAAAACCAAAATTACTGTCAAACAGATGAGTACACAGAGACTGTTTAATATCTGCTTACTGAAAATTCACCAAAAATTCTATTGTTATTTTTATCCATCAGTTTCTCATTTTCACCATTTATCATGAGGTATCAAAGTAAAAAAGGAAGCTCTGTGTCATACTAAAACGATAATCACATCTCCAAAGTTAAACGGTTGCTATAACTCATAGTTTGCCAGTCACCCAAGGTAAATGCTCACCACTGATAATGCCAATGTGAATCCAAGCCTCCAGGTCCAGATCTACAAACTACTACAACCTAGGACGACTCCGAATTGGCTAAAGATAGGCCAGTCCAGGGTAGCCCCACATGTGCTCTGGTCCTAGATTTAGGGAGCGTCTCACCTTGTCCTCACAAGGAAGAACGGATGAGTCTCATTCATAAGGGCACGAATCCCACTCCTGGGGGCTCCACCCCCATGGCCTAATCAACACCCACGTCCCCACCTTCTAATCCATCCCCTTGGGGATTGGGTTCAACATATAAGTTTTGGGGGACACAGACACTCAGGCCACGGATAGCACTGTGTGTGGCCCCAGTTCTTCAGAGGTTCTAGAACCACCCCCACCCCGTGCTGGCGTTGGTTCAGCGTGTCAGACTTGGCCCCCGGAGCCCTCAGGCAATGCTGCCGCATAGAGGACATTTACCAGTTGTTCCTCTATGTCTGGGTTCTGAAGCAATTTTGTTACATAGATTTTCACGTTGATTATTCATATGAAGTGGTTGGTCCATGAAAACGGCAGCCCAGGTCTCCCAATGGGGATCACTGTGATACATTTGATAGTTCTTTCTTTGAGGGGGGCAGGGTATTATTTTGTTTCTTAATATATTTTTTACTTGAGTTAACTTAGATGATTTGTATTGCTCAAAAAAATCATCCATTTCTTTAACACCTTTAATCTCTTCTGTATTGATAGAGCCCCCTTGTAATTACTGATTACAATGTACTAGTATGTAACATAATTATAACTAATTACCAATTCAGTGTGTGCGCGTGCGCTTTCCTTGTTTTTTTTCTGCATAAGAGTAGTTAATAATGTTTGCCAGTAACCGCTCTTAGATTTATCTATTTCCTGGTTTGTGTCATTTAATAATTTTTGTCAATACTTTCCTGACTCCTATAGCTTTGACTTATTATCTTTTCTAACCTTTCAAGTTGAATATCAGTTTATTTGTAAATGTTACAGGGTGAAATGGTATTTAAAGCTATACATTTGCCTGGAATACGACGTTGGCCCTGCCCCATGGACTTGGGCATGCAGTGCTTTTATTTTGTTGTGCTCTTAATAGTGTGTGACTCTAGTGTTTAATTTCAGTTCTTCTTATATCAATGACCACAGCACACTCACCAACACAGTCTCCCTCAGATACACGTGTAAGGAAACATGCAACTACCACCACCCCAAATCCAGAAGAGCCTAACTACCTGGCTTGGGTCAACTCATCTGAAAACATGGGTCTCTCTAACATTTAGGAAAAAGTCATGCATTTTCCTAAACGTATGTTCCTTGTACTCACAAAGGACAGCAAAGCACTCATATTCCAGAAAGCACAGTTTGTTATTTGAAAGGAGTGACCCATTGGGGCATTCTTAGCTTTCACAGCGAGATCGGTGCGGAGCATCACACAGACGCCAGGGTCCCCCAGGAGGGACAGCCTCCTGGCTCGCTGGGATGCGGAATTTCCTGGGGATCCTTGTAATGAACTGGCCGATGACTGAGGGGTCTGTCTCTTCCAGAAAAGCAAGGCCAACAGCTCAGTGTGAATGCCTACAACAGGCCCCTATAGCCACTTATTTTTCCTGCATGCTCTATGTCCAACGTTGCTCGCCACATTTCTTCAGGGGGATGAAAAAGAGTTTCTACAAACATTTCCAAAGCCCAACAGCGGGAGGGGAAGTGAGGGACTAGACAGTGGTTTGTAAACCCTCCACAGCCCGCTGGCCACAGCAATTTGTTCTGCTTCACTTCGGAGGGAAAGCGCAACCCTATCTTGCACCCGGAAAGAGATAAACACCAGAATATTGCACGAAATGCATTCTTTACTTTTACCTTTAGCTTAGAAATAATAGTGTTTCCTCACAGTCTGCAGGCCCTCCATATTTTAAATTCGTTTTCATCATCCTTCAGTCGATACCTAGCAAGTGAAGGCACTCCACCAGATACACCTCTTCCTTAAGCGCCCTCCAAACGCCCGCAGCTCCGGAAATGCCTGAGGGCGACCGGACAAGTGCTGTTATCCTTAAAGGCAGGACAAAGTGTCCTAAGAAGGCACGGGGTTGCTCAGAAAACATATTTCTGTCAACTACTCTTCATACTAGCAATTTCCTAAACAATCACCTACGCGTACAGGTCTCCCCAGTGTTATGAACGTGCAAGAGCCTCTCTAGACGTGAGAAGGCGGCTGGGTGGACGGCAGGGGAGGTGCAGACGCCGCCTCCCTGGGCATCCTGGGGCCCTGGAGACAGCCCGGACCCGCCTTCCTGCTGGGGGACCAGGAAGAGCATCCAGCAAGTGCTCTCACAGGTGTGCGCCTGCGTCTCCATCAGGCCTTTCAACCACACCATCCGCCCTCCGCCCTCCGCCCTCCTGGGACTGAAAGGAGGTTGGCAGACACTCAGAGCATCAAGAGAAAGAAAACCCCCCAGTTGCAGCCTCTGGGAAGGGCCTCTCTATGCCTCCTGTCAAATATGTTTCTGTTTGAGATATTTCTTCAATGGTTCCAAGAAAACAATGAAGCAAATTGAAATCAATATAAAATTGCAAATCAAAATACTATTCTAAGGCTGACCGCAAGACAGAAGCTCCGGGAGTATTTCACACCAAGGGGTGGGGGGGACACCCATCCCCACTCAGCCCCGGCCCCTGCTCTCTGAGGGGACTGCGCATCACTCCAGGCTGTGGGGTGGGGGAAGGGCGGGCGGGATCAGGAGCAGGGAACAGCCTTCAGTCAGAAACCCACTGCATGTTCCCAGACCCAGGAAGACCCTGCCCCAATTTCAGGGGGGAGGACACCCGTGATTTTCATTCGTTCTGCTTCTCTGGCTCTGATATTTCCATTCTAGCCCGCAGCCCTCAGCTGCTATTTTTCATTCTTTAGGAAGGAAAACAAGTGTGCGAAACAGGAGGAGAGAGTCAAGAGAGACATTGTGTTTATAAATCAAATGTGAAAATTTCAAAACACATCGAGGGCTCGGAAAGGCAGGCGGAATGGCCTTCGCCGGCGAGCTAACCAGATCTGCGCACTCAGGCACTGGCAGCGAGAACGGTTTATAGCATTTCAATTGCCATCCTTTATAGCTACCGGGTGATAGAAAACAAGTGGGAGCAGAGAGAGAGCAAGGTCTGTGTGAAGGGGTACGGAACTCACGTCCACAGAGCGTCATGGTAAGTGCAGTTAAACATCCAGGGGCACCCAAGGTCTCACGGGCGACTGGAAGGCCGTCTGGAGACCGGGAGACGACCACGAAAGGGAGCAGGTCGAGGAGGGCCTATGAGGTCAGAGGTTAGCTCCAGCAGGAACATGAAAAGTAAGGACAGTGTGTGATGAGGCAGAAGGTGCTGGAAGGAAAAGCGGGGGTGCAACCCTGGGGCTAGAAATGTCTCTCCAGGCTCATTGTAACTCCCAGGGGACATTGCTTTCAGGAACAGGGAGCGGCGGCCCTTCTGCATTGCTCACCCCGGGACATGTTGTATTGACCGCAAAGTACTGCTTATAGGGATCCCAGAGCGCCACCGCGCAGCCACAGAGAACCCTGACCTGGAAAAGGGGTTTCGCAATCAGCATGGGAAAACCTTCCCTGCAATGAAAGAACAGCGTCAAGATCTGAAACAGCGGACGGCTCTGCGCAGGAAATGAACGTCCAGGCCACAGAGCCTCTGAGAAATGGTCCTGCAGGCGATTCCACCTGCGCACGGGGAGTGAAGAATGGCTTCCTTATGGGTCTCCTAATCTTTTTAGAGCACTAGTCCCACCCCGACGACAAGCTGTGCATGCATAAATAAATAACAGCATCCGTGTCCCATTGGCCAACCCCTCTTGTTTTATAGCCTCTTTGATGTTTTTGAAACATGCGATCTCAACAGACGACCTCACGGGAACAGTGCTGCCCAGCCCCGGCCCCCAGACGAAGGCCCGCACTGCTTCCTCACTTCTGTCAGCTAAACACCCGGCACTCTGGGGCTTTGTGGGACACATCGCTTGTTGGGTCAGATGACAGGATAGGACAGAGTGGACTCTTTGCTGTCGTCATTTTCCTAATTACCAAGGCCAGCAGTGTTTCATCTAAATTATGCCATGAATCCAAGCGAGAAGATTCTCAGTATCTTGCTCATAAGAGCTGGAACACCCTCTTCTCCCATCATAATCAATGTCAAGGGTCACGTAAAACACAAAGACGCGCTAATAGAGTCTGGCTTTAAACGGGTTTCACTGAATGTAAAGGGTGCAGATTAATAACCCAGCTAATACCTTCCAATTAGATACTTATTCATTTTTCTTTAAATATATTATCCACCTTAGGGCCAGAAAATTTGTAACATCTAATATCGTAACAATGTACATAACTGCTACAGAAGCCGTAAGATAATACATTTCATTTTATGTGACTGATGACACAAACAGATATCCAGATCTGGACTTTTAAAGTAACTGTTTTCTAAGATAAATTTTATACCTGAGACTGTGGTTCCCAACTCCTAATGGCACTATGCGTCTCACCTATGAATATGTAATCTAGGTTTATAGGGAAATTGAATAAAATTTAACATGCCGTAATCAAATTTCTTTTATAAAGAAAATCCCCAAAGGTGATGCTTTATTGTTATACTAAGTATACTTGCCACACAGTAGTCCGAGGAGCCAATCTACTCTGAAAACTTGGTGAAAATACTTTCCTTCTCTTCCTGCAACTCAGACAGTGAGACACTTGAGCTTGGGATTCAGCTGAGGGGAGCTGAGGGCAGGTAGAGGTGAGGTCTAGCGCTCCCCCCAGGTCTCCTTGCCAACTACACACACCTCCAGGCTGGACCCCAGGTGCCTCTGGGACTCTGAGACCAGGCTTGGAGCTGTCCTACCCGCTAGTGCTGAAAGTCAGCTGAGCTGTCCAATTTGCCAGGAGCAAAATGCCTCCCATGGTTCCTTGGCTACCAGTCAGCCTAAGGAGAGGCAGAGGCAGTGGAGAGCTGTAGTTAAAAGAGCATGCATTAACATCCTTGTACTGATACATGGCTACGTAAAATGTACAGCCATATGGTGAGGTATTTTCACAATAAAAATCACGGTTATATGTCGCAACATGAATGAACCTTGAAAATATGATGCTGATTGAAAGAAGTCCTTCACAAAGCCCACGCATTGTCTGATTCCACTGGTAGGAAACGTCTAGAATAATCTGCAAATCTACAGAGACAGGAAGTAGTTCAGTGCTCGCCTGCCGCTGGGGTGACTGAACGGGGAGAAGGCAGAGCTTGCTCCTTGAGTACAAGGTTTTCAGGGGGTAGCAATAAAAATATTCTAAAATGGACTGTGGTGATGAATCAATATAATTATTCTTTGCTGCAAATATACTAAAAACCATTAAATTGCACACATTAACAGGTGAACTGAGTGGTAGGTAAATTATATCCCAATAAAACTGCTATCTTTTAATAAGACCCTGGATTTATGGCGTGGCTATGCCACTGAGCAGCTCTGGAATGATGGGAGAGCTACCTCCATTCACCGGATCGTACTTCTTAGGGTTGAAGAGTAATTGTTATACTTGGAAGATGGTTAGGACAGTGTCTCACACAACAAAGATGAGCTTTTGTGATGCTGACCGGAGCGCCTTCTTCAGGTGGCTCCTGCAGCTGGTGGCTGCCGCTGTATGGCTTGACACACAAGTGGCCACAAAAGGGCACAGCACTGTCCTAAACCCCACCCGCGCGTTAATTCTCCGACATTAACAAAACACACACTGTGCACTTGGCATGTCGGGTGCAAATGAAACTCCAGAGGGACTAATATGCTTATGGATGCGACACCCCACTGTTTCACTAGATGCTCCTCCCCAGGGGATGAGGCAGCCCACTGGTGGGTGGGGGGAGGAGCCCTACATGGAGCAGAAGCCAATGGCGGTGACCTGGTTCCCAGGGTTCCAGGCCAGAAAACAAACCTGAGCACACAGGATCGCATTCCGAAATAAGTGTGGAGTGACTTCAGGTGAGGTATACCAGTTAGCTCAAAGCAACATTTCCCCATGACACAGTTTTATTAAGTTATTTTTAAATGACATGACCAGATCATTCACGGGCTTACAATGTAGAACTTAATGCTCCATTTCTTCCTCCAGCTTCCCACACCACATTTCTTTCACAAACAAAATACCGAAATGAATGAGTTCAATGATGATACAGAACAGTGATGGCGAACCTTTTGAGCTCGGCGTGTCAGCATTTTGAAAAACCCTAACTTAACTCTGGTGCCGTGTCACATATAGAAATTTTTTGATATCTGCAACCATAGTAAAACAAAGACTTACATTTTTGATATTTTATATATTTAAATGCCATCTAACAAAGAAAAATCAGCCAAAAGAATGAGTTCGCGTGTCACCTCTGACACACGTGTCATAGGTTTGCCATCACTGATACAGAATAAACATACACACGCTGGTAGGATTCGTAACAAGAGGCTCCAACAATACTCCTCTTAGCCATTACAGACGATGGCTTGATGTTTTAGGCGACTTCTGTTAAGGAGATAACTGATCTGTGGAAACTGGAAGTGAATTTGAACATTTAATTATCAAATGGCTTAGAGGTTTTTTTTTTTTTTAATGCCAGCCTGAAATGCATGCTGGCGGCCTCAGGTGCCTAAGAAATAGAAGTGGGCTCCGGTGCCCAGGCTGATGTGAGAGCCCTGTGGGTGCGCACCTGTGTCCGCCACCCCGGACTCCACAGTCCTGTGCCCAGGACCCTGTATCCTTCCCTCAGTGGCCTGCTTCATCTTGCCCTGATCACAATCTCTGCTCAAGGCTGACGATCAAATTCCTTTCAAATTAAAAGGAATAAAGCACAAGCTGAAGCTGCTAAAAAACTGCCATCAACAAAAAGGTCAAGGCCCCCGGCAGGAGGAAGAAGCGACGTTCTTCTCTGGTCTGCGATCAGATTCATTTCCGATCCAGAGCAGAACCATTTCCAGCCGCAGCTTTTTCCTAACTCGCAGTCAGGCATCCGGCAAGCTTCCTTAACCCAATCTTCTGTGGCATTGGTTGTGTCTTATAAAATACCTGCGTGCCAACCAGATTTATAAAAATGCATTTATAATTTAATAAATGGCTAAGACAGATTATTCATGAGCACATCTAATGCAGACTATAATCATCTAAATTGATATGGATTTTTGTTTTCCTCCCGATTGCAAAAGTAATTAGTGTTTGCTTACAAAGTCCTTTATTCTACAGTAATGGGCACTACACATACATCTGTATGCATCTGAGATTTCAGCATTACCACTGGAGGGCGAACATTCGATAGCGGGACATTTGGGGGATTTATGTATTTCAATTTGCAATGAAATCAATGAAGGGTCAAGGACACATCCAGGTGGCTTAGCCCAAATCCGGATTTGAGGGCTAATACGGACGTTTGGAAAATGATTATCCACCAAGTCGTTCCCGCCTGCAGGTGGACCCAGGTACTGTTGGAAAGCCACCGAATGGGCAAGTCTTCCTGCTATGTTCAGGTTTTTCTGATAAAACATTTTATTTAAAAAAATAAAAGAAGGTTTACGGACTAAGTAGATCCTGATCCTCTCTCGGGGTAAATGGAAAAAGCGAACAGCTCGAAATGAGACTGTTAGTTCCACTGTTTGGGCTCAGAATAAACACCCACTGGCAGCAATTTCGAGGCCCTGGCTCTGAGGAAGGAGTGTTGCTTCAGATACAAGTTGCAAAAGTTCCCACATAATTCCCCCAGCTATTGCGGAGCTCTGCACACACAGCTCCGCCCTGCTGCCGACTCCATAGGGTTGCCTCTTCCAAAAGGTCACGTAGTTGGCGTCAGACAGCAGGTGGCCTTTCTGGATGGTCTCCTTTCACTTAGTCACATGCATTTAGGTTCCTCCACGTCTGTTCCTGGCTTCGTAGCTCATTTCTTTTTAGTGCTGCATAATATTCCACGGTGTGGATGGACCACAGTTTAAGATCCAGTCACCTGCGGCAGGACATGCTGTTGGCTTCTAAGTTCTGACAATGACGGATAAAGCTGCCCTGAAAATCCACGTGCTAGGTTTTTTGTGGGACACATTTTTAAGTCCTTTGGGTAAATACCAAAGAGCCTGATTGCTGGATTACTAGCTTTTAAAATATGAATGAAAAAGGATTTAGAATTCATTCTCCATTATGTTTCATAAGAGGAAGGGGCAGACAGGGGTACAGAAAGAAGGGTGTGGGGGAGGATAAGGGGGGGGGGAGAACACAGTTTTAATTCCCATTTGTTTCGAGGGCCTTTTGAAACATACAGAATGTAATTAGGAAACTACCCTCTCAGAATGCAAAGTTAATTAGATAATTAGTTGAGCAATAGATGAGGTACTGCATATTAAAAAATTAATATACTAATTCTGAGTAATTCTAACGATAGGGACAGAAGCCAGGTTTCAAATACCAAGAAAAAGGTGGAGACGAGACTTTATTTTGACGGAGACAATGCAATGAAGCCAGCCCTGTCAGAGAAAGCTAACATTGGGCATCTGTCACTGCTTTGATATATAAAGTGGGACAGATACACATTTAAAGATGGTTTATTGCTAATTACGTCCTCCTTTTATTTTTTTATTGTTTTATTGCTTAAAGTATTAAAAGAGTATTATATATGTCTCCTTTTTTCTTACATCCTCCTTTTAGAGCAGTGGTTCTCAACCTTGGCTGCACATTAGAATCACCTGGGAATCTTTTTAAAATCCTGATTTCTGGGCCTCATCCTCTGGAAATTCTGTTTCTTTGTTATGGGGTGGGGCCACAACATTAGTAACAAAGAAACAGAATTTCCGGAGGATGGGGCCCAGAAATCAGGATTTTAAAAAGATTCCCAGGTGATTCTAATGTGCAGCCAACGTTGAGAACCACTGCTTTAGAGTCAGGTCAACACATTCACTTAGCACTAAATTGCTCACTCAACCAATAGCTACTCAGTGTCCAGTTGGTACCAAGCACTGCTCAGCTGCTGCGGACACAGGCCTCAACCTGGGTCCAAATTGCCTGGTCTCATAAGCTTACGTTCATGTACCCACAGCCCGGAAACAAACGTAACACATAAGGAAAGTACACAGTGTGACAGAAGTCGGAAACACTGTGGGGATTCGCTGGGTGGGGTTACATTGGACAGAGGATCGCGGGAGCAGCTGTTTTATATAAGTGGGTGGGGTAGGCTGCACTTAGAAGGTGAGATGTAATGTGTGTGTTTTCCCCCACTGCGTTCTTTTTAAAGTGGCAACATACACTCTTAGCAAAACCTTCAACACTTCTGTAATGTCTGAAGTAATTGTTAAAGCATCAAAATATTTAACATCATTTGACAATATTCTACAGTACGATTTATACAGCTGACTAGATTTCTTTCTGATGGAAATTTCAAAATCACACCAGAGGAGCTGCCTGTCCTACTTTCTATTTAGATATAAATTACACAGCATCCTGTGTACTCTGATAGCTGCCAATAATATGTTATTTGATACCTCCAGTCTGGAAAACGCGCAAGGACGATGGACGGCATGGCCGCTGGCATTCAGAGCACCTTACCCTGACTTTGCAGCGAGACTTCCATCTCCCCTTTGTCAGCAGGAGCTCTGGGGGGGGGGGGGGAATCATCCTACAAGTGCTCTGATGCCCTGCTCCTGTCGGGGGGGCACACCTTGGGAAACTTAGCGAGCCTGGGGGACACATCCCAGTTGGGAATCCAGCCCGGGTTCAGGTGGCGAACAGCAGAGCCCAGGGACAGGCAGTGGCCCGATGCACCAGGCAGGCAGGCGAGGTCGCCCCAGTTCATCTGTCACAGGGAAGCGCAGATCCTCCCGTGCCTGTGGGTGGGTGGAGACGCCTGCTTATCACACCCCAATTAGCCACCTAATTTCCTCCTTGCGTGTAAAACGGGAGCGAGGCGCGGATTCTCACCCCGGAGATGAGAGTTTAAGGTTGACATATTCCAGGGACTCCTGTCTCCTACGTCCTACACATTTTAACTTTACACAGAATGTCATTTGCACGCATGTGGCGGATGAAGGAGATAAAGGAGTTGCAAAGTACCTCAGAAAGGACTGAGATTTTCAAGACTAGGTGTTCGTTTTCCTCCCAGCGATACACTTATGCGCTAAAGGTACAGAGGAGACAGATGTGGACCGATCACACAGGAACTACAATCTAATTTTTTGCTGCTGTTGTTAATCCTCAGCCCACGATATTTTTCCTTTGAATTTTAGAGAGAGTGGAAGGGAGGGGGAGAAACAGAGAGAGAAACGTGGATGTGAGAGAGACACAGGGCTGGGGATGGAGACTGCAACCCAAGTACATGCCCTTGACCAGAATTAGACAAGGGACCCTTCAGTCCGAGGGCGACACTCTATCCACTGAGCAAGACCAGTGAATAATTTAGCCAACAAATCCATGTTGAGACTCTGACTGTGATTAGAAAACAGTTCAGACTGAATTCCTATTACACAAAAGTGCCACACGAAAGAATCAAATTCCTGCTCTCAACGTAGCTTACAATTTAGTGGTATCGCCTGGCTGAGTGGCTGAGTGGTCGACCTATGAACCAGGAGGTCACGGTTCCATTCCCAGTTGGGGCACAAGCCTGGTTTGCAGGCTCCATCTCCAGTGTGGGTTGTGCACGAGGCAGACGATTGATGATCCTCACTCATTGTTGATGTTTCTATCTCTCTCCCTCTCCTTTCTACTCTCTGAAATCCATAAAAACATATTTTTTAAATAATTCTTTATTGTTGAAAGTATTACTAGATTAAAATTGTCCAGGCCTCAAACGTGGACTCCTCTCTCTCCCAGCCCACGACCAGTCCATGATGGATTCCTCCGGACCGTAGTCTGCCGGGCAAATACAGAGCGTGATCACTTCGCATCCCTGCTCCCCCTCACCAGCCCGGGAGGCAGCAGGTCCCAGAGGACAGGTTACCACTCAGAAGCATCTGCGGACGGCACGTATGAGACACAAGGCCTCCATCCCAGGGACTCCAGGTGGCAGCATCCAAACCAATCAAGGGGTTTTTCAATGTCCATAAGAAAGTCCCATTCTCTCCAACTTAGGAAGCAACGGGTTTTCACAGAGCTCTTGAGGAATGTTGGGGGGCGGGGGGGCACGGTTGGTGACGAGGGGACCAGCAGAGAGGGGTTAGAAGACACAGTCCCCCCAACCCCGCACCTCCGGGCAGTCAAACTGTCACCTCCTCATGAAGTGCATGAGTCGCAGACGATAGGCTTGCACGTGTGACAACCAGCGTGCTGACAATGCTGCAGAGCTGGGAGACAATGTCTCCTACTACAACCCGGGCTGCCAGTCAAGTGCCCTTCTCTCCACGAATCGCCCCAGCTCTCGTCTGTGCGCACCCTTTCAGCGCTCTCCCGCCAGCTGCGAGACTGCCGATTGTCTGGAGCGAGCCAACCTCTTCGTTAGGAGAGAAAAGGGCTCTTTGCATCAGGCCTCTTCCTATGAGAAGAGGGGCAGTTAAGCTGCTTTTACAAACACAGACCATCAATTCAGAAAAACCGACTTAATCTGTCGGTAAAAGGCAGGGTTGCCCCAGGACACGGTTCTTTCCGTGGCTGTTGAGTGAAATTTCTCCGCCCATGGTCACGCCCGGCACCCAGCCTGGAGTTGGGCTGGATGCCCTCTCTCTGACTCGGCCCAGTTCACCCTCAGCCCTGTGCCCCTCGAAAGGAAGCGTCCCGGGCTCCATCGCTGTCTCCGAGACAAGGCGGATCCACGCCAATCGATGCATTTAGTTCTTAATTGAGTTCCCTTTCGGAGTCTAGAATAATGAAGTGCATCGCACCTGGGTTTGCTTGCACTGGGAGAGCCATGGAAATAACTTTCGTCTTTGGTTTCAGCATCGGAGACCAAAGGCTTGCAATCAGCAGGCCTCACACCAAGCCCGCTGCCTGAGGAGCCGGCAGCTGCAGCCACCAGGCCACCCGCCTTCCTCTCCAGCAGGGCTTCCCAGAAGCCCCCATAGGTGATGTTTCTAGAACACCTGATAGAGCAACGCTGCTCTTCACCAATGAAGCAGTTTGCATAGGAGGCATTATTTTTTTTTAAAATATGTTTTTGCTGATTTCAGAGAGGAAGGGAGAGGAAGAGAGAGAAACATGAATGATGAGAGAGAATCATTGATTGGCTGCCTCCTGCACCTGCCTACTGGGGATGGAGCCCGCAACCTGGGCATGTGCCCTGACTGGGAATGGAACCGTGACCTCCTGGTTCATAGGTCGATGCTCAACCACTGAGCATCACCAGCCGGGCGGCACTATTTTTTTTAAATATGTTTTTATTGATTTCAAAGAGAAGAAAGGAGAGGGAGAGAGGGAGAAACATCAGTGATGAGAGAGACGTCTACCCCTGGGGCGCTGGCAGGTTTTGATGGAAAGTCTGCCGCAGAGTGAATGGGCAAGGAAAAAACCAAGTGCCTTTAGTTCCCTGGATTATGGGACGCAGAGGGATTGGAGGGAAAGGGGCAGGTGTCTGCCTGGGGAGATTGGTCCAGGCAGGCGCCAGCAGGAAGCATGTTCGGCGTCTCTCCCACGTCACCTCCTGTGGCAGGCGTTCGCAGGGAACGGAGAAAGCCTAGGACAGGAGAGGCCAGAAACGCGCCTGCAGTCTCCACATTAAAAGCGAAGGGAACCGCGCAGGGGACTGGCTCTTGCGGAGAAAAAGCAGAAACGCGGGAGTAGCTGGAGGAAAGGAGAGAATAAGGAGACCTGTGATTTGTGAGGCAAGTGCCAAGGCAGGAGGTGGAGGGCGGGGCCAAATACAAGATGACAGCCTGTAGGCGGCTGATTGGGGGGAACACAGCCACCTTTACCTTGTGCCCCGAGACAGGCAGGCGGCTCTGTCTCATCACTTCTGACAGCAAGAAAAAGTGGTGCCAATGGAAGAGGAAGGAGACGAAACACAGGAGCGGCCCTCCCCGCTGGGGGGGCGATGGGGCGAGGCCTCCTATCCCACGCGCTCTACCCACATAATTCCAGAGTCTCTGCAGCTGGCCTCACTGGGGTGGATGCTGGAGCCCCTCTCCAGATTGTGAATGGAGCAACTTACACTAAGAGAAAACTGAGGGAACCCTTGATGGAGAAGACGCCCGTTCTCCCAAAAGCTTCCTCAAGGCCCAGCACCGAGCCTTGCACATAGTAACTTACAAATGGGGCGTTTTAGCGAAAACCTCATCGACGTGCATCTATGAGGCTGCCTCCGAGGGCTTTTTTTCCCTTGGTTTGTTACTCCTCACCCAAGGATATTTTTTCCATTGCTTTTCAGAATGAGTGGGAAGGGGGTGGGGGGGAGAAAGGAGAGAGACACACTGATGTGAGAGAGACACAGCAATTGGTTGCCTCCCCCACACACCCCAACCTCTGGGGATGGAACCCGCCACCCAGGTACGTGCCCTTGACCGGGAATGGAACCCATAACCTTTCGGTGCACAGAACGATGTTCCAACCACCGAGTCACACAGGCCAGGGCTCCAAGGACGTTTTAGATTTTTATTCTGTGAGTAGCAGACAAACCAACATGCTGGCCCTTTAAGTTTAATGGGCACCTTCTAGGTCTAGGATCAATTCAACAAAACAAACTTAACACAAAAGTCCTAACTCTGAATAATAACTTCCAGTCCCTACATAAGTGCCAAACACCACAAATAAAAATAATATGCAACAAACCATGCGGTTAAAAAAAAAAATTAGGGGCTCTTCCATTCCCAAATGTGGGCATTCATTTATTTTGACAAGTACAATTCCGTTTTAATTATTCATCAGATGGTGGTGAACAGGCTGCGGGATATTTCATCAAGAACTGAAAACTCAACTCTGTGATGGGAAGTCCTATGAACAGGCCACGCTGCATTAAATATTTGCTTAGAAAGATGCAAAAACAGTCCATTTCTAGCTGGAATCGGGACGAGTGAGCTGTCACACGGCAGTATCAGCAGGTGCCAAGCTTGTGCCCGATCTCTGGGCACTGTTTCTGCCACTTGCCTCACCCACTGCGGCGAATTCTTGTTTCTTTTACAGAAAGATGTTTTAACTAGAAATCAGTAAGAATTTTGAAGAGCGGTATGTTCGTGTACAGAATGCAGCTAAATGCAATGTAATGATTACCATGGAAGATAACAATGAGTTTCCAGGTTTTAAACTGCTTTTAAACATTATGCTTCAATGATAGCTCCCATACAATGTTATATGAGTTTCAGGGGTACAACCCAGTGATGAGTCAACAATACTAGCTATGCATGATGCCTGAGGGGCACTAGACTCATTCAGGGGGTCCCTTCGTAAGGGTCATATTTGTCTCATCGAGTGAATTCTCATTCTCATGATTGCCCATCCTAACCCTACCTTGAATTTGCAGTGTCGTGAAATTTACCAAATATGTTCCTACCCATTCCTTTCCCAGTCACTACCTTCATTTAGCCCAGAGGTTGGCAACCAGGGCGAAACCGTGCTTCCCCTGGGCCATGGTGAACTTGGCCATCTCTGCGACATTGTGGCTGTCACCCCTGGGAAGGTGCCACTGGGCAAGGCCAGGGACGTTGCCACCCCTGGAAAGCCCAGGGCAGCCAGTGTGACCTGGCCCAGAATGCCTGGGGCTGCAGGAGGACACCCCGTTTTACCCTGACAGCTACATTCTCGGGCAGGAGGCAAAACCACCGCTCGCTCTGTTTTTGGACGAGAATCTGAGGCCCCCCGCTCTCTGAATTGTAGAGCCAATGCCAAGGACCCGGAGAAACTGCCAGGAAGCACAGTGCCCAAAACAAAAAAACTGAAGATAATGGAGTAAGGTTCCCAGAAATACTGGGCAAACACAAAACAAGGCCCTGTGGGCAGAAGGGCCGTCTGCAAGCACCCAGGGAAGGCGGGACAGAGAGCCAGGCCAGGGTCCCCGGTCCCCCAGCCACTCACCAGCAGCTGCAGGACCAGCCGCTGCACTGATGTTCCACTCCTTGTAGGGGGTGTGCAAAAGGCAGCTGATCAATGGTTCTCTCTCATCATTGATGTTTCTAACTCTTTCTCCCTCTCCCTTCCTCTCTCTCTAAAAAATCAATAAGAACATATTAACAAATACAATCCGATATAATAACAGGCTAATATGCAAATCAACAGAACAGCGGAACGACCGGTCGCTATGATGTGCACTGACCACAGGGAGCAGATACTCAATGCAGGAGCTGCCCCCTGGTGGTCAGTGCACTCCCACAGAGGGAGCGCCACTCAGCCAGAAGCCGGGCTCACAGCTGGGGAGTGCAGTGGCGGTGGCGGCTCCACAGCAGTGCTAAGGATGTCCGACTGCCAGCTTAGGCCGGTTCCCCGGGCTCCCAGACTGCGGGAGGGCGCAGGCCAGGCTGAGGGACCCCCTCCCCGCAGAGTGCATGAATTTCACGCACCAGTCCTCTAGTAATTATAATAAAGTAATGAGCTCCTCAGTGCAAAAGCTCACCATGTCATTCCTGAAATCCCACCTCCTCCCAGAGATGCAGTCCTGGAGCCTCAGAAGATTGTAAGGACCAAATTAAACGACAGTTGAATAGAACAGGGTCAGAGGACACACTGAGTACCTGCTGTGAGATCAATCACTGTTATGCAGGAGCTAATATTAATAACCATCGTGTGATACATATTTTTCTTTCTTTCATCCTTTTTCTTCTTTTTTCTTTTTGTAATCCCTCTTATGCCAAGCGGTGCCCTGAGGACGAGGGAAAAGCAGTAGATGACGTGGACATGGCCTCTGCTCTCATCAATCTCACATTTCAATGGGGGAAATGAACAAATAAATATAAAAATAATAAAATAATCAAAACTAAAAATGTTTTAAAGGTCAGGAAGGCAGGCTAAAACATGAGATGCCTGTTCAGAGTATCTGTGAAGCAAAGGTTAGAGCTTCCAGAAGTGATCTGAGGAACAGGTGGTGTGGACCGAATTGCTAACTAGAGGATTCGTGACCGGGACCTCCAGAGCAGTTACAGGACTGGTGTGGGGTCAGGGATGTGAGGAAACGAAGTGCGAGCAGTGGGAGTGCCACCACCGAGCTGGGAGCCCTCTGCACCTTGTCCTTAGCAATTCTTCACCCTGAGGTACAACACTGCACCCCATGACTGGTGGCCTACTTCTCACTTATTAGGAAGTACCTTTCTAATGCTTACTAAGACAATTTTCAGTAATAGTCAAGGAAGCTTCTTTTATAAAAAGATTTCTCATTGATTTTTAGAGAGAGGGAGGAAGTGGGAGGGAAAGAGAGAAACATCAACGTGAAAGCCAAACATCGATTGGCTTCCTCCTGTAAGCTCCCTACAGGTAGGAAGTTAAACTTGCAAACCTGGCACATGACTGGGAATCAAACCAGCAACCTTTGGGTGCACAGGACAACGCCCAACCAACTGAGCCACACCTATCATGACTGTTGCACTTTGTTCTGTTGACTCAAACATGACGTTATCACTAACATTTCTGCTCTGAGTTCTCATAAGGACCACAACACCCACCCTTATCTGAAATAAGTGTTTGATAGAAGATAAATACTTGTATCTAAAGTAAAGTCACTGAGCATCATAATGGGCAAAAAACCTAGGCAGCAAGAATGACAATTGTTTAAACACATTTTAAAACATTGACAAATGGACCACATTCTCCCAGAGAACATTGGAGGTTCAGGGTTACCCAGTCATTGTGATCAACTTCCACCAAGAGCAGCTAAACCAGTCACTCTAGACTCCGGAGATGCTCTTGGATCTTAAATGACTTGCCATGGCCATTCCTGTTGCCGACCATAAACATGCAACTACTAAATCCGGATCTTTTTCTGTGTTTTGCATATATTGCCTGCTATTCTTTTGTGTAAACAGAAGTCTCCATAAACGAAAAAACACCTTGGCAAGCCGAGAAGCAATAAATCGTTTTCAAGACGATCTTGTTTTCTGAAGTCTTTAGACGGTAACAATATTGATGACTTCAGGAAGAACAAAATATTCTGCAGTGTTTGCAATCATCGAATGTGATTATCCAGCCAATATGGAACTGAAGAAGCCAGTGTTGGTGTCACCTTAGTTAATTGTGTGAGTTATGTCCCAGTGATGGGCTTTTAAATCATCGGCCACATGAAATCTACAGCTTAACCCAGAAAAAGAGGACATATTTGATTATAAGACCTCAGCTGGAAAGTCAAAGGGATGTCTATAATTTGATCAATTATTACAAGCCCGTGCCTTTCACTTTCCAATGAATGCCTTTCAGTTTTTCCCCCCTTTTTCTTGTTCACTTGTATGGAATATATTCAATGGAAGTGTATGCATGCATATAAGCATAACCAATGGACACAGGCACTAGGGGGGTGAGGGCATGTGCTGGGGGGTGGGGGTGGCCGAGGAGAGGTCAATGGGGGAAAAAGGAGACATGTAATACTATATGTAATACTTTAAACAATAAAGAATTTTTTTAAAGTAAGGGAAAATAAAAAAGTAATTTTTATTTTTAGTGATACGTAATTCCTGGAAATTCTTAGGCACCTGTTTAGAAAATATCAAAATGCTGTAAAATAATAAAGCAACGATAAAGTCCCAGAAGACCAAAAGTGTGAGAAAAACGATTTAAAGATGTAAATGTTTTGCTGAAGATCTATTTGGAAACCCCGTTTCATTGCCAGCGGAACTTAACACACTAAGTTATAACAAACTTCATCAAGACTATTTTTACCATGCAGCCACATGGGAGGCAGGGAATGCAATCATCCCATTAGAGACCATGGGTTTTAATATCCACAATCCCTTCATTCATTACGTCAATATGTACCTAGCACCTCTCCTCAGCCAAGCAACGTCTATGCCAGCAAATATGGACGCATGAGTAGAAGCCATCACAGGTTACACTGCCCTACATACAGTGCTGATGTGAATTACGTTCGGTCAAAATTATGTAAATAAAATTAAATCAATGAAACAGAGTTTGATGTACTCATTTTCTGAGTGTTTTTTTAATGTAATAAATTGGATGAAAAGTGAATCTATCAACTTCACAGCTGATTAAAATGGGAAAACGGCCTCTCTTTTTAAACATATACTGTATGATATGTTTCATGACATCGCTTCAGTAAAACCACAGCAACTTTTCCAGGTAATTCCTGGTGTATAATGTACAGAAAAATATGGGACCTGCCTCCATAATATATTGTGAATTAAAAACATAACTAGCACTAACTCAGATTTCAACCCAGGACAGTATCTATGTTTTTGCCGACGTGTCACCCTTTAGGAGAGTCTACCTAGTATTTTATAATTAGGGCTAGGTAAGTAACAAGGACTCGCTTCCTTGCTGAGTAAGACTCCCTAAATACAGAGCAGCAGGGCCCTCTGCGGAAGCAGAAGGAAGGGCAAATCCGTTCTCTCGTCTCATGTTATCACCCGAGTCCCCTCATGGGCTGTGGTCACACAGGGACATATTTCCTGAGGGAGCGTTGGCGAGGGGGCCCCCAGTGTTGCCCTCCAATCATGAGAGAGTGTTCAGAGTCAAATGTCAACACAGCCAGGAGAACCGAGGAAAATGGATCTGACTCAATGACTTTCCCCCGGCTGCCGCAAGAATGTTTACAGCCTGACCATTTACTCGGGGGCACCGACCTCTTTTCCCTTAGATTGTCAAATTTAAAAAATGGCCACAGCCAACACAACAATAGCTGTCCAGTGTGAATGAATCAAAATTACACCTATTTTTTTGTCAGATGGGCAAGAAACATAACGTTTTTGTGCCGAAGGATTTTAGTAATTAGTGTGTGTATGCCAATGTGATGAAAAAGGTTGAAAATCGCTGCTCTAACTAGATATTGTTCCATTTATTTGGGACCCTGAGCTTTGCAGCTACTGTTAAAATAGACCTCGTGGTAGCCGAAACCGGTTTGGCTCAGTGGATAGAGCATCGGCCTGTGGACTGAAAGGTCCCAGGTTCGATTCCAGTCAAGGGCATGTACCTGGGTTGCGGGCACATCCCCAGTGGGAGATGTGCAGGAGGCAGCTGATCGATGTTTCTCTCTCATCGATGTTTCTAACTCTCTCTCTCTCTCTCCCTTCCTCTCTGTAAAAAATCAATAATATATATATATATATATATATATATATATATAAAAATAGACCTCGGGGATATATTGTCAATGGGTTTTATTAGCATTCCCGGGGCAAACGTTTAGTCTCCTCAGGTGGCCAGGCTAACACTACAAGCGACGGGAACTGGTGCGTTACACATTGCGCGTGGCCTATCCAAGGTGAAGCCGGAAATGAACGCCCGAGCCTGTAGGACACACAGTGCATTCGCCGAGCTGGTCAGGAGGATGGGTTCTTCCCTCCCTGCCTCTCTATGGTGGGAAGCAGGACACTGCTGTTTGA
Organism: Myotis daubentonii; assembly: GCF_963259705.1. Lineage (NCBI taxonomy): Eukaryota > Metazoa > Chordata > Mammalia > Chiroptera > Vespertilionidae > Myotis > Myotis daubentonii. The sequence continues at coordinate 55,720,299 of NC_081853.1, read as the reverse complement.
AATTCTGAGAATGCTTACATCGGACACTGTGAGCGGAATTTCTCTCCCTCAGATGGATGGGTGAAATCTGCAATTGCCTTTGCTAATTATTCTTTGACAATAAGCTCCTCTCCTCCTCCTTTAACTAAACCAGCACCAAATCGGTGAAAGGTTCTATTCAAAATTACTGAGCCTGATCTTGCCCATTGAATAGTACGTCTGGGTTCCCATGATCACCGCCTACTTTTGTCTTAATTGGGGACCTTGCTTACGATGGTTACATCAGAGCAGTGATGGCGAACCTATGACACGCGTGTCAGAGATGACACACGAACTCATTTTTTTGGTTGATTTTTCTTTGTTAAATGGCATTTAAATGTTTAAAATAAATCTTTGTTTTACTATGGTTGCAAATATCAAAAAATTTCTATATGTGACACGGCACCAGAGTTAAGTTAGGGTTTTTCAAAATGCTGACACGCCGAGCTCAAAAGGTTCGCCATCACTGCATGAGAGTTACAGCAGTTATGTTCTTGGGGGATAACACTGAGTATGTTTTCAAAAGGGTTGTGCAGTCTAACGCCAAAACCCTTCAACTGGAATGAATGTGGGTGTAAATGTCTTCATTTCCCACTATTACCGTAGAAGCCCCTTTTATTACACAGCTCTCAGCCACCATAACCTCAGAAGTACACACAGAAACGGTAGCTGATTCATGCTGATTGACCATCAAACTCGTTCTCCAATGAAAGCAAAAATCCAGGACAGCATCCAGGATGCCTGCCCCTGGGGGTGCGCACCTGCCCCTGGGGGTGCGCACCTGGTATACTCCCTCCTCTACTGACAGGTGTGTCAGCGACTCTGACGGCTTCCCCCAGGCTACTCTCCCTTCTGTGAAGGAGGTGGGCGGATAGAGGTAAAGGGGGTTGTTTTAGGGGGTCCTGACCTCCTTGGGTAAGGCGCTGGCCTCCCTTCCTAAGGGGGAGTTGGAGGTGAGGGACTGTCCTGCTGCCGGACACCACACACGAGAGTGGCTGAGCTGTGGGAGCTTCTAGAGCTGCGGTTCTCAACCTGTGAATCGCGACCCCTTTGGGGGTCGAAGGACCCTTTCACAGGGGTCGCCTAAGACCATCCGAAAACACATATATAATTACATATTGTTTTTGTGATTAATCACTATGCTTTAATGATGTTCAATTTGTAACAATGAAATTGGGGGTCACCACAACATGAGGAACTGTATTAAAGGGTCGCATAGCGGCATTGGGAAGGTTGAGAACCACTGTTCTAGAGGGACAGTGTGGTGAGGACCGACCAAGGACAGTGCTGTGGAGGGCAGGGCTCCGAGCCTTGGTCCCTCTGGGCAAAGAGAGCATGCCACCAGCCACTGGAGGGAGCCCGGGAGCAGGGGTTTTCCCGGAGCCTCCGCGAGCTCACAGCTGATGCTGATTTTCCTTAAGGAGACCCTGAGCAAGGACTGGGCTGAGACCCGCCAACGCCTGGCCCCCGGAACCTGCGAGATAGTGACGACCCTGGCTTCTTTTCGGCTTGGAGAAGTGCGGAGCGTTGTTCCACAGCCACAGAAACCCAATACAGACGCACGCCAACATACTGAACACTTCCTACGACTCTGCCCGGCCTTGTGCTCAGCCTTATATTTATTGTCCCATTAAATCTCAAAACAAATTCTTAAGATTCATGCTATTATGATACACTAGCGTGATTATAATATAGACCTAAAATGCTATTATTATGAAACTCCATTCTGCAGGTGAAGAATTAAATGCTTACGGGGAAAATAAGTTAAGATCACACGGCCACTACGGACCGTGTTCATCTGATTCTAACGGCACCGCCGCATGGGTTTTAACCCTCGAGGCTGCACTTCGCACAGAAGGACCCGCGGCCGTGAACCCTTGGCTGGAATCCCTTTTGGCTCTGAACTGGTGACGCCATTTAACAGAAACCAATGCATCTCCCCCGCCTAGTCCATTAACTGAAGATAGTGCCTCCTCTAAGTCCTGTCATACCTAAGGTTCCCCAGGAAATTGAATCCTCCTATCTTTAACTGACCACACAGACGTGTGTACAGGTCCCTGTGGAAACATGAAATTACAGGGCCAGGGATAAGATGCCGGGTTTTGTCACCTGAGCCACCTTCACTCCATGAGGCCCAAAGCCCACATAGCAAACAATGCCCTGGGGTACAGCACAGGTCCCTGGTCAGGGCACAAGCCCGGGTTGTGGAATCAATCCCCAGTGGGGGTGGTGCAGGAGGCAGCCGATCAATGATTCTCTCTCCTCATTGATGTTTCTCTCTCTCTCCCTCTCCTTCCTCTCTGAAATCAATAAAAATATATTTTTAAAAAAGAAAACTCCCCATGCATTTGGGGGGCCCCAGGGAGGGAGCACCTTCCCCATCTGCATCTTCACCACCTGACTTTCCAGCACCACAAACCCTCCCCCAGTTCAGCTGGTCCCACCCATGAAGCTACCATGAAGGCAAACAGGCCACAACATGCTGTTTCCTGCTGTCAGGAGAATGCATGTCTGTTCGGCCACATGCACACCCTCTCCCTTTATAAACTCACCAAGTGGCTACTTCCCTGCTGACCCAAGAGAGCGCTCACGCCCTCCCCTGGCGCCCCGGGATGATGGATGGCCGAGGCCCGAACCGCATTTGTTAGGGGAGCAGCCCATGCAGAGCTGGTATGGCTTTGATTGATCATGTTTACCCAACGGATACAAATGTCATTGGCCTTAAGGAATAGAACACATATTTGGGGGAGGAGAGAGGTTTTGTTTTCTTTTCCTCTCTGAGGATGGCCTCCTCAGACCCGGTCTGCTCGGGCTCACACCGTGGGATGGTGGGGAACCCTGGTTACGTGGTTTGTGTGAACAAAAGTGATGCCTTTCTTAATGATGTGGCGAGGTCTGAATGTGGTCCACCTGAGAGCAAGCCCTCCACGTTCCTGGCAGGGCTGAAGCCAGTTTGGGTTAATCAACCCAAGCGCCATATTGTGAGCACTTATTAAACGTGCCATGAGATGGAAAAAATAAAGATGAATTCCTTCAGCTCATCCTTCAACCACTCTCACTGCATCCCTCTCATGGCCCAGGGCTCTGAGGTCTCCGTTTAGGGCACTGAACAGGTTAGGGTCTGGCCCCTTCCCGATGCATCCCTCCGATCTCACCTCTTGCCACCCACCTCAAGGATGAGGAAGATGCTTTAAAGATTTCCTTTTTTTTTTTTTTAAATGATTTCTTCCCTATTTTTGGCCTGGCGCTGCCTCTGTTCAGAACACCACTTTCCTAAAAGCCAAAGAGACGCACCGTGACCCTAAGAGAACACAGACTTGCTTTTATTTCTCTTTTTGTCCTTAGGGCCTGGCATCATACTCGGAGCATCAGTATTAGATGCCTGGATGCATGGATGAGTGAAAGGGTGGAGAATGGGGTAGAGGGGAGGGGAGACCGGGGAGGGTGGAGTGAAAAGTAGCAAGAGGAGGGGAGAGAAAGAACCAGGGTGGACCCTGGAGCAGAGAGGGAGAGGGTGTTCTAGCAGTGACTTTGTCTGCAAATAACAAAGAACCAGTTCAAACTGGCTGAGCTAAACCCACTGGTTCCCTGGCTCCTACAGACCCAGGTGTGGCTCCATGGAGGGAGGGCAAGGTGCAGGAAACAGCCTGAGGAGCAAGAAGCAGGGGCTCAGCCAGGTCTGCACCCTCCCCCCCACCCCCACCCCGCCCCACCTCCCTCTGGTCTGGTATCCACCAGGGCTCATTTAGCCTCATGGAAGGTCATTAGCCACCTTCCCCGACAGACAGCTCTTCACGCTCAATGCCCATCCTCTGATGATACCTCTGTAAGGCACAGGCCTGCTCCTTAGTGAATCTGCCCAGAGGAATAGGAAACTGGCGAATGGCCAGTGTGGCTCAGTGGTTGAGCATCGACCTATGAACCAGGAGGTCACTGGTTCGATTCCCAGACAGGGCACATAACCGGGTTGCAGGCTTGATTCCCAGTGTGGGGCGTGCAAGAGGCAGCTGATCAATGATTCTCTCTCATCATTGATGTGTCTCTCTCCCTCTCCCTTCCTCTCTGAGATCAATAAAAATATATTTAATTAAAAAAAAGAAAAAGGAATGGTGAAAGTTGGAAGCAGAGCCCATGAGTTGTGATCAAAAGTAACTACAACTCTTTCAAAAGACAGAGCTGCAACTTGCAGAGCTACGAGCACACAGTGGTAAGTTACGGCAGCGCACCCCGGTTACAGGTGTTACTTATATTTTACATTATGCACAGAGGCCAGAAGCATGACATATTAGACCAACATTTAACGAAAGCACAGTAAGATCTCACGATCAGGCTTGAGAAAAACATGAGACATTTCATAACCAGTAACCTTGGCCAAACATGAGTAAGGTGTGCCTTCTGCCCAACCTACCTCACACAGAATCTGAATACACAGGTTCTGAACCCCGGCGGCCCCTCCAGTCGGCATTTCTGCTGTTGTCAATATCAGTATTCAGCGGATATTAAGGCGCAGAGAAAGAGGGGTCAAAGAAAGTGTCCATCGCCCTGTGATTGCTGCCACGTGGCTCCTGCTTCTTGGTAACATATTACTTAATTCCTTTTTATTTTCATTTATTTTTAAAAAAAATATATATATATATATATATTTTTAAAATATATATTTTATTGAATTTTTACAGAGAGGAAGGGAGAGGGATAGAGAGCTAGAAACATGGATGAGAGAGAAATATCTATCAGCTGCCTCCTGCACACCCCCTACTGGGGATGTGCCTGCAACCAAGGTACATGCCCTTGACCGGAATCGAACCTGGGACCCTTCAGTCCGCAGGCCAACGCTCTATCCACTGAGCCAAACCAGTCGGGCTTAAAATATATTTTATTGATTTCAGAGAGGAAGGGAGGGGGAGAAAGAGAGAGAATCATCAATGATGAGAGAGAATCATTGGTTGACTGCCTCCTGCATGCCCCCCACTGGGGATAGAGCCCGCAACCCGGGTATGTGCCTGACTGGGAATGGAACCATGACCTTCTGGTTCATAGGTCGATGCTCAACCACTGAGCCACATCAGCCAGGCAACTTCATTCCTTTTTAAATCGCTGCTCTCCCCATCGCCACAGGCATTCTCCATGGTCTCTTGCCTGACACCTAAGGCCATGGGAGCATAAGTAGCTTTCCTCTCCCCTTCGTATTTCTCACCACTTGGGAACTGTGTTAGGCATTAAGTAAACGGTGGTGTGAGATGACTTATCCAACAGGGCAGAAAACAAGACGATAAGTGAGATCCTTTCTTGGGAAAGGCAGAGGCAGAAATAATTGGCCCACCCACTCCCAATGCTGCCCTTGGGGAAATCAGGCCTGAACCTCCACGACCTTGGCTGGTTCGGTTTTAACTTTGGAAATTGGTTCCACCGAACACACCGGGATGGCTCAGAAAAGCGTGCTTTGTGCCACCGCAGGGAGGCAGGGAGGAGGGGGCAGGGTCACGCTGGGGGATGGACACAGACGATGTGCAGGTCACAAGGCAGCCTGCCTCAGATGAGCTACAGGGAAGGACCCCTCGACAGCAATGACCTTGAGTGGGGAGATCTGACCGCAGGGCATCCGGTCCGCCTTGTGGGAAAGGGGGGGTCAGAGTGGATACTGAAAGGTAAGTAGGACTGCGACAGGTGAGGGGAGGAAGGGGGGCCCTGGCAAAGGCCACCGAACACACCAAGGCAGAGGGGACATCACATCCTGGGTGACAAGTGGCGGGCACATGAGATGATGGTCAGAAGAAGCGAAAACAACTGTGGGAGCATTCTCAGTGTCATCATTAAAACTATCTCCCCGCCCGGCCAGCATGGCTCAGTGGTTAAGCATTGAACTATGAACCGGGAGGTCAGGGTTCGATTCCCCTGGTCCTGGTCGGGGCACATGCAGGAGGAAGCCGGTCAATGATTCTCTCTCATCATCCATGTTTCTATCTCTCTCCCTTTCCCTTCCTCTCTGAAATCAATAAAAATATAGTTAAAACAAAAACAGAAACTATCTCCCCAAGCCCTGGCCTGCTCAGCAATAAAATGTTGGTAATCAAAATGGAATTAATACAGCAGAATAATCATGTTTACAAGTTTTCTAATTACTGGTACACTGGCCTCCGAAAATAAGGATACCTGGGTGCTCTGTTTCTAGGTCCATGTAATTTCAATTAGAAACACAGGAAGAATATCCATTATTTTAATTGTTTATTTTTAAATATTTCCCTTAAAATGTGTTTACACTGATTTGCATTCTCTTGAGGGAACAACACGTTTCCACATTGCCTTTGTCAAGGCCACGCTGACAACCACCCTGTCCCATGAAGAGATATTTTTACTAATGACACGTAATCAAGCCTACGCTTCATTAGTCTTTAAAACGCACTGTGCATATTCAGCAGCGAGGTGGCAACTGCAAAGAAAACAATGAAATTGATTTCAAACTCTAATGACTGTGATTTGTCTCCTAAAACACAGGGGGGAAAAAAAACCCAACAGTCCCTGTAAAAAGAAATAAGATATGCAAAGAACATTCTATTCCCATTTGGTTTACAAATGTTTAAAATATAGTTTTTAATACCTGACACTCGAGATGATAACTGGTTTGTTTTTTTAAATGAAGTTAGTGTGTTAACAAGCTTTGCGGTGCGGCAGTACCATCTTCATCTACATCTTTTTCCTGAACAATAAATAAGTTTTCACACGTGGGCGGAACTATCTGAAATTGGCACCTACAAAATGTTTTTATCTGAAAAAAATGACAATGTTTTAGATTTACCCTAATAGGTTAAAGGCATAGAATCCTGGAACCTCAGAGTTAGAGTGAAGGTCTGAGAGGCCTAGTGGATTCTTCGGCCTGGTTCACAGACATTCTCCCGGGTATAACACAGCGGTCTTTTGGTTCTGCTGTTGGAATGTCGGAAACAAGTTTAAAATAATACACGAGCGGGCAGAAAGGGGCCCTCGAGGCAGCGTCTGCCCAGAACCAGTGTCTCTCCTGGTTCATCTGCTTCAGATAAAACAGTACAATAAAGGAAAGGGAACCGGAAACATATCTCAAGCAAATATCTAACCTCACCGTGTAAGCGATGCCTGAACATCAGAGGGCTTTTTTTTCAAATGACCAGATTAAAAGATGTGAGGACTTACTATCTAGACTATAAATAAAAAGCGGTTATTTCTCTAATTTCAAACAAAAGGCACATTTGTAGATAACACGCTTTTTATCTAAGGAGCTTGGAAGAATCAAGTGAATTATTCAAGTCTAGAATAGGAAACCAGGAAGAAAACAGATATTTTAATGCTCTTCAGCCTGCACCCTGTCCAGGAAGAGAGACGACAGATCAAAGATAACCTTGAACTAACAAGGTTAGGAGGGTTCTTTCAAAACCAGTGATTTTCAAAATGAGCGCATCCTGAACTTCCATGGCGGACAGGATGAAAGGGAACGGAGGGCAAGCGGCCTCCTTAGGGACCCCCGCCCCTCGAACTCAGAAAGGACACAAGACCTGGCTGACCAAAGAATCCACTGGACTTTCTCCGGTCCTCCCCATAAATGAATCCATCTTTCCCGGGAGTCCCCTGCAAGCCCCCCAATAACAGCAATCTTACCAACACAAACCCACTGAGCTCTGAAGTCCAGGGTTTTGCAGCAGGTAGTGAAAGCATGTTAGGGGAGAAGGAACCGAAGAACCAGCTGCTTTAGTCCATATTCATACCCAGGAGGACACAGGGGTAGAGTGAGTGAACTGCCCTGGGTCCGCAGTAGCGAGAGCAAGGCCAGCCCTGGACTGGACTCTGGACCGCGGGCTGCTCTGGGACGTCTCAGCACCGTCAACACCCACCCCTTTGGTGCCACTTGGTCTTTTCGCTGTGGGACTGGGGGTACGGGGTCTGTGCACGCATCTGTGTGTAGCTTGGACAGGCATGAATACAGTGAAGACTTAATTTTCTCCTGCTTAATGACTCATTCTTAAGTGGTCAGTAATCCCTGCTAAGTCTAAAGATCTTCTCCATAAATTAAACTCAGCAACGCCACAGGATTATCTGCAATTGGTAATCAAATACAAATCGCCTCGTTATCACAGGATAAGGAGCTGAAACAAGTGAATGGTAATCCTCCAGGATGTGATGTTTGCACTAAACCGGAAGAACACACAGAGAATTGTGCAGGAAACACAAAGGCATTTGGTTGCTCAAACAGAAAGGTGATTACTGAGAATTTTTCTATAAAAACCAGAGGCAACTAATGACTAAAAACGACAACGAATAAAATAAGGCACATGTAGACAAGATTAGGATCTGACAAAGCAAAAATAGAAATTTTATTAAAAAGAAACACCAAAGATTTACAGCCAAATAAATATCTGAGGGAAAACTAATAAATGTGTTGTGTGTTGTTATTCAGATAAACATTTTAAGATAATTATCTAACTGTCCTATTTTGAAAAGCCTAGAATTTTAAAATACATTGGCAATAGAGATTTCATAATAAAATTTTATTTGCCAGTGGGTTTGTGGGCCACCCACTACATGAAAAATCACCTGTGACTCTACGGTCTGGCATAAACCACTGCTGCTTCTTTCTCTGAGTGTCGTTTCCATGAGATGGAGCTACAGGTTAAATCCCTAACTCATAAGGCAAAGGAGTCGATAACAACAGTTAAAACTTGGAACAATTCCTGAAAGAGCATGTAAATGTAGGTATTTTATTACACTTGTTTACTTAAATAAAGTAGTGCATACCCTAAATATGGTATCCATCTCAAGTTCAACTGCACCTCACCCACACGAGGGAGGTGGATTTCAGAATGAAGCAAAAACCAGACTTTTCCTTAGTTATGTCCAGTGCTGTCACTGGTCTTAGAAAAAACTGCTTCGTTTTCTTTTTAAAAAATATTTTTTTATTGATTTCAGAGAGGAAGGGAGAGGGAGAGATAGAAACATCAGTGATGAGAGAGAATCATTGATTGGCTGCCTTCTGCACCGGGCCCCCCCTTACTGGGGATCAAACCTGCAACCCGGGCATGTGCCCTTGACCAGAATCAAACCCGGGACCCTTCAGTCCACAGGCCAACGCTCAATCCACTGAGCCAAACCAGCTAGGGCCTGAGAAAAACCATTTCCATGGCAAGTCACACTAGAAAAAGTCTTCCCACTAAATTACAGAGCGTCCGACTCTATCATCCTGCTCTTTAACCTGTGCAATAAGTTACCCTGATGGGCATGAAAACCATCACAGTAAATCTCTAAGGAAAGGCTTATTGGCTGACTCATACCTAAACATCTGAAATGAGAAAGACAATAATATTGGAATGTGCTCAAATAAGAAAAATTAACTATTTTATCGTCATATGAAAGCTAAAGCTGTCTCACTTGGAATTACGCCTCTCTGCATGCCACTGCACAGGCCCCTGGCTCCCTGGCACCTCCACCCGCCTCTTCCAATCGCTGAGTACACACACGGGCCTTCCCATGCCCATTCCCTCTCTCCCCATGAACCCCTCTAGTGTTGGCAGTAAACCGCACCCCACAATTCACCATCTTCACAAGCAAGAAAGACAGGAATTGCACACCTTCCTCTGCTCCGGGTCATAGCCACCCACCAAGCAGTCCAGACCCCTTGACCTCACCCACAGCTCCCCATGCCCGCCAGCCACCTGGAGCTGCCATTACCTGTCACCGAGTCCCTCCCGACCCTCCTTAGCCTACTCAGACGCCTCAGGGTCCCATCATCAGCCACAGGAGAAAGACCCACGTTCTTTCATTCCCTAGAAACCTCTCTCTCCAGCCTCTGAGAACATTCCTAGCACCTAGGGGTCCCCACCCACTGCTCTCTGCACCCAGACACGGAGGGGGAATTCAGTTCTTGGGAGCTGCCATGCTCCTTCCCCCATCGAGGCTTCTGTGGGCATTGTTTCTTCTCGAATGTTCTCTTTACCGCCTCCACTACTCACTCCTTGGGTCCCACTTAAACTCCACTGAGCACAGCCCTCTCACCCTGAGTGGGACCCTACTCATCCTCTGCGCTTCAGGGCACCACCCCAGACAGTGACCACAGCCCCTCTGCACTCGGCACTGAATGAGGGGGCATCTATGTTGTGTACCCCAGTCCCTGGGCCTTGCAGAGAGCCTGATAACCAACAGACATTGGTGAGGGAAATTAAACTGAATAAAGGAATAAAAATGATGGTTTGGGAAGTGATGCATTTCCATTCGCACCAAAGCAGGTCTCATGTTGCAATCCTGAGGAAAAGACTGAAGATGAATCCTGAGCCCCAAAACCAACGGTGTTGTGTCCAATCATGACTCTTAGAAAATGCGAACTGCTCTTTGAAGACTGAAACAGAAGTCACGTACCCCCTGCTCCGATGTGGTCCACAGGATAGCATCAGGGCCAGATGAACGTGCAGAATAGAGAACCCACCTTGTAGGCCCGACCAGAATATAGCACCCCACCTTGCAGGCCCGCGGGGGGGGGGGGGGAGGACCCCCCTCAGACATTAGGCCATGCACTTCCTGCCAGTGATACTTGCTCAGCCCTCCACGAGGAAGCAAGTGAGCAGGGTTGGGGGTCTGGTTGCATGGCAACCAGCAGCAGTCAGACCTCAGGCACCGACACCTGACCACCTCCTACTAACTTTCAGGGCCTTGGCAGTGACCCAGGTGACGCAACCTGAGAATTCCTGCATCGGGACCATCTCGAAACTTCCCGATGGTTATGCTGCTGCTACACAGGATTCCCAGGACCGCACACAATGCACACCATGGTCCCTAAGGAAGCCCTCACTTCGCATCCCTCGGAGCTCACAGTACCCACCCCAGGTCCAGAGCTCACTCCGCTGGGCCAACGCGCCTGGCCCCGCACTGGCCAGCGCGCACTTTTCCGTGCTTCAGGCTGTTTTAGTGACGCATCTCCTGTGAGGAGACTGCACCTCAAGGCGGAGGGTCCCGCGTGGTTATCCTCCACTGCCGGGCAATGCCTCTCTGTGCTCACGGGAAACGGGCGTGGCGGGTGGGCGTGGGCGACAGAAAATACAGGAATTAGCCCAAGAACATGCGCAGCATGCCATGTTCTGGCGACGTCTAAATCATCAACGTTCAAAATCTAGTGTGAGCATCTTACTGATGACTCGTCCTCTGGTCGGCATGGCAACAGTTACTACGTCCTGTGCGTATCAGAGGGACCATATAGCTCCTTATTGACAAGCGACTCTGCGATCGGCACCAGAACATTGTATTCTTTTAAGCAGATAGAATTTTTTAAAATTATAAAAGCAAGGAGAGGAATTCATTTTGGAAAGGGAGAAAAATAAAACAATATAAAATAGGCCCAACTTCTTCAAATTTTAAGCGATTTCTTGTGGACAGTCACTGCAGCATGTTAAGAAAAAGTGCTGAGCTAACCCTTTCCTAGGCGAACCGAGGGCTCTTCTTCTGTGACCGCACCAAGTTACCGCGTAGACCAGTGGTCGGCAAACTCATTAGTCAACAGAGCCAAATATCAACAGTACAACGATTGAAATTTCTTTTGAGAGCCAAATTTTTTAAACTTAAACTATCTAGGTAAGTACACTGTTATTAACTTAATTAGGGTACTCCTAAGGCTTAGGAAGAGCCACACTCAAGGGGCCAAAGAGCCGCATGTGGCTCGCGAGCCACAGTCTGCCGACCACTGGCCTAGACTAACCAATTGCTCAATCTAAGTCGCGTCCTGGTCACCCAGTGTGCAGACACCCTCGGGTAAATGTACAAACTGATGATGGGGCATCGTTAAATCTCATGCTATTATTCACAATAATCATTCCACTCGAGCTCTAGTCAAAGGCAAGCACAAAACAGAAAAACAAACCCTTTTCCTTTCTGAAATGTATAGACTTACAGGTCTCCTAGGCCACCTGCTTCTTTTGTCAGTTCTCAGTGAATTCTGAGCCAGCAGATCGCATCAACACCACAGATAAACGGAGATAAATGAGAACTCAATTTTCCCAAATAACTGTGGCCTTTTTCCCAAGCAAAAAATAAACTCAGAGCAAGCACATGTATAGATTTGGTCAAAGCGTCAAGCCACAAGGAAGTCAAGTATCTGGCCTCGGTGTAGCATCAGCCGGAGCCTTTTGTCACCGAGGCGATGCTGAGAACGCAGCCAGGGCCTCTGGCAGACAGATGGAAGCTGCTGGCTCAGCAGGAGGAAAAGACTGAGCCACCAAGGCCCTGGGTGTGTGAGGACACGCGGGGAAACTGCCCCCGCTTCTATGGGGGCGACTGAAGGAAATCAAACAAAATTTACTGAAGACAAAGACAATCAACAATTCACCTGCCTCCCAGCTGGCATAGGTCAATGGTTGAGTGTCCACCTATGAACCAGGAGGTCACGGTTCGATTCCTGGTCAGGGCATATGCCCGGGTTGCGAATTTGATCCCCAGTGTGGGGTGTGCAGGAGGCAGCTGATCAATGATTCTCTCTCATCATTGATGTTTCTATCTCCCACTCCCTCTCCCTTCCTCTCTGAAATCAATAAAAATAATTTATTTTTTTTAAAAATGCACCTGCCTCTTGCTCAAGAAAATCATTTTACTTAGTCCTAACTCAAGTAGTGTGGCCAGTCTTGTCGGTTTCCTAAAAGGACATTTAACGAATTTTCACAGACCTATCAGCATAAATCCTGCCAATGGTTCCTCGCCAGTGTCTGGACCGAAGGCCTATCCATAGAAGTTCTTTATAGAAATGGGGAAGCAGAGAAACTCGACAGCTGACGAAGTTGGTGAGTCCCGGCTAGCGGCAGGAAAGCCCGCCCTCTGCACGCATATCTATGCCTGGTTTTCTTGCCAGGTGGTTGTCACTCCGAAATCTAAAAGCTACCTGGCCAATCACCGCCTGGAAGCAAGGAAAACCAGCTGGATGCCTGACAGTCCTACGGGGTCCTGGGATGGTGGCGAGGTGCTGCCCCGCCAGTTAGCCAGCTTCCTCTCCCTCAGTTGTCTTGGCTTGCTTCCCTTCTACCTCTTGCTGTGTATTTCCCTTCTGGTTCAAACAGGCCATGGATCGTTTGGAGAAAGGAGAACCCATGGGGCTCAAATCAGGGAGCCCTGACTTTTCCAGTAAGTTTCTTAGAAAAGTCATTTCTCAAATGAGTTTCTTCATGGACAGCATGAGAGGGGTGAGCAAGGTGGCCTTCAAGTCTCTGTAGGCCAGTGGTTCTCAACCTTCCTAATGCTGCGACCCTTTAATACAGTTCCTCTTGTTGTGGTGACCCCCAATTTCATTGTTACAAATTGAACATAATTAAAGCGTAGTGATTCATCACAAAAACAATATGTAATTATGTATGTGTTTTCCGATCATCTTGGGCGACCCCTGTGAAAGGGTTGTTCGACCCCCAAAGGGGTCGCGACCCACAGGTTGAGAACCGCTGCTGTAGGAGCTGCTCATGATGATTTCCAGGGCGGCTCTATCATCCTGCTGCTCTGGTCAGAGGCTTATTGCAGAGGCCACTGAAGTAACCGGGTCTCCCATGCCGCCTGTGGCCGTCCTCATCACTGGAGACGATGCTTAAGCCAAGCACCGCAGGCCGACTGTGCCTCGTTCTGAAACTCCACCCCTAGGACAGTCAATGCCTGTAGCCATGAGGGAAAAGGCAGAATCTATCACAAGACTTAAAAAAAAAAAAGAGAGGCAGACACTTCTTCATCGACCACTTAAGAGGTTATGCAGAGGCCACGAGGTGACGTTATGAAGTATGTTCCTTGCTGAGAATGCCGGTCTACCGACAATAAAATACTCAATATTCATATGATTTTATTGAGTGAAGAGTCAAGAGTGGATTTCGGCCCTGGATCAGTTAAGAATGTGAAATGTAAAAATAAGAGCCCATCAATTCTTAGCATCCCTCTGGGTGTCTGCGGGGATGTGTTTAATAACCGTCATATCTCCAAACACTTCGGTCTGACCCCCATTTCGTTTAAAAACACAACAGCGGCCAGAGTCGCCAGCCAGGCTTGCATGCTTTTGATGCTGCAAGCCGACTTGGAGTGCAAACAGGTTCCCTCCCATAAAAGGCGCTCACACTGACCCAGAGAGGAGAAGAGGGCGCTTCATAAAAGGAGAATCTATCACAGGCTCAGAAAGCCCCTGGGTCTCCTCAACTCAATTTTTCGATGACTTTCTACCCACAAAGTCATCTCATTGAAAACTCGCTAATCCCCTGGCAGGGCTGTTTGGAGACCAGAAAGGTGATATGAGATGTGGAAAGTCTAGCTCTCAATTATAATGGAAAACAAGTAAAACAAAAGTTATTTTCACACTTCATGCTTTCCATTGATGGAAGTTGCAAAGATCATGTTTTCCACCGTGTTGATAGCGTGTGAAGTAACAGACATTCACATACATCTTTGATGGGCAAATCCATCGGCACAGAATCTGTGGGAGGTTATTTGCCAAAATCTTTAAAACATAAAAAGCATCTTTTAAGCCCAAACATGCATCCTCTATGAATGTGACTCCAAAGGCAAGGGAAGTAAAGGCAAAAATAAATGAATGGGACTATATCAAACTAAAACGCTTCTGCACAGCAAAAGAAACAGACAACAATACAAAGAGGCAACCAACCAAATAAGAGATATTCGCAAACACCAGCTCCGACAAGGGGTTAATATACAAAATATATAAAGAACTCATACAACTCAACACCAAGCAAACAGACAATCCAATTAAAAAATGGGCAGAGGACTGAACAGATACTTCTCCCAAGAAGATATATATATGGCCAACAGATACATGAAAAGATGTTTAACTTCACTAGCTATTAGGGAAATGCAAATCTAAACTACAATAAGATACCTTCTCATACCTGTTAGAATGGCTACTGTCAACAACACAGGTAGTAACATGTGTTGGAGAGACTGAAGGAAATGGACCCTCATTCACTGCTGGTGGGAATGTACAGTGGGACAGCCACTAAGGAAAACAGTCTGGCAGTTCCTAAAAAAGTTAAGATTAGAGTTACCATGTGACCCAGCTATCCCTCTTCGGGGTATCGACCTGAAAAACTATAAAACATTTATTTGCAAGGATATATGCACCCCTATGTTCACTGCAGCATTGTTCATGGTGGCCAAGACATGGAGACAACCCAAGTGTCCTCCAACAGAGAACTGGATAAAGAAGATGCGGCACATATATACTACGGAATACTACTCAGCCCTAAGAAAAGATGAAATACTGCCATTTGCGACGAAGATGGACATAGAGAATGTCATGCTAAGTGAGACAAGTCAGTTGGAAAACCCAAGAACCATAGGATTTCACTCATATGTGGGATGTAAAACTGAAACTCATAGACACAGATAACAGCATGGTGGTTACCAGAGGGAAGGTAGTGGGGGGTAGTTAAGAGTAAAGGAGGCCAAATATATGGTGACGGAACATTATTTGACTTGGGGTGGTGAGCACACAATGCAATATACAGATCATATATCACAGAAATGTCCACTGGAAGCCGATATGATCCTACCAACCAATGTCGCCTTCATAAATTTAAATAAAAAACATAAATAAACATAACATTGACATTTTTAAAAAATGCCTCCTGTAGATATAGTATATAGTCTAGGGATATGTAGTCATGGGGGTCCTGTTACTGGTCGTAAAAACTACTTAAGTAGGATTGTTGGGAGGATAAAATAAAACAATGCATGCGAAGCGTGTAGAACAAAACTTGCACTGCAGGAGGCGTGAGGCAGCACTGACAAAGCTTAGCGGCGGGTTGTGTCATTGTATTATTTTTAGACGATAATGATACGGGCACCCTGCGCAGCACTGCAAAGTGTCAGGCACGTGGGGGAGCGTCATAGTCGTTATGGCAAAAAAAGCATGTGTTCACCCTACGAATTTTACATCTAGAATATGGCATTTAAATGCTCTATTGTAAGCCTGGCCAACTGGGAAACATTCTTTGTAGAAATGTGTAATTCATGTATAATAATATATGTTAATTTCCCAGGAATGTATTATATGGAATTAACACATGTCTAACAGACTCGGGAAAACTGTGAAAATCCTTGTAATCTGTATCAACGTTGTTATAACTTTATTAGGACACAACTGAGTGAAGGGTAGTTTCAATATTTTCTGGCCTTTCTTCTCTTTCTGTAGTTAATGGCATTCTAACCATCATCCACCACTCATTTGAGCTGAATGACAAAAAAGGGGGAAATGTGGAGTTAAAGCACATTCATTTGACATTAACTCCAAATAACCTGCCTGCGGCTCTGGAGCCCGGGGTATCACGGAGGCGCATTTGTTCAATTACAGCGGTGATTTTTGCTCGGGATCCTCTAATTTCGTCCCAATCACCGGAGTCATGTTTATGCATCTCCTCGCACCGGCATGCTGCTTCCTGGGAGAATTCTCGAGACCAGAAACTCTTTATCAGATGATTGAATATCAAACAGTGAGATGACTGACTCGCCCTCGCCGTCAGGTTAAAAACATGAAAAGACATTTACATACAAACATAAGAGGAGATCAACTGAATGACAAAATACGGGAGCTACAGGGGAACGAATGAGGAAACTGCCTTCCGTTTCTGCCATAAAAAAAAGTCCAGTGGCACTTTAAGATAAATATTCTTTGTTGAAAGCTTAGTGTGACTTCACCCATTATTACAAATCAGTTACACCTGAAAAGGAGTGAAAATTAAGTGAGTTATCACCTGTTAAAGTGTGTACACATTTTGGGGGGGGGGCACCCCATCCTGTTTCTTTATCATCCTAGACCAGTGATGGCGAACCTATGACACACATGTCAGAGGTGACATGTGAACTCATTTTTTTGGTTGATTTTTCTTTGTTAAATGGCGTTTAAATATATAAAATAAATATCAAAAATATAAGTCTTTGTTTTACTATGGTTGCAAATATCAAAAAATTTCTATATGTGACACGGCACCAGAGCTAAGTTAGGGTTTTTGAAAATGCTGACACACCGAGCTCAAAAGGTTCGCCATCACTGGCCTAGACACTGAAGGTACAGGAGACACAGGCGCTGCCCTTGGGGTGGCGTCTAGATCAGCGGTCACCAACCTTTCGGACCTCACGGACCACCAGGGGTCCGCAGACCACCGGTTGGTGACCGCTGGTCTAGAGCATTGTCTCTCACTGTGTCTCAGGAAGTCCAGAGTGTGGCCATTTCAAGTACCCAGATAACTAGGTGCACCTTAGGCCGCTACTCGTATTTACACCGAGGAACTAACCGCAGCCTTGGTCTTCATAAGGGTCCACTCAAGGAGTCGAAACATTTGTGCAAACAAATGCAGCTTCTCTGGCGTGTTTCATGTCATCAGCCTTTGAACACTGCATTTCAGGGAGCTCGTGAGGAAATGGGGTCCCTCTCCTGCCCGGTTAGGAGGAGAAAAGTCCCCTGAGAGAAGGCCCCTCCTCCGAAACCATTTCTTAATAACACACAAAGCCCATCTTGGCTACGTCCTAATTAATACACCACCCTTTACCTCGACCCTCCGATTCAGCAGGGGAGGGGAGCGAAAACTGATAAAACACATCAAAACCGTTTGCAGTGATTTTACATTCCATAGATGCCTCCTCCCATCAACCTGGCTGGAGAGCTCTTACTCGGAACAGCCGCAGCTTTGCCAGTTTATTTTTTACAAAAAATGAATGAGCAGCAAGAATTTCCACAGACAGGTCCCACAGGCAGATTCTACAAAACTACCAGGGGAGAGCTCTCCAGATGAAAGCTGGACCGATTTGTATCACGTTTATAGATAGCAGAGAAAACAGGACTTAAGTAGACACGGAAAATGATCCCACCTATCACAGTGGAGCTCCCGCTGCCCCTCTGTGGACGGCTGGGGATGAACAGGCGGGTCAGGGTCATGCTCCTGAGCGGCTGCTTTAACATCAATCATTCATCAACCCAATTGTATTAACATCTATTCATGGATGATAACAGAAGATATGACCCCATGTACAAAAAACGTCCAAAGTTGTTTCTAATAGGTCTAATTCTAGTCGTACAGATTACAAGTTGTTATAAAGACTGTCTTCAAAACCCAGCTCTGACCAAGAAAATCACCACATCATCAGAGCCTCAGTGTGCTGATCTGTAAAATGGGGCTAATTACATCTGCACTGCAGGCGTATTAGAGGTAGGAGAAATAATGTCTTATTAGTACATATCACAGCCTTATTATTACAACTGATGTCATATATCCTTTACTGGCCAGGGCCGAGGCCTGTGGACCTTTTTGTAAAGGGCCAGATGATAAATAATTTCAGCCTTGAGGGCATGAACTCTGTCTCAGAACAACTCGGCTCTACTGTCACCAAGTAGAGTACACACTATCGAGCCAGGCGAGGGCCGCTGTGGACACTGAAGTCTGAATGTCAGATAAGTGTCATATGCCATTAGGTATTATTACTCTCTTGATTTTTTCCCAAACGTAGAAAAGTATCAAGACTATTCTTAGTTAGGGGGCGACACAGAAAATAGTGAAAAACCACATTGGACCAACGGCTGTAGGTTGCCCGCCCCTTGACTAGGGAAGTCTAACCCACATTTATGTAAATTGGTAGACGACAAATCAGTTAATTTGTTTTTGAAAGAAAATCACTTGTAACAGATTGAAAATGCTTCTATCTATCTAGCTATATCTATATCTCTATATCTATAAATATAGATATAAATATATACACATTATTTTTACTTAACAAATTTTGTTGAACATTTTGGGGAAAAATAAGTACTCTGTTTTCACTATTTAAACACATATATATTTTTTTGTTTTAAAATGTTTTTATTGCTTTTCAAGAGAGAGGAAGGGAGAGGAAGAAAGGGAATCATCCCTGAGAGGGGAACATTGATGAGCTGCCTTCTGCACGCCCCCTCCTGGGGATCGAGCCTGCAACCTGGGCATGTGCCCTGAGCGGGAATCGAACAGGAGACCTCTCAGAGCATGGGATGATGCTCAACCACTGACCAACACTGGCCAGGACCACTTTGCACACCCTTTAGTAGTGATTTATCTCTAATTTAAAAGTTCAACTACAGAATGTGAAATCACTGCAAACAAGTTTTCTTAGCGTGCTTGTCAAACATACTGCTTATTTCCCTTACTAAATCAACTGTGGTTTGTGAGACAAATAAACGAATCGAACAATACGAGATGAAAGAACAATTTCGATAAATAGATCGTCATTTACTATTTAATCTCTTTTCTGCCTCTGACTTAAAAACAGCTGCCAGGAAGAGGTGCAAACACCATATTTCACCAGTTACCTAATGTTAATTATCCTGGAATTACCCTACAAATAAAATCTTAATCACATGGGCACTCTCGTCCGTGTCCTTGTTGCTCACAGACTCCCACTCCATCCAGCCTGAGCTGCAGGATTGAACCGGGGTGAGCGGGACAGGGAGGCGCACTGGAGTTGGTGTGAGAGTCAGGGCCTGGCAGTTCCGCTGAATACACACAGTGGCGCAGTCTCTTCGTCCTTGTGTATCTTACGCTTTTCATGCTGGATTACACGAAACTGAACCAAGACAGTGAATGTCTGGTCAGCTGGGCGGGGACGATCACACTGGTGGACAAGGGCTCCCCCGTGCTTTGAGGTTCCTGTTAGACGCTCTCAGGATATCAGCTTAAGAGTCTGGAGATATCTGTCAAGCATTTCTAATCTATCTATATTTTATCATCCACCAGCTTCGATAATTACAATGAAAAGTGAAAACGTAAGATGCATAGAAATCTGCAAATCCACAAGACAGGTTTCTTATTTGTTTCTGTGGCATGGCATCACTGTGGCCCCCAGACAATTAAAGCAACATCAACCACCCCACTGACACAGACGTCTTCGGATAGCTAAGTGCACAGACGATAATGGAAGGCAGCATAGAAAAGGGGTCAAGAGTACACACTATCGAGCCAGACTGGCCGGTTTTGTTAGCTCAGCCATTTATGCCTCTGCGTGATCTGAGATGATTCACTCACCATTCCGTGCCCGCGTTTCTTTGTGTCTGCACTGGAAGCGATGATCACAGCTACCAAAAAGTGTCAGAAGACTTAACATAGTTCACATGTATGACGTTTTCATAATATGGTCTGACACAAAGGAAGAATTATGTAAATGTTTGTTAAATAGAGCAATGGCTAAAATTCGTTATGGAATAATACTCCGTTTTATGATTTCTTTATAATACTTGTATTTTCATAGGTCACTGCCAAGTGGCTCTTTTTACGTCTCCATGAGAAAAAGATTCTAAAGAACTTAATAGCCCACTCCACATAAAGGTTTGCCAAGGACTGAGGTGAAGTGAAACCTAAGGCTTGGTTGCCTCAGATGCCACCACCATCTGACATAATTAACGAAACCAAATCCCAGGGCCAGGGGCACTCGTTTCTAAAGCAGGTGAAGGTGAAGGCGGAGACTTTAACCGGCAGCAGGAGGTCGGACTCCGCGTAGGAACCCTGAGGCCCTGCCGCGTCGCTGGCTCCTGCTCTGAATATGACGTGGCTGCCCTCGGTCCTGTGCTTCCTTCTCTTACAAATATCCCGAAGACCTACTGTGCCCACACTCCCGGGTCCTCGTCCGTGCATTTGACCAGATCCTTGACAGAGCCCCACATAATATCACACCCCTTGCTCACTGCCAGGGGGGATGTCACAGTGGGGAAGAGGCCGCCCCAACCTTCTTGGACACTACAGTCTCTCTGGGGAAACAAACTAGAGCAACGCCAAAGAAGACCACAATAGAGGGTGAAGGGGGGATAAATGCTGGCGGAAGGAGACTTGACTTGGAGTGGGAACACACAGTACCGTATACAGGTGATGTATTGTAGAACTGTGCCCCTGGAATCTATATAATTTTATTAACCCATGTCACTCCATTACATTCAATAAGAAATAAATAATAAATAAAAGAGAGGATAAGAGCAACACAAAAATGACACAAGGAAGTCAGAACTGAAAAGGCGAGCATGGGTGTGGTGCCTCAGGGGCTGCGCAGTGTGTTCACCAGCACTTTGACCCACGTGGGGCTGCACCCTCCCGGAGCCTGTCTGTAGGCCATTATCTCGGCATCCAGAGCCTCGGGGTCTACGGAGCCAGCTCAGGTCCGCAGTCAGAGGCAAAGCCACATGCGAATCCAGGTCTTCACTCACATCCGAGGTGTAAAACCACAGCACTCTGTTCCCAGAGAAGAGAGAGACCCACGGGATTGGAGCACACACAGATAACTTCCCAGAGAGAGCATGGGCCCGGGGCAGGAGGCCAGTCAGACGGCGTGCGCTGCTGCAGAGAGAGAGGTCACCACTGCAAATGGGCAATGCTGGCGGCTCAGAGAGGTAGGGAACAGCTCAGGCCAATGGTTTTACACTGAGTGCTTGGGGAGGAGGCCTTCATGGGTGAACAGAAATAGAAAATCATTAGCCAGTACCCTGCATTTCCGTTTGGCTGTCCAAAAGGTGAGGAGGTGCCTGGCGGCTCAAGCAATTGCCTTGAGCATCACCGAGCTAACCGTCACGTTCAGCACCCCTCATGCCAATCAGCCCTTTGTTATCTTGAGACTCTGATATGACCTATCGGGTTAATCAGTCCATCAGGTTAACTTAGGACGGTGATTCCCAACGAGAAGATATGGGGTAACCAACAAGCTCTGATTTGAGCTCTACTTTAATTGGAGCAGGATTGGGGGGAGTAAAGAAACAAGACAAGAGAGGAAGATAGTCACTCTGGACCGAATGCTTGTGCCTCCCAATTTCACCTGGTGAAGCCCTGACCCCCAATTTCATGGTATTTCTGGGAAGGGTGCCCGTGATGGGCTTAGAGTCGTCGTGGGAAGAGAAAGAGCCCAGAGCTCTCCCTTGCAGACATGTGAGGACACGGAGGAGGTGGCCGTCTGCAAGTGCAAGCCAAGAGTGTCCCACTAGGAACCCCATCTGCAGGCACCTTGGCCTTGGTGCCACCATCACTGAGAAGTCACCGTCTGCTGGTGGAGCAGCCAGTCGATGGCACTTTGTTGTGGCCACTGAGCTGAGCCGACAGGACATGGGGGAGGGGGGAGTATTTTGAGTGATGACACAGAACGAGAAATGAGTGGTTGCATTTGGCCAAAAGCAAGTCGTGATCCACCAGTCTCCTCACTTACACTGTGTCCCATGGTGAAAGCCACACTGCTGGCAGAAGGAGGGAAGGGGAGAGAGGACCTGAGAGGAGTTGGATGTAGGAAGGAACTTATCTGGGGGAGGAGACAGAAGGTGGTATGAATTTGGCAGAGTGAATCCTGTTAAGATTTTAAGGTCTAAATTTCTGGGGGGGAGAAATGCCATCTTTTATTGGGGAATATTTGATGGCTTGAGATCCAGCTCAAAACAACCATAAAAAATGATGCTTACATGAATCTGAAATGTGAATAATAATCCTGAGTTGAGTAAATAAACAAAGCTGTTATAAATGACTTTGCTGTAATTAAAACAAAAACAAAGCCATCTTTTTATGGTCTTTTATGGTTGATAAGAGCCAACATGAAAGACTGTTCCGAGACGAGACAGTGTGCTCGAACACAGGCAGAGGGAACCTCAAAGGTCCGAGAGGGGAGCCTTAACAGGCACTTAGTGGGCAGCTGGGGACGCTCTGCCATCCACAGAAAAGGAGCGCAGTGGCCCGAAGGCCCAGCGTGCCCACACAGTGGCCTCCAACAAAACCAAGCCAAGTAACGCCTTTCAGTGCCAGCCGACGAAGGCACTCATGAAAGCACATTTAAATAAAAGGAATAAAGTTTAATTCACCGAGGGAACGTGCCACCCGTCCGTGTCTAGGACTCTTCTGCCTCAGTGGGATCTGGAGCTGTAAACACTGGCCGTCTACGTGTGTTTTGGGGCCGCACAAAAGGCAGAAGGTGGAGCCAGTCTACACGACTGCCCCACGTAGGACCTGGTGGGAACAGACATCAGACTCTCTTCTTCCCAGTGGCTGTTCCCCTGGGGCCAGACGTATAACCAGGATCATGGCAGCCCGGCGCCAAGCCCCCGCGCCCAGGCCGTGGGCATGAACGGGGATACCACCGGCCTCACAGACAGGAGTGGAGCACTGGCTCTCCTGGGTCGGGGAGACCTGTGCAAACCAAGGGGGCTCTGAGCCCAAAGCCTTCTCGTGTCTCTCAACTTTCACCTGAGACGCCAGCATCTCCACCTGATGCTCCTCACCTCCCACATGTCACAGCCACGCTTCCCACGGC
Source organism: Myotis daubentonii (assembly GCF_963259705.1). Lineage (NCBI taxonomy): Eukaryota > Metazoa > Chordata > Mammalia > Chiroptera > Vespertilionidae > Myotis > Myotis daubentonii. The sequence continues at coordinate 55,697,016 of NC_081853.1, read as the reverse complement.
CCTAAATATAGAAAGCAGATGCCACCTCTCGGTCCTAACCAATAAGCAAAAGTGGGGTTGCTCTGGGCCCTCGGAGAAGCCACTCCTAGCGGGAGGACAAGGGGAAGGACCACGTCCAGAACGGGAGGGCGGAGAGGAGCCTGGTACCTGGGACGGCCCTTCAACTGTGTGCGCACGCATTCACTCTGCCCTCCCATCAGAGGAAAGCACTCCTCCATTTCATCCTCTAAACACATGTCACGTTTCTAGAGAACGGGAGGCGTTGGAGAGATGGCACTTATGCAGTGATATGCCACCAACTATTTAAGCCAATTTCCCAATCAGTGAATTTCTACACGTGTTCCAAGCAGGCATTAGACTTACATTTTAAAAGAAAGTTATAAAACACTATATACATGTTCGCAATTTCTTTTTAAAAAATATACACAATCCCATACTGTCTGATTCTAAACACACTTCTATGAAGTTTCAACGTCTCGGAAACAGCTTATGGCATCAAACTGAGTTGCACTTTCTCAGTCTTGTATTCTCATCTGCCCTTCGCCCGCCATGGAAAACTTACCAGCCGGGTGGTATCTCCTCCTAACTGTGGCCACACACCAACCCCCTTCACGTCCAAGGTCATTCTGCAATTCTGCTCCCGATAAGCTCCCTCCTGACCATGTGGCGGTCTTCGCCTCCTGGGAACGCCACCAAGATTTCCGAGACACACTGCCCATCCCACCACATGGGATAGTTCCCATCCATGTCCTCAGCCCCCAAAAGCCACACTTCCCTCCCAGGCAGCTACGACATTCCTATCACCAACCTGTCACCACGACACCATCTTTCAATTTGTTTTCACACGTGTATTTGGCTACTTGTCCATTACCGGTCTCCCCTACAGACCTTAAGCTCCATGAGTGGGAGACCTATATTTGATTTACTTAGTTTTCTTTCTATACCCAATACCCAGAAGGCACTCGGGCATTTACTCAGTAAGTGTGTGCCTGTGTATCTTTACCTTTGGGTGGATGTGAAAAGCTAATAATAGTTCCACGACAACCTACGTTTCTTCCTCCTGGTTCACAGGTTGATGCTCAACCACCCAGCCACACCGGCTGGCCATCTAAATAGTTCTTACCCTAGTCATTCTCAACTTGCGTAGGCACCATAACTGGCCTATACATGCATTTATACAAAGCAAATGCCAGTCATTTCTTAGCATCACTGTCCCCCAGTAGCGATGATAATATCATCCAAAGAAAAACCAAACATGGCTCCTAACTTCTTTCGGTAAAAACCCACTCCACGAAGACGTTGTTTCGGGGGGAAAGAAGGGCTCATCCATTATTTAAAGTACACTGGCACAAATGTGTATCGATTTCTAGGTTTTATAATGAAATTTGCTCGATGTGGTTTTCTTCACAAATGAAATGGACATTGACCGGCATGATTGCATATTGACAGTAAAATCATCTTAGACCTGAGCCGCTGTGGACACGGTCAGGGAGGGTGAGGCGTGATGGGTGGGCTCTTTCAGAAGCCGGCAGCGTCAGCGCGGACCCAGCCTTGACCTTTCCCTGTTGTTCCGAAAGAGGAGCTATTATTACTCCTCTTCTTCTTCGCCACCTCAGAACAGTCCTGTTTCAGGCACTTACTGGGGAAGGAGGAGGGAGTGTCCACGGAGGACAGACGCGTAAGAAGGGCTGACATCTACCCAACAAATCCAGGTGGAACGTTCTCACCTGCAGGTAACAATAGCGGCCAAAACAGAACCGAGGCGTGGACCTCTCTCCTGGGCGTTCACCGCCTCCCACTCTAAGTGCAAAGTTACGAAACGAAACGGGTGCATTGTTGTCCATTTCCCAGGATGCCACCTTGATTTCTCAGCACTGCCCAGCAGACGTTCCTGTGGTTCTCTGCCTGGGATCCACCATCTCATCCATCATGAAAGCAGTTTATCTAATAAACAGCCCGCTTGCTGAGGACCGGGAACATGTCACCTTGTCCACTCTGTGTGTCTCTTACCACTACAGAGACTCCAGGGCGGAGGGATGCAGGGCGGTGTGGGAAACTTCCCGGGCATCCTCGGCCCCGTGTCCCTCACTGCAGAAGCCTCTTGAGAACAAGACAAGAGGAAGCCCTGCCCTTCGGGGCTGAGGACCAGGTGGGGACCTGCCGGGATGCAGCTGAGGCCCACTGTTCCAGGAAAAAGGCCCACAGCTCAGGTGTCCAGGCTCTGGTGGCACTGAGAGAAAAGCAATGGCTGCCAGGCTGGGGCGGGAGTCCCACTGCAGCCACTGACCACAAGCACGTGTGTTTTCATCGTAGTCTTTCCCAACCAGAAGAAAATGACAAATCGTTATACTTAGAAACTTAAAACGATCTCTTTCTTATTAAACAATATACTGGATATGACTGAAAATCGCCCACATGTTAAATAGATTAATAATGCCCTGGCCGGGTGGCTTCTAATTATATTAGAGCTTCATCCCGATACGCCAAGGTTGAGGGTTCCATCCCTGTCAGGGCACATGCAGGAAGCAACCAATGAATGCATGAATAAGTGGACCAACAAATCAATGTTTCTCTCTCTCTCTCACTCTCTCAAAATCAAAAAATCAAAAGTTGCCCGGCCGGCGTGGCTCAGTGGTTGAACGTCGACCTATGTATGAATCAGGAGGTCACCCTTTGATTCCCAGTAAGGACATATGCCTGGGTTGTGGGCTCGATCCCTAGGGGGGGTTGTACAGGAAACAGCTGATCAGTGATTCTCTCTCATCAATGATGTTTCTATCTCCCTCTCCCTTCCTCTCTGAAATCAATAAAAACATATTTAAAAAATAAATAAAAAGTTTAAAAAGTAAGTATAATAAGAAGTCTAAAAGGCTGGTATAACTCAACAGGCCCAAAGAAGAGACAATACTAAATTCTTACAAAAGTTAATTGATTTTATATGACCTTTTCTCATAAAAAAAATCATGATTTGAAAAAAACAGTGACTATTTGATTAAGCAAAACCCAAGTATATCCCAACCTCCATCTACCTGCTACATACAAATAAATACTTGAGTACAAATGAAATTATATCTTCAGTGAGTTCACAGGGCTTTACGCTGACAAATATGAGACATTTATATGTTATTAGGACCAGAAATCCTGCCCTCACTCAGCGTTCTCCATTACCCACTCAATAAATGACTCGTTCAAGAGATTCTGTAAGAGCTGACAGAGCTGATTTCCTCTGACCAGGCCGACTGACCGACAGGGTGCCTGGCATCCTTTAAGGGTCCAGAAACAAAAATTAGTCCACGAGCATTTTGTCTGTGTGCCCTAATCTGAACGGAGGAAAAGGGTTTAAAAGCAATTGTTTGTTTTTCGTTTAATGTTATTTATTTAAAGACCGTGCTTATGTGTTGGGAAGCATGCGTGGAGTCTTAAAAGTCATTCAGAATCAGTTTGCTTAACCAGCAACACAGCAGACACACACAAATGTGCAAAACTCCATGAAGAATCTATCTGTGAACCAATCCCATAACTGAGAAGACAGTTTGCCTATTTTTAGGATCAGAAGAGAGGCTTCTGTTCTTTTTCTGTGCGGTTGCATATAATGCCATGAAATGTGTATATTAACAACATCAAAGGAATTAATTCATTGTTAAGATTTGAAGGTGCTGGACGTTTGAGAATAATTTTAAAGATGTACGCAATTTCTTTTGCAGAGCAATAAATATGTCAAGAAATATGAATTTTACTCAACCTATTTATTAAAGTTTGTACATCAAAGATCTTGAAAGGTAACTGCTTGTCTGCATTTTCAAGTATTCGCAAGTGCTCCTCCGGGGATTTCAAAATGAATGAATACCAAACCTCAAATATGAGTGATAAAATAGAATTTAACATAACATTTAACAATTTAGAAAATACAATATGCCTGTTACGTTTGACTCTATAGATTTAAAATACACACATACTACTCACATACATATATGATGACACTGCAACAGGAAAGAACAATTCGGGGAAACCTTGTTTTGTATATTGAGTGTATGACCAGGTCAGCGCACCGATTGGTCTTGACCGGCTTCGCAGCTCTGGGTTTGTCATGTCAGGTTATGGGTTGGTTTCCTTACCTGTGTAAACAGGTCATGCCTGTTGTCCATTTATTGGCCAAGAAAAGGAGTGCAGGTGACCTGAATTGAACAATGACAGGGCACGGATTGGGCCACGTCACCTGTGGTTGGAGGTGTCGAAGGCCTACCTGTCCTGTGTCTTTTTCTTTGCCCGCCCCCCAACCTGACTGTCTGGGGTAAAGAGCTGACTCGGTACCTGATCCCTCTATGCGCCCACCCAGGAATGCAGCTGAGCTGCCAACCCAGGCCAAGCGCAGAAGACGTGGCTTAGAGAAAATGAGTCCTTCGTGCGGCCCGTATATGACACGTCAATACCACATCGGCCCAAGCCCAGGTGAACACCAGGGGCTCCAGTTTGCTTTCTTTTCTTTCCCTTTTTCCTCTGTGTCACTCGGAAATATGCCAGGAAGGAGCCGCGTCTCAGACAAGCAGACCGTGGATATTATGCGCACGCATAAGCCTCATACCCGACAGCACGCAGGTCTCACGTCTCACTCCGGGCGTGCCATCTTGCACGCAATGGCACCAGTGACACGGGAGGAAGTGACACAGTCTCCCTAGAAGGCGAGGGCCAAGTAGCCCTTCTGTCATCACTGAGTCCAAGCCCTTTCATTTCTGCATCAGGAATGCCCCAGACAAGAAGACCAGGAACGGCGTCTCCCAGCCCCGGGTAGGGAGCACTCAGCAGCGGGCCCGCGTGTTGTTCAGGTGGAAGGCAGGCGCAAAATTAACTTCCGTGGTTAACACGATCAGCGTTACGGCCGCACAGGGATGCCAACACAATATCAGAACGGACATTTTATTTTAGATGAGCCATTTTAAGGGACTCTCACTGTTATACCTGAGATCCTTGCAGTGGCTCCTGGCTTTGGGGAAGGAACTAAGCTGACATAAATTAGGAACTTTTCTTACTAAAAGGATCCAAATGTTAGACAATTACGTAAGTTAACTTTCATAGACATGAATGCACATAAGTATATGTTTTAACTATATTTACATTAGGTCCTCAGACCTGGTTTACCTTACAGCTGAAAGTCTGTCCCCTTTTCCAACCCCTCCCAGGCCTACCCCCCAGCCCCTGGCCTCTCTTTCCTCTCCTCTGCCTCTTTGAGCTTGACTTTATTACTTTAGATTCCACAGATAAATGATTCCATGCAGTGTCTGTCTTTCTCAGGCTGGCTCATCTCACTGGGCACGATGCCCTCAGGGCCCATCTAGGTCGGGCAAATGGCAGGATTCCTCCTTCCCGTGGCTGCATGATCATCCATTCTACATCCTACATGTGCACAGATTACATACATGGATGCCCTTGGGTTTTTCCTGCCTCACTGCTCTGGCTTGAACTTCCAGGCTGAACAGAACTGGCAAGAGTGGACATTCCCAGTCCAGCGGGTGTGGCTCAGTGGTTGAGCATTGACCTATGAACCAGGAGGTCACGGTTCCATTCCCAGTCAAGGGCACATGCTCGGGTTGCGGGTTTGGTCCCTGGTGTGGAGTGTGCAGGATAAAAAATATATATTTGAAAAAAAAAAAAAAAGAGTGGATATCCCTGTCGTTGTTCCTGATCTTAGAGCAGCGGTTCTCAACCTGTGGGTCGCGACCCCTTTGGCGGTCGAACAACCCTTTCACAGGGGTCGCCTAAGACCATCCTGTATATCAGATATTTACATTACGATTCATAACAGTAGCAACATTACAGTTATGAAGTAGCAACGAAAATAATTTTATGGTTGGGTCACAACATGAGGAACTGTATTTAAAGGGCCAGAAGGTTGAGAACACTGTCTCAGAGGAAAAGCTTTCAGCTGTTCACGGCTGAGTAGGAGGTCAGCTGTAGGTTTGCTGCATATGGTCTTAGTTAGCCATATCCCCTGTACCCAGTTTGTCGAGAGTATATATTATATTAAATATATACATTCACATATATATATATATACTTCAATATTAAATTGTGCTTGTTACCAAAAATGACACGGCCCTTCTCAAGTTAAATAAGCGAGTAATAAGTTGGGAAACAAGCCGTTCTGCGGGCAGGAACATTTAAAGTCTGCCTCCACCGCAGCCTAGACAGACGACCGTGACCGTGAGTCAATTACTTCGCTTCCCTGGGCCTTGGATTTCTCTGGTGTCCATGCAGAAGGGGGTTAATCTGCAGTGAGGTGCAGACACTACAGCTGGCTGTGAAGTATCCACCGCCCAAGACTTGGAAAACCCCAACCCAGTAACTTCTAACACTCCCGTCCCGTCAGGTTTCAAATCCAATGAACAAACTGACCGTCAGCATCAACATCCCTGCACTGATGCCGAATCTCAAGCACGTGGCTGCCTAGGCCACAGAGGCTGTTCAGACCGATGATGGAATTAGAACAAACACGCCTCACTCCAGCCCTTGATTTTCCCCTGGAAAGCGTCAAGCTACAGCACCTTAGCAGATCACTCTGCTGCTTTAAATAAAAGCCAGGAGCCCTGAAGCCAGGCAGCCTTGGAAATCTACACCATTTCTCTTACCCAGAAAATGTCGGGAGCTGTATGCATCCTTCAGAGAGACTTGCTTAATGCCGACTGAGGCTGGGAAAGAAACTGCTCCTTAAAGGGAAAAAGTCCTATTTCCTTCAACAGGTGAGAGAGAAATGTCTCTGGGAAAGTTGTTCTAACAGCTGACTCCATTCTATGGCATAAGAGGTTTGTTCTTCTTGTTGGAGACACTGAAAATAGCCCACCTGTAAGATTCAAGCTATTTTAATGTATTTTATGGTCTCTATGAGGGCGCAGAGGAGGTTGAGGACTGAGCTGGAGAGAGAACTAAGACTTTTTTAAATAAAGAAAATCACACATTAGTCAGCTTCAGCATTTTATCATGAATGTGGCTCGGGGTGTGTCTGGTGGGTTCTCTCACGCAATGTATCGATGCAGAGAAACGTCTGCAACTTTTAAGTGATAAAGACTAAAAGTGAAAAAATTCTCCTTTTCTTGCCAGTGGCATATGGCAGCTGAGGGATTCTCAGCTTCACTCCCTCTTAGCACCTCACTGTTGGGGACCCGAGGCTGCTCGCTGGCCCTGCCACTGGACTCAGTAAGCAGGTCTTCCATCAAGACCAACTAGGGGGAGAGAACCAAGGAGGCGATGAAGACCAACAACTAGTTGATGAGGACCAACCAGATGATGAGGACCAACGACTAGTGATAAAGACCAATTAAGGGATGAAGACCAACTAGGGCCGTGGTCAGCAAACTGCGGCTCGCGAGCCACATGCGGCTCTTTGGCCCCTTGAGTGTGGCTCTTCCACAAAATACTACGTGCGGGCGCACACGTACAGTGCGATTGAAACTTCGTGGCCCATGCGCGGAAGTCGGTATTTTGTTGAACCATGACCTCCGGGTTCGTAGGTTGACCTCAACCACTGAGCCAAGCCAGGCAGGGCAATTCTTTATTTCTCATTCGTTTCTTGTTTATCTGGACTGTTGGGTAAGTGATTCTCTGCCAGCTAATGTCTGCATTCACCTAACCACTGATTACTGCAAATGCCTGCCTTGAATATGTACTGCTGGTTAAGTGCTTTAAACTTACCAGCATGATCTTCTTCCCAGTTAAGGACTCACTGAAGCCCTTTTGGGGTTTTTTGAACCTCTCTTTCATTGCAGGGAGTGTTTCTGGAGCTGCTTACAGGGAAGGCTTCCTTGTTTTCTGTGTTCTGAGGTATAACTTCCAGGAGGGGGTGCCCTGTGCCGGGGGAGGGTGCTAACAGGAGCCTGGGGCAGAGCCTGGCATGGGGTGGGTGTGCCATGCTGGGGAGAGGAATGGCCTTTCCATGTGCCTCTGCTCGCTTTCCAGATGCCTGAATCATTCTCTTAGCATTTCTCAGGGTAAAAAGGTGGCACAATCCCCCCAGAGTCTCATGTTCGCCCACCCACTGTTTTCGGCTTAAAATAAAAGCTTACTTTGTAACTCACTGCAGATGAATTTTATAGTAGGTGTTTCTGCAGCACAATTTAAAAATGTGGCTGCAATAGTGTCCAAAGACACAAAATTGTTCAAATGTTTCCTGCTACTCTACCGACACACGCCCCACGCCCCCCCGCCACTGCCCAGAGTGCCGGGTTCACAACGCAGCACCCCCTCAGAGCTGGGGCAGGAGAGGCCCCTCGGGGAGAGGACTGTGGGAATTTACTGTCTTCACCCCACAGACTAAAACCGAGGCATCGAGAACACTTGGTCTCGGTGTGGAATTCGAAGCTCCTGTCCTGGTGACGTCAGCAGGTCATCACCAGAGCCCTGTCCGGGGGTGGACGGGTTTCGGGGTTTCTCGGCCCAGACACTATGGCCCCGTGAGGCCAGGTGACTCTTGGGTGAGGGACTGCCCGTGCATTGTGGGATGCTCAGCATCAGCCCTGGTCTCTGCCCGCCAGACGGCAGAAGCATCAACTCTGCACACAGCTGTGATACTACAAGTGTCTCCGGGCATGGCCGCTTATCCCAGGCAGCGGGAAGGGGTGCCCTGGGTGGGGTCACTGATGGGTCTATAGATCTGACCTTCTGAGGGGCTGGTCATTAAAAATGTTTACGTGACTCTGTCAAGTTTATAAAGACACCGACCCCTTCATTCACTTCACTTCCGGAAAAAAACCATCAGCAATCTTAACTCTACCTCCCATGGACCCCAAAGTGTGCCCGCCCACCTCACTCTCTCCTACCACCACCCAGACCGGAGCCATGATCCTTGGGTGGGTGCAGTAAGGTCCTGACTGGGATCCCTAACCCTCCATTCCCTCTCACAGCATCCTCCCCACACGGCAGGAATACCGTGCACACAAGTCAAATCACAACTGTGCCCTACAGAACCTCCAGCGCACTGAAAACATCCCAACCGCTCATCCCGCCAAGCTCTCTGGTGAGGAGCGAGTCACTGTGCCTCCTCCGCTCTGTGGGACTCTGAGGCGCTCCCCACTGCCTGGGCCTGACTACCCTGCTGCCAGGAACGCCCTTGGCCTGACCTTCATGGCTTGTCCCTGCAGACCTCAGCTAAACTACCTACCTAAGCTGAAGTAACAGCTTACACACTCCGTTTTAATTCTCGTGGACCAGTCTTTTAACTGGGTCTTGATTACTTACGTGCTGTCAGTTACCACCTTGTTCTCCAAGGCGTGCGAGGCCCAGGCCAGCAGCGGGTCTGACCTACACCTGACTGTCTTACTCACTGAGGAAGTCCCAGTGCACTGTAGCACTCAATGGATGTGCACTGAAAAGTATTATTTAGTGACTAATAGTCATAGAGTCAGAACCAGAATCCAGGTGGCTCTTCCATTATGCTAAAAACAGTAATTTCAAAGCTATCGTTAACAAAAATGTTTATAACAGAAATATAGGGGGGGCAGAAGGGGAGAAGAGGAGTGAGGTGGAGCCTGCATAGTGGAAAAACTCATGTTCAAGGGGCAGTTACACATACCCACACACATGAACATAAAGCACGCCTGTGTACACTCACGCACATGCCAACACATGCACATATGTGGGTGGGTGTGCATATGTGCACATGTATGTATACATATTGCGTGCACACACGGTTTGGTGTTTAAAGCACGTGTGAGAAATGCCAAAGCAGTGGTTTGGACATGGGAGATGGGGAGCTTGTGGAAGCCAGCACTGAGGAGGTGAGCTTCACTGGCACCTCCCAGAAAGCCCAGGGCCGCACGTAAGCCAGCACTGGCCGTCAGCAGGTCTGACTCACCAGGCCAGGTAAGGGGACTCGGGCCAAGAGCCAATCACCCGCCCCCTGTGCCGCAGGCACGCTGCCCTCCCTGACACGGGCCGAGTGACCGAGGCTCCTTTCTTGCCTGGTGAAAGGATGACTCATCTTCCCCAGCACCTCTGTGCCCGCTCAGAACAAAGCTGTCGTCCGCACTGCGTGTCCCCATGGGCCCTCGGCCCGGAGAGGCGAGCAGCCACTGCAGCATGTGAGGACAGGAAACCAAGTCTCCTTTGTGATCAGCATAATTTAACAACTTGAAATTCGTGACAACAGTGACTGAAGTGATGAGAGCTGGTTTCCAAATAAAGTGCAGGAGGAGCCTGGAGACAGCGCTCTGAGAGCGGGACCAGAATGAAGCAATCGTGCTCACTCCCTCCTCTGCGACCCCTGACGCAGGGAGGGACAGCCTTCCATTCCTGCCCCAGGACACGCTTTCTTCTTGACGATTCCCACCAGTTCAGAGGTCCGCAGGGGTTCACACGCTTGGACATTTGGAAATGAACGTTTTCTGGGACTTGATTAGAACACGTATGTTGCGATTTTGCTATAATTTACCTGCATGATCTCACACCCATAAGCTAAACTACAGCGGAGTTAGAAAAAACCACCATAATACAGACACTTTCACATTCTGCGTGTTTGAACCAAAATCCAGCCCAACACAAACTTGAAAACTGACCACAGCTGGTACTGCAAGTTACTCCGTTCAAACATTAACAATGAATCATCCAAAGGCATTTTTTTGGCTATGATATTAGAAACGTATATTTTACATGGTAATAAAATTGAGAGCAACCAAGTTAATAGGAAAAGCTTAAATTTCCCAATACTAACAGGAGCATAATTAGGACGACAAATACAGCCCCCTCGCTGTCCGACGCCCTTGCAGCTCCGTGGCTCAGCATGACCTTGTGCTAATCGAGCACCCACGTGGCAGAACCGAGCCGCCTGCCGCACTGTTCCCTGGAGAGGAAGCAGGCATCATGGAACATCTTCTATTTTAATCTGCTGTACCTATCAGCTCCGTCCTCACAACAGACTGATACTCTTTACTTAGATTACGTGAAAAAAATAGAAACTGTCAGAAACCTGACGTTCAAATCCAGGTCCGACCATGATGAGATGTACTGACATGAGACACTGACAAAACGTCCTGGCCCCCCACTTCCCACCTCGAAAATGCAGCAGAGGACGCCGCCCTGAGGTGCCGATTAGAGGTGACCAGACACAAGGGCACAAGGCAGAGACCGCCACCCTGGCCACACCAGGCACTCAGTGACCGCTAAGTGCAGAGGGGGCGACTAGGGAATGGCAGCATTGGAATTAAACCTGGGCCGACGCCCTGCCCATCCTCGCGCAAGTGCTCGGGGGAGAGCAAAGCCGAAGCGGCCACGTCTGTGTGGCCCAGTCATGGAGCCCCGCCTCAGCTGCCTCCCCAACGCGCCCACCTGAGCGGGTGGTGCTGGGAGTAGGAGGAACACCCGCTGGATCTCAGAGAAGCAGGACACGTGTTGAGGATGAGATGAAAATGCATTACAAAAAACACCATGTAACTCATTTATGTCTACATGCAGTATCTTGGAATTAATGACTGTTTTAAATAAAATGTACTAGCCTCTAGCTGGTTTGGCTCAGTGGACAGAGGGTTGGCCTGCGGACTGAAGGGTCCTGGGTTCGATTCTAGTCAAGGGCACATGTCCAGGTTGTGGGCTGATCACCAGTGGAGGGAGTGCAGGAGGCAGCCAATCAATGATTCTCTCTCATCATTGATGTTTCTCTCTCTCTCTCTTTCTCTCTCTCTCTCTCTCCTTTTCCCTTCCTCTCTGAAATATATATATAAAATAAATGAACTAGAAAAATTAGTTTTACCTGCTTCTTGCTGCTTCTCATGTGGCTACCAAAAAAATTTAAATTGCATGTGTGACTCGCACAATCTTTCTCATGGACAGTGGTGGGATATACAGCTGCTCTTTTTTTTCTAATTTTATATTTTTTTTTCCTTTTTAAAAAAATCTTTATTGTTGAAAGTATTACATATGTCCCTTTTCCCCCATTGACCCCTGTACTCTCCTCCCTGCCCCTCCCCGCCACCCCAGGCCTTCACCCCCCTATTGTCTATGTCCATGGGTTATGCATATATGCATACCAGGGCTTTGGTTGGTCTCTTTAACGGATGTTTGAATAAACAAAGTTGAGAGGTGCTTTCAGAACTGTGCATGCAGTCCGCCCCACACTAAACGAGGCCTTTGAAAATGAGCACACACACTGGCAGGAGTAAGTGAACATTAAGAGTGTTGAAGGGGGAATAACGTGAGAAAACAAGCGTCCCGTGCACCATGGCTGACGGAGATCCCGGAGACCAAATCCCGGTGTCCTCCATGACAGGCATAGTGTGCAGCCAACAGGATGGCATTCCCGTCGCAGCTACAGAAAAGGCTTCATGAACCATGCCGCAGCGGAGGGCTGTGTCAGGGCTTCGCTGGGTGCGCAGGGGTTCCGTGAATGAAATCTGTCTGTTCCTCACCAGGCTGGGGTGTCACGGGCAAGTCAGCACGAGGGCTCTCCTCTATCCACGAAAGAGAAGGCGGGGAGGCAACCTTCCTCATTTCCAAAACCACGAGTCCCCTGCTAATTTCTGTTTGACCAGAAATATCTTAATCGTGTGAGTGCTGAGTAAGGAACAAATGACTGTGTGCAATTACAGGATAATGACTCCCGATGTGATTCCCGTGCCCGTGTGGCCTTGTGAGCGACCTGCAAGGTAACGGATAGCAGGACATTTATAATGGCCACAACCAGGGCTACCGGGGGACTGCGCGCGCCTCAGGAAGGTGAGGCGGGGGGCGGGAGGGGCAGGACACCGGCTGGAGAGGAACGTCGCAGAATCGGGAAGATTGGATCATAAATCTACTTGTCTCAGCTCCAAGCTAACGGATGCTCTGTGCCCGCTGCGGGCGAATTTTTGCTCCTATTTCGTTCAATATCTGCACAGCCTATCTGGGCTCGGCCTACCAATTGGGGATTTTCTTCGTCTACGCTCCATCTGTGCTGTGGTCTGGGCTGTGCACTTCCAGGCCTCTCAGAAACAAATCACGCTTTCAGAGCTGGAAGCTGCATTCACAGGGTGTGTACACACAAAGGGCTGCGGGCCGTGAGGGAGGCGAACTGTCCAGAGATCGCACAGACAGGGAGTGAGAGCTGAGACCTTCAGGTCGCCTCATTTCCAGTCTACGGCTGCTTTAGGCTGGTGCTCCACACCCTAATTTCCTTGCGTAGGACTTCCCGATGTCACCAAATTTACACACTGACCCTCTATTAATAATTGCTGCAAGCCTAACCTAGGTCTTTATTTTAATCTCATCCTAAACTTTAACACCTGCACATCCGTTTGTTTGAAAGATGCTAATCACATCTTTCTAAATCGCACTAAAACCAGCATGCATCTTCCTACAGACCCACTTCCTGGGAGCCGTGTGCTCCCTCACACTCCCCGTGGGCTGCCGTGTCCGTCATTCTATAAGGATACAAAGAGTCTGCAATGGCCCCTGCACTTCAGAGAACACACACCGGCCAGAAAATGACGAGCACGGCTGTGAGGAGCCACGCGTGACATACCAGCTCCTTGCGGAGACGGGTGTTACCGCCTGGCCCTCAGGAAGTGGATGCCTCTCAGAGCACACGCCTCTCAGAGCACACGCGCCTCTCAGAGTGCACACGCCTCTCAGAGCACACGCCTCTCGGAGTGCACACGCCTCTCGGAGTGCACACGCCTCTCGGAGTGCACACGCCTCAGAGTGCACGCGCCTCTCAGGTGCACGCGCCCCTCAGAGTGCACACGCCCCTCAGAGTGCGCACGCCCCTCAGAGTGCACACGCCTCTCAGGTGCACACGCCCCTCAGAGTGCACAAGCCTCAAAGTGCACATGCCTCTCAGAGTGCACACGCGCCTCAAAGTGCACGCCCCTCTCAAAGTGCACACGCCCCTCAGAGTGCACACGCCCCTCAGAGTGCACACGCCCCTCAGAGTGCACACGCCTCTCAGAGTGCACACACCCCTCAGAGTGCACGCGTGCCTCAAAGTGCACGCGCCTCTCAGAGTGCACACGCCTCTCAGAGTATACACGCTCCAGGTGCACACGCCCCTCAGGTGCACACGCCCCTCAGAGTGCACAAGCCCCTCAGAGTGCACACGCCTCAGCAAATGCGCTCACTACAGGCTGCAGGAAGCCATGCCATCCATCCAAGTGGCACATCCTGCCATGGCCCCACGGGTCCCAGACAGACATTCCTGGGTCACGTGAGCAGCAATGAGCTCACTGTGGAAGGAGATGAGCTGGAGCTTGACGAATGTCGAGTATGGACATAAAGGCAGAGAATGCAAAAAGCAGAATCAGGGTGGAAGGGGGAAATCGCGAGTGATGGTTGCATCTGCTGTATGGACTGGACTCGGCTGGGGTGCCTGTGTGGTCAAAGGTTAGTCACGTTGTTGCTGGGAAAGTATTTTGTGAACGTGATTACCATTGATAATCAACTGAATTTACATGAAGAAGATCACTTCACAATACAATACTTTAGAACAGGTGACCACCACCCAGCCTTCCCCCTCTGGCAACCCACAGCATGCATATGTATAGGACAAATACCACAAAACTGATGTTCAATAATAAAAACATTTAAATTACAATTTAGTAACACGCCCTACTAGAACTTTTCCGGAGATAAATTAGGTAGCTCTGCATCTGACTAGACCAGGAGTGGGGAATGCCAGCCCGCGGGCCGTATAAGGCCGGGAAATCATTTGGTCTGGCCCTGCCAAGGCATTAGAGGCGAGTTAGTTAAATGTTTGACCAAACAGAGCACGTTAATTTTTGAGTTGATAATTCTGTATGGCCCACAAGTGATGTTAAAATATCCAAATGGCCCTTGGCAGGAAAAAGGTTCCCCACCTCTGGTCTAGACCATTATTTTTCACGCAACTTTATTAATACGAGCATAAGAAATCAGAGAGACAGAAAGGAAAGCAAAGCAAAGCAAAAGGAAGGTCTGGGTGAGCTTTGCAGTTCAATAACAAAGAAAAAGGCAGATTTCCAAATGTGCAAACCACATAACCAGCCAGGCAGGTGGCCCAAGGTTAAACTCAAGGTGGGCAAGGTTTGTCAAAGGATTACACTAACCGTTTAAAAAATAAAAAGTCAGGCTGAGTCACACTGACCGTATTGTTCCAATGAAGAAAGGCCGCAGTGGGACAAGCGTAATCCATTTAAACACTGCTTTAAAAATATAATAGGGTATTGTTCTGGCTGCTTACAGATCTCCTGTTTCACAAATCACCTGCCAAGGAGGGCTCATTTACACAGCAGCCTGTCAGCCACTGTCAGAGAGGTGGTTAGGGGGTTCAGAAAAGACAGACAATCAGCTTAATATGAAACCCACAGGGCAGGGTCCCAAACCGACCTCCGACCCTTCTGTGTCCTCCCCCTCTAGGCACTATGGCCCCGTGAGGCGTTTCCCAGGCTCAGGTGAGACCATGGCATCACCACACAGAAAACATCATGAAGGAACTCAGACGGGTCAGGACGGGAGAGAGGAAGCCCCTAACCACCTTGCCCTCCCCTCTGACTGAGAACATCCGTAGGGAGGAGTCAGGGGCGCAGACGTGGCAGGCTTTGGGGCAATGTAGAAAATTACTGTTTTCTTTGAAAAAATGCAAACACATGTTCAAACTCATGTGAGTTCAAACCTAGGAGCAAAGGTCCAAGGAAAGACCCCGGTTAAAATATCAGTACTGGCCCAGCCGGTGTGGCTCAGTGGTTGAGTGTCGACCTCTGAACCAGGAGGTCACTCTAAGTAGGAAGTGTCAAATGCTCCCATGGAAAAGTAGAGGGAAGCCTGAGGCATAGTTGGGGGCCCGGAGGCCCTTGCCAGGAGGTGGCATCTACCCTGAGATCTCAGGGATGGCTGGGAACTACGTGTGTGTGTGTGTGTGTGTGTGTGTGTGTGTGTGTGTGTTTCAGGGCAAACACACCACGTGTGCAAGGACTCTGGGCAGCTGAGCGCGAGGGCTGGTTGAGGACACAGGAAGGGCCAGCATGGCCTCACGGCCAGCACCAGGGCAGGAGAATCTGGAGGGGAAGCCTGGCCCCAATCACCTGGAGTCTCGGACGGGGCTCTGCAGACCCTTCCAGATGACACTGCCTTTAGGACTCACCAGCCATCGCAACCTCGCAGACACACATTAATTCCGATGTCATCTTCAGTCAAGCCCAGGAAGAAAGAGCTGCATCCTGTGGAGAATGTGGGGTGCCCTGTTATCACGAGTCCTGGGGTCCAAGGTCTCTGCTCGCACAAAATTTCCCTCCCAGGTACCCTCTGCCCTCACATGCCCTGAGGCACCAGGGCCTCCTGGCCCCGGCCAGATGAGCCCACACTCGCAGCGCCTCCAGGGCCGCCCAGGAATCTGAGTGCGGGCAGGCAGGCAGTGGAGGAGGGAGAGGTGGGGAGGTCAGGTCCAAAATGAGCTCTCTGCACGTAAGGAGAGGCTCACCTAGAAGGCTCACTGCAGTACAACCTCCATCTTTCTCTGGAAACAAATCTTCCAGGGGAAAATAGTTAAATAGAAATGACCAGCGAGATGCAAAGTCTAACACATGCAAACACATACATTCTAACAGGTGTGTGGCCGAGAAAGCACAGGTGACAGGTGACAGCGGAGGTTTGGTTACTGTCAGATTTAAGACATTGTGTGTGTGTGTGTGTGTGTGTGTGTTTTGCCATTTAACAACTCTATTTACTGTTCTCCTCTGAGCGGGACCCTATCAACAGAAAGAGAGTTTAGAGATTTCATTTCCTCCTACTCCTGCCTCGTTCACAGTCCCCACAGCGGATGACTAAATGGCTTCTCTGTATTGTTGGTTAAATTTGACTCTTCCCACGAATTGGGGTGGTTCCCATGGGAACCCCTGGACGTGGCAGAGGAGCCAAGCAGATCGGAGGCAGTCATCTGAGTCTAGCCCGGAAGCACACTCAGCAAACCCTTTCATCGGAGCCGCTCTCTGGGGCACTCGACCCCAAGGTCCAAGGACCACAGCCCGTCCCGCTGCTGATCCCAAGTAAAGATCGTGGAACTTCTTCCACTCGAGGAAAAGTTACTTTGCCCGCAGACTCAGAGAATGACGCTACACCAGAAACTGTCTAAGGGCCCCCGAGCAAAACCGGCCGCTGGTTCTGGGTGGAATGGACCAGGAAGGCAAGGATAATGGATCTTGTCCCTTTTCCACAGGCCACCAAAATTACCATTTTGAAAATGGCAGGATGTAAATTTTAATAAATTAACCAACATGACATCACATTGCCTCCAACAGGCATTATTCACATAAGATAAGGGACAGCTGGAAATAAATTATAAAAAATAATTTCTCAGGTGCATTAGTTCTTTTTAAAAAAATATATTTTTATTGATTTCAGAGAGGAAGGGAGAGGGAGAGAGAGATAGAAACATCAATGATGAGAGAGAATCACTGATGGGCTGCCTCCTGAACGCCCCCTACTGGGGATTCCTGGTTCATAGGCTGATGCTCAGCCATGCCCGCACGGCTCAGGTGCTTTAGTTCTTCAGGCTCAAGAGCCCACACTCTGCTTTGCTGGGGAGTGTAGGTGCCACGGGCGATGTCAGCCTGTTGGCACCTACAGTGACTAGAACGCGGTGCTCTTTACGCAGGTGGTAGCATATAAATGTACATACAACCGCCTAATCGATATCTTCATTTTAATCCTGCCTCTGTCCACTGACTTAACAATGAAAGACATGAACAAAAGGCTATCTCCACTCCCCCTCCAACGGGCCCTGGGGCTGACGGGTTTGCTGACAACCATGGGGAACTGCTCTGTAGTCCCTGGACCAGCCTGGGTCAGGCTCAGGGGGCTGGCCAGTATGACCACGTGAGCCACACAGGGCCACTAAGGAACCTGCCATTTCACTAAACGTTGGGAAAATCTTACATGATTGGGGAAGCCCACTGCACCGACTTCGACAAAGCTGAGTGTGACTGTTCTTGAAAACCATGCCCTTCGCTGGATGAAACCCCATGAGACCTGCAGCAGCAGCAGCCGCAGAGCTATGTCTGAGGGCATCGCGGAGCTATGGGAGTTCCAGCAGCGAGTGCTCCCCGGGGCCGGGGCAGTGACGTGCTCTGGTACGAGGTCACCATCCCCAGCATATAATCCCAAAGGCCCTTTCAGACACGGCCATAATGGTGACCATGGGTCTCCGAAGTATGCGTCAGTATCCATGAGATATTGGATGGTCAAGGGACACACCTGTCCACGTGTCCCTTCCCAGCACACACCTGTCCACGTGTCCCTCCACAGGACATACCTGTCCACATGTCCCTCCCCAGCACACACCTGTCCACGTGTCCCTCCACAGGACATACCTGTCCACATGTCCCTCCCCAGCACACACCTGTCCACGCGTCCCTCCCCAGCACACACCTGTCCACGTGTCCCTCCACAGGACATACCTGTCCACATGTCCCTCCCCAGCACACACCTGTCCCTGTGTCCCTCCACAGGACATACCTGTCCACATGTCCCTCCCCAGCACACACCTGTCCACGTGTCCCTCCACAGGACATACCTGTCCACATGTCCCTTCCCAGCACACACCTGTCCACGTGTCCCTCCCCAGCACACACCTGTCCACGTGTCCCTCCGCAGGACATACCTGTCCACATGTCCCTCCCCAGCACACACCTGTCCACGTGTCCCTCCCCAGCACACACCTGTCCACGTGTCCCTCCCCAGCACACACCTGTCCACGTGTCCCTCCCCAGCACACACCTGTCCACGTGTCCCTCCACAGGACATACCTGTCCACATGTCCCTTCCCAGCACACACCTGTCCCCGTGTCCCTCCTTCGGCTATTGGCTATCACGGAAGCTGCCCTCACTGGAGTTCTCCATGGGCATAGAAACAGCCAGTGGAGGTCATACGCCACGCAGAACATAATCAAATCGCTCTACTGTCCCGGGACGTTCACCACCTTATGTCCTTGGTGCTGCTCGGCCACATGAGGGAGCCCGAAGGCCACCCACAGGCGGACTGCGCATGTCTCAAACAATGTGACATCTGATAGGTGACCCCAGAGCGTAACACAATGAGACCTGCCTGGATTACAAAAACACACCTCTCGGATTAGAGCAGAATCAATAAAATATGCCCCACCCAACCCAACAACAGAAGATGGACAGCATTTAGTGCTCGGGGTGGCAATGAGAGGGTTAGCAGACACACCGAGTAGACGGGGAGGGTGTGACGTTTAATTGGCATCCAGAGGTAATCAGCTAAATGGTAAAAGGTATTAAATATCCATTTCACAGAAAATTGCATTTGTCCTTGACTTTTGCTTCTCTCCGATCCACGTTATTAACACATCATAATACAATATAAATGCCACACATTGGAACTGTCCCAAGGCGTCTAGTTATGGGGAAGGAGCGACATTAACATTCGCCGATTCATTTAATCTCACCATCATCTGATAATTATTAAGTGCATTTATCAGGCCTTCAAAGATTGGCACAAAGGGGATAATTTTACCCACGAGCACAGCCCAAGACACAGTGGATGCTCAAAGCCATAGCTGCAGAATAGCCGTTAGTCCGACAACTCTTTTTCTGAACTACCTACAGGGGTAAAATCCCACAGGCATCAGCCAATGAGAGCCATGAAAACGTCCACCTGAGAGAGACTGTACCTGCTCGAGGGGGGAAGAGAGAAGACCCAGCCATCCTGCAGAGTGAGGTCAGTCAGACAGAGAAGGACACATACTGGGTGACCTCATTCATATGTGAGATCTAACAGGCAAACTCAGCCCTGGCCCTGGCCCAGGCGAGGCCAGTACCTCAGCTGCAGGTTTGATCCCTGGGGCTCTGGTTGCCCGGGCACCTGTGGGAGGCAACCAACCAATGTTTTCCTTCCTTCCTTCCTTCCTTCCTTCCTTCCTTCCTTTCCTTCCCTTCCTCCCTCCCTCCCTCCCTCCCTCCCTCCCTCCCTCCCTCCCTCCCTCCCTCCCCCTCCTCCTCCTCCTCCTCCTCCCTTCCACTCTCTCTAAAAATCAGTGGAAAAATATCCTCGAGTGAAGATTAAATAATAATAATGATTTAAAAAATAACAATAAAGGACAAACTCGGAAACAGCCTGGGAAGCTGGGATGGTGGCTACAGGGCTGGGGGAACGGGAGATGTTGGGCACAAAGCACACACAATCTTCCCCTTAGATGAAAACGCCTGGGGACCAGGCACAGCACTGTGGTTATAGCTAATAAGACTGCATTATACACTTGAAAAGGGCTGAGAGGGAGATCCTGTGTTCTCACCATGAGAAGGAATTGCTAACTATGTGACGGCTAAGGCCACAGGGGCGAGCATTTAGCTGTATGTAAGCTTAACAAGCCAACACGTTGTACACCTTAAACTTACAGTCTTATATGTCAACTAGAGACCTGGTGCATGAATTTGTGCATGGGTGGGGTCTGGCCAGCTGGCCCTCATCAGGAGGTTGGCCAGCCGGCCCCACCCCTTGGTTGGACTCCTGGTCGAGGGGACAATTTGCATATTAGCCTTTTATTATATAGGATTGTATCTCAGTAAACCTGGAAAGAAAATACGAAATTGGCAGATAGTATTTTTTCAAGAAATTTGATTAAGTTATTTCAAATTTGTTTGCATGGTACAGAGGTATGAGCAACAAAAAGAACATGTCTGCAGAAAAAAAATTGAGAAAAAGGATAAGGAGGAAATTAATTAAGAAAAAAAGGGAGGCTGTCGAATTTCCACCACAGGGGACTCACGCTCCCTCCCCCTCGCCGCCGGGATTCATTGGTTTGCATTGCAGTGACCGCGTGAGGCAGGATGACAAGCACCTGCTCCTTCAAACTGATAACCCACATCCTTCCATCTTCACCTCCCGCATTCTGTGGGGTGGAAACGGACTTCCAGTAACCGATACCCACAGTGCACTGGGCAAGGTGCAGCTCAGTCTGCGGGTGGCAGCTCTGAGTACAAACCCACCTCTCCCGCCCCATTTACGTACAGGGGACACTCCAGGCTTCTTTCCTCTTTTTAACCAAGGAAGCAATGCTACCCTTTACATTTTTAAGAATCATACTCTCACAAATCACTGTCACAACTCTTCTCAAATACAACTTTCTAAAATATGAAAAAAAACGCCTTAAATAAAGCGTTCATGGAGAGAGCGTGTGCATTTTGTTAAACTCGCCGAAACACCAAGCTACAGGCCTGGAGGACTACGGTGAGGGTGTCCACAGGCCTGCAGGACGGGGCAGGAAGGCTGGCCCATCACCGAGTGCCTGGCCGCCTCGCTCCCGCCTGTGGACAGTTCTGCTATTCCGTGCGCCTGTGGCTAATCCTTTCGCCATCACCGGAACAGAAGACAGCACAAACTGGAAAAGCAAAACGGAGATGTGCTGCTTCACATAACCAGGTCTGGGAATGTGCCAGTTTCAGGGCCAGCTTCACCCAGGAGCACAAACAACAGGGCCTCCCTTCAGGACGGGAAGGTGGTGGCCAAAGACCTGGGATGACCCCCTCATACCTCCAAATACACAAGGTAAAGGAAGAGAGTCTTAGAATGAGCAGGTAACCTGCCGCCTCAAGGAAGTCAGGACGGGCCTCCCCCTACTCAACTGTCCAGTAAGTGAAGGAGGGTCAGGGAGTGTCTTCTTCCTTCTGTGGACTAGCTCCTCCCAAGAGATCGTGTTTTTAATCCCATCGGCTCTCACAGTCACGTTCCATCAGACAGGAAGAGGAGGACTCACAGAAAAGAAAGGCAGGCTTTCTAAGACACACACTCAGTCTTCACGGGAAAATCATAAGAACACAATAAGGCTGTAAATCTAATTCTGGAAAGTGACTTTTAATAAATCAAAAGATTGTGAAAGGACCTAGCCAGTAATACATTTTAAAAGGAAAGGAACCCTAAATTGAATAATTCATGAACTGAGGCACACAAGTAATTTCCTAAAGTTCCCCAACAACAATTCAGGCTGCACTCCACATATATTTACTTTGCATCATTAGAATATAAAATTCTCATCCTCAAGGGCTTTCATTTGTCCATTTTAACTTCACAGAAAAATCAGGAAATATTAAGGATAATGTAACTGCATCCAATTTTCCTTGAAGTAAAAAATCTATGTACAGCTAGGAAAAATACAGAAATCGGATTTTTTAAGAGCGACGGAGAAACACCGAGTTATCCTCTTTTGAGGACAGATCAACACTAGAATATGTGATTTGCTCTTTATTACACTTTAAAGAACACTATCTTCATCCAGGACCTTCGCCGGCAACAGTCATGAAATGCGCAGAGACTGAATCCGATGAGAATGGCACGTAAGAAATCTGAAGAATTTCAGGGAAAACTGACTCCATGGAAAATGCCCTTTGATTCCAAACAACTAGAATATAGAGAAGACTATCCAGGTCCCCTCCGTTTTGTTTTTTCTCTAGAGAGAAAAGGACTGAATATAAACAAAGCTAGAATTAAAAACAGAAATTGGCCCTGCTGTCCGGAGTCAGAAGCTACCAGAAGTTCTAATTGTTGTCATAACAATAAAGATCTGTTACGTTGGAAAATTCCATCCAATCTGAAAAAATAAGTACGAGTAAAAAAAGGTGGACTTCTTTAAAATGCTGCTGGAGAGGGCAGAGGCCCACCACCTGGGCCAGCCGGCACACTCTGCTGGTGCCCAGAGGGCACGGGGATGAATCACTATGACCTCACAATGGCAGATCATGATGAAACCACTGAGGCTACTGGAGGGAAAGTCCCTGGGGGTGGGACTGTGGAAACAGTGATAACCAGACAGCTGTTCACCTCCATCTAAGGAATTTCACACATTATCTCCCTTCTCATTCAAAACAAACCTGTTTCGGAGTATGGACTGCTGACAGAAAACCACCCAGAAACATCACGTTTCCGTGGATCGCCATTCCGCATGTTCTGTGGGTCCTGGCTCAGCCGGGCGGCTGTCCCTTCCGGTCGCCATGCAATTGTAGTCAGGAGGCATTTCAGGCTGGAGTTACCTGGCAGCTAAGCAGGCGTTGGAGGTCGTCTCCACACTGGGCATGAACACTGGTGGGACGCTTGGGCAGCGGCTGAGCAGGATCGCCCCTTCTCCATGTGACCAGCTCCGGCGTCCTCAGCACCCGGGTCAGACTGCCAACCTGCAGTGGCTTCTCCCAGAGACACTGGCACAGCAGCTTTTCTGTTTCCACAAAGTTTTCAGAGCATCTATGGTTACCTCAGCAGGCACCTATCCAGGGAAAACCAGGCCTGTTCTAAGAAATTAAAATCCAAGTCCAGACACACGCTCCGCATCTGTACACGGGAGTCAAGGAGACTGGATGCCACGGGCAGGTGATTACTTCTGAGGCTGGGAGAGAATGCGAAACAGCGTTCCGTGCCCACCCGGCACCAGCAATCCCACTGGTTTCTCGGGTCCACTAAGGGAGCCACGGTCCCCTTCAGACCAACATTTGTAAACGATGTTACAAGAAAAGGCAGTTTTTGTGATATTTAAAAAAAATTAAATCTTTAATCTGGAGAAATTCAGGGTTACATAAAGTTTGTAGAATTTTGTTTTGTCTTCCTGAATAATTTTAAGGACTTCTATGCCCTGGTATATGTGATGAATTGGCAAAGAAGGCATTTCCCAAATATCTGTCCACAGAGAGTTATAGGATATCGAAGCTCCACAGGACATATTGGACAGTGATTCTCTGTCATACATCGTAATCCATCTATTGACCTAGGATTGCTATGAAGTCAAAACCCAGCCACCTATGAAGGGCTCTGGTCATGGGGACGCTCCGCGGCGGGGCATCCTGTGCATTTTGGACCGTTCGGCTCAGCTGCCTCCCTGTGGTTTCCTTTCTTGGCTCTAACTTCTGTGCCACTCCAATCAGATCACGGTGTTGGAAAGCCTTTCATATGTGACGGCACCCCCTCCGGCCCCTCGCACTGATTTTCCACCACGAGTTCTCCCTGGTTTAGGAGGTCATCGCCGTCCACACTGACCTGACGAAATGACGCATGCTTGCCGGAGTCCTGCCACACTGACTTGAAGGCGCACGCTCGGAGAACTTCAGCCACACTGACCTTACTGCGCATGCCCACGGGAGCTCCACCCACACTGACGTGATTCCCACGCTCAGGGAGCACCAGCCACACTGACCTGACTGCGCATGCTCGCGGGAGCTCAGTGAGTGGCGAGGTCACAGAGTCATCGCGGGAGAACAGAATTCTCTCAGGTGCCCACGTGGCTCAGCCCCGCCCCGCCCCGCCTCTGAGACCCTGGCAAGTCAGCTGACCGACCGACCCTAAGCCTCTCTCTTCACCATGATCGTTCATTTAAAATGCTGATGTTGCCACATACCTATCAGCTAGTACCTCTACCTCCACGTTGGAAAGAGGTGCTTTCTCTCAGCCACTGTAATACAGTAGAATTCACAGGTGGTCAGCAGTGACTGCGTGGCTCAGGTTGTGATCAGCAGGTACAAGGGACGGCGCAGACAGGACAGGGACCTGGCAGAGAACTAAAAGTGAGCCACAGATCACCTGCCAGCAGCTAAAGGCCGACCGCACAGTGGTTACCAGCAGGCTCTATCTACGTCTTCCCAGTAGTAATGAGTCCCTGTCCTTTAAGGGTTTCCGGTACACACGGTCTGCAAAGCCTTCAATTTGAACGAGAAATGGGGTGTGCGGATCAACACTTAGGACAGCAGAGATGGCGGCTTTCCCCTGCTCTACGGAAAGAGCGGCACTCAGGGCAGCACCCAGCTCAGGGTGGAGGTATTTTCCACTCCTGCTCCGGGCCGCAGCCGAGCTCGCTTTGGGCTGCACCGGTGGAGCCTGCAATCTCTCCACTGAGTGCTGACCCAGCCTGCCCTGTGGCCTCCTACACACGATGATGAATGTGGCTGCCTTTAGCCCCAGCCTCCGGCATCTTCCAGGTCAAGAATTCCTGGCACTGAGCAGCTGAGTGAACTTGGCATAGATTTCCAACTTGGATTCTGATCCTCCCGTAATTGGTGGGTTTATGGGGAACTCCTGGCAGAAGTATGAAGAGTGAAGAGGCACAAATTATCTCAGGCAATTTCTTGGATATTTTAGGGCTGTTCTTGATTCCCAGCAATCAATCACAAAGAGAATAGAGGGAACGGATGAGCTGCAATCAGGGTGCCTGTTCTGGAAGGATGAGGGAGCATCCCAGTTAAATCGGCCTGAAAGCCCCACTGCTTAAGCACCACATTGCTCCCTTCCCCCTCCCACCACTTAATTTGATCAAATACATTTTTTTAAATATGTTTTTATTTATTTTTTTAATCCTCACCCGAGGATATTTTTCCACTGAGTTTTAGAGAGAGTGGAAGAGAGAGGGAAAGACAGAAAGAAATATCGATATGAGAGAAACACATCGATTGGTTGCCTTCTGCACAAGTCTGGACCAGGCCCAGGGAGAAGCCTGCAACCAAGGTACGTGCCCTTTGCCGGAATCGAACCCAGGACCCTTTGGTCCACAGACCGATGCTTTATCCACTGAGCCAAACTGGCTAGGGCAAATATGGAGTTCTGGCTTAAATTTTAAAAAGTCAAAAGGCATCCAGAGGCTCTGAGAATGACTCTCAGAGCAGAGTCACTTCTGAAAGTCCCTGGACTACCAGTAACTTTAGCCACACATGCGGGGCCACATGGCACAGGGCAGGCGACCACAGGGCAGCCGGCGGTCTATCTGGTGGCCTCTGGGAAGGACACTGCTCCCCTAAACCGAGGAGATAGTGACTTAACCAATCCAGCCCACCCATGAAAAAGAGCAAACAATTCATTGCAAAAGGGGGGAGGGGAAGCAAAAATGGACCACAGAAATGAGAGAGCCAGAGCGAGCAGATGATTCGTATTAACTGGGCAGCAGTGAGCTAGGGATGGTTCTAACCACGTAAATGTCACAGAAGTTCTGACGTCACTCCTGGCCCTGCCACTTCCGGCCTGAACTGCTCATCTGGGGCCCGGCTGCACCTGGTTTGTGCCGCTTCCCCAGAATCGCTGCCGAGCCTCCCATTGGAAGATACTTCTCTGTTCCTTATGGCTGTTCGTCCGCCACCTTCTGAGCAACCCTCATTATGCACCGGAACCTAAGTCTCCATTTCCTGCAATGAAAGGAGGCCACGGCGCAGGAAAAAGTCAGAAAGACTCCTGATGAGTTTTCTCCCAGGTTTAAAGCAATATTCTCCCTGTGCCCCTGCCACAGTGCACTCAGTTTTATACATCAAATTAACCTGAATTATCATTTCATTCAAAACAATCATGTGCTAAGGCACTAACACCGTCAAGGATAAGACTACAGGACTGCCAGTGAATTTTCATAGCTAATGATTGGACAAAAAATACTGAATAAACATATCTCAATCATAAGACATACATCTAGTAGAAATCCAGATCTCTACTCGTTGTTGGCCAGAAAGTATAAGGTGTCAGATAAAGGAACCAAAAGCCTTCACTCACAGGTTTACTGGGCTCCTTGACACGGGGAACCGTGGGGCCACTGAAATGTGCCAGGAACTGAGGTCACAGACAGGAAAAACGGTCCCTTCCCAGTGTCATGGGGATACAGATGAGGAAACATCGCTATGCACTATGGAGACCATGTGCCTTTTCATTTCCCACCCTTCCTATAAGAGCCAGCATGCTAACCAGGTAGAGATTAGTGTGGTCTGACACATACATCTACTGCAGACACTCTGAGTGAGTTGTTTTATACTCAGACATTCCACAGTCAAGGGAGGCCTGGAATAAGATTGAATAAGAGACACTGCAGAAGGCTTCTGATAACGGTCACACTCTAACCCAGAGGTCAGCAAACTGCGGCTAGCAAGCCACATGCGGCTCTGTGGCCCCTTGACTGTGGCTCTTCCACAAAATACCACATGCCGGTGCGCGTGTACAGTGCGATTGAAACTTTGTGGCCCATGCGCAGAAGTCAGTATTTTGTGGAAGAGCCAC
This sequence comes from Myotis daubentonii, assembly GCF_963259705.1. Taxonomy (NCBI): domain Eukaryota; kingdom Metazoa; phylum Chordata; class Mammalia; order Chiroptera; family Vespertilionidae; genus Myotis; species Myotis daubentonii. Next base: position 55,670,072 of record NC_081853.1, on the reverse strand, counting down.
ACTTAAGGGGCCAAAGAGCCACATGTGGCTCGCAATCCGCAGTTTGCCAACCACTGCTCTAATCTACCCATCAGGGGGAAATCCTAAGCATGGTGGGATTTTAAAGATTAAAACATAAAACCGGAGGGGCCGAGAAGTCTCAATAGAAACCTGCCCAGACCGAGGCTTTGGGAAATGTCTGGCTTCCGAGAGAGGAGAACCCTCCGTGGACCAACAAAGTCGTCTTCACCTACAAGTCCCAGACTGAGCAGCACACAAGTTGAGCTTCCAGGCCTGGTTAACAGGAGAGGGAATGAGACTGATGCAGGCGGCTGCTCCTCTGCCCCAGCACCCCCAAACCGTCAGTGGGTGTGAAACTGTCCCCACTCCGCCTGGCCCAGGATACGCTGCCGACCTACCGCACGTGGTCCCCTCACCTCCAGCCTGCGTGGGAGCCTCCCTGGAGCTCCTCTCGCTCAGTCCTCAGCTTTGCTAGTCCGGGATTTCATCTCTGGCTTGTCTGTCTTTGTGGAACGGTTAAAGGAGTTTTCCTGGATGCTTGGCTTTGACTAGCCCACATCTTAAATTCTTTTAATTTGTTTATATACTTAAAAACTCCGGGGGCTACTCCAGAAGAAGAAAACGGCCCATGCAGGCTCTTCACGCTCTCACCCATACACATTTCAGCTCCACCTGGAGTGGGGTGCCCTGCTGTGGCGTCGCCGCCTGGTGATCCCGAGCGCAGCTGGGGTGTCAGTGGTGCAGGGTGAGAGCTGCACATCTGCAATGTTAACAGCCCTGAAACACAAACTCATTTCTAAGGAAATGTCCGGCGATAAATCATCCTACGTCAGAGACTAATTACAGTCCGTGTAGTGCTAGAAAACTACAGCCTTTCAATAAATCTTGTGAGGTGTCAGTTTAGGTCCAGGCAGGCAGTGAGGCCTCAACACTGTTGGTGTGAACTTCCCATACCTGAGCACGGCTCCCCAAGGTCAGCTAGGTCACACTGGGTGCCAATCCTGAGGCCGCCCCACACTAAGAACACATGTTCTTGGCTTCCTCCACCTACTGCACGAATTCAAAGCAGTTTGGACTGTCTGGACACGCACGGTCTTTCCTACGGCACCTACTGCCTCCTAAGGTAACCCGCATCCTAGGGCCTGGGAGCCAGATGAGCTTACAGCTGGATAAGATGGGATCACAGCTGCCACGATGCAAGAATGTCCCGTGCAAGCTGCTCTGCCCAGTGCGTGGTCACTTGTAAGACTTTCTGAAAATCACCCACACTGATGGACTACGGAACGAATTTCTGCTGACCACTAAGGGCCACTGAACAGATTCAAAGGTTATGAAGACCCTGTTTGTACACTGTGACCATTTCTATGAAGGGCAATCTGGAAATATCTATAAAAGTTGGGTACGCAGCCCGGCTGGTGCAGCTCAGTGGTTGAGCACTGACCTATGAACCAGGAGGTCCGGGTTTGATTCCTGGTCCGGGCACATGCCCAGGTTGTGGGCTTGATCCTGGTGTGGGGCCTGCAGGAGGCAGCCAATCAATGATTCTCTCTCATCATTGATACTTCAGTCTCTCCCTCTCATTTCCTATCTGAAATAAAAAAATATATGTTAAAAAAAAGAAGTTACAAATGCAAAGTGCTCTCTGTTTACTATGAAATTCCAGTTCCTCTTTTTGGAATTTATTCTACAGAGAGACTCACACATGTTGACAAAACAATGTTTCTAGTGGCAAAGGCCTGTAGGCAACATTAAATGACGAGAGCAGGGTTCTTGCCACATGGCCTTGGCCGAGGCCTGGGCATGGTCACGGCAGGAAAGCTCTCTGGACCCCACTGCAGGTGAAGGCAGGGTCTCCCGTGCTGTCGTTTTCATAGCAAATGTTCAGATTGCTTTTTAACTGAAGAAGCATCTCAACATGTATGTGCTCATATACAGGAAGCATCTCTGGAAAGAGAAATAACAACATGGCCTCCAGGAGACAGAGCTGGGGAAGGTGATGGAGAGGTTGCTGAGTTTGGACCAGACACCCTTTACACGATTAAAATGCACACTCACAGACATACAACCTTTTCAGGAAATTAATTAAAAACACAAGGGGTTGTAAAGACAAACTGGAATGGAAAGTTCAGGCACTACCCAGGGAAATTAAACAACATTAGCAGCCAGTCCGAATCAATCAAGGTCTTGGTCCGACTTCTTCGCGCCCAGCTCGCTCCTCTCTTAAAGGATGTGGATAATTACCTTAACTCTTCATTTCAACAATGCGGCGGGGGTGTGCACTGGAATGTGTCCCGCTAGGAAAGGGAAGTTCTGCAAGTTACCAGCTGGACCTCTGCTTAAATGCGTCGTGAAGGGCACGGGTTCTGCAGTGCCCGACTCCGCACGTCTACCATCTGGAGGACGCAGAGCCAGGCCTGGGCGACATGGTCACCATACGCTGCTCGGTATCCTTCAGCGAGGGGCATGAGTGCTACACTGACCGATCCACACGTCTACGCAGACCTGGTGGGCAACATGTCCACCATACCCAGTGCTGTACTGACTTGTTAACCTTCAATAAGGACTTGGGGGGGGGGTGGAAGAAAAATAGATCCAGAGACACAGAAGCATGGAACAGACTGTCAAATCTCAGAGGGAAGGCAGGAGGGAGGGTGGGTGGGAAGAGATCAACCAGAGAACTTGAATGCATAGATACATAACCCATGGACACACATGATAGGGTGGTGAAGGCCTGGGGCAAGGGGCTGGGGGAGGGGGGGGGTAGAGGAGGTCAATGGGGGATAAAGGGTGACATATGTAATAATTTCAACAATAAAGATCTTTTAAATATATAAATATATGTAAATTATATATATTTATTACTGTAACAAAAGAGAGCCCGCCAACCCACCAGAGGAGTCTGAGATGCAAGCTCTGGACAGGTGTCTATGAGCTAGCCTTAGGATCCACGTTCACGCCAGTCATGCTCATACTAAAAGTAACGTACTTCTTAGTGTCTCCGAGTCTCACCAGTGCCTGAAACAATAAAGGTAAACCTATTAAACCCAGGCCTTCACCGCACCAGGTTTAACTGGGAAAGTGTGAAGTGAAGGGCTCCCGTTTACACTCTCAAACTTGAATCTACCAACTTGAACCTCACCCCCAGTGGTGGCTTCCCTACCCCAGCTCTATTCACAGCCTCCACTCCCAAGGCCTCCTCTCCGGCTCAGTCTGAGGCTTTCCTGACCAATGACAACGCAGTGGCTTACACAGGGCCCCCGGGGGTGGGAGTCAAGCTCTCCCTGGCCTCTCCTTCTCCCTGGCGTGCTGAGTTCTTTGCTGGCTGTGCCTCTGGGTTCCCTGGTTCTCACCGTCCGCGTCTCAAATCACGTTCAGCCAGAAGCTGTGCTCCTTGGGGATCTACAGGAGGGTCCTTTCTAACAATTTCCATCTCGGCACCTTCCTTCTCTCCTTCAGAGCACCTACTTCAGGTTATACTTGAATTTATTTATTTTAAATTTATCTTTATTTAAATTTATCTTTATCATTGAAAGTATTACAGATGTCCATTCCCTCCTCACCCATTGACCTCTTCTACCCTGCACCCCACTCCCAGGCCTTCACTGCCGGGAGCCGGTCCATCCTTGTTGTTTCAAGGGACCTGGCATGTATGGCATACGGCTCTTGATATGTTTGCTCACCTTCTTGGCTCTGTGTTTTAACCAAGGTCACCTCTCCGAGAAAGGTTGAATCCCCAGGTAGGGATTTTCCCCTGAAGTTAGGGAGGGAATAAAACCCCTCAACTAAGTGCCAGGCGGGTAATTAATCCCTTTAACTACGAACAATCATCCTTAAACTACATAATCTTTTCTCCCTGGAATGGAGATAAGAAACGCCCTAACCTTTGTAATAGAGATTGATAGGATTGAATCAACTGGTATAAAAACAGTTGTAACAAGACAGAAACACTCAGAACTCAGAACACAGAACTCAGGAGACAGAATTCAGAAGACAGAACCTACACGGAGCCTAGAGACAGAAGAACTTCGCTGGCCAGAGCATGCCAGAGGATCCTGGACCGGGACTGGCCTCGGAGCCTAGAGACAGAGCCTAGCGGGAGAACATGGCAAGGGATCCTGGACTGAACCTGACTACAGAGATTGGCAGGAGAACCTGACTGGAACCTGGACACTGAACCTGACTGGAGAGCCTGGACAGAACCTGGCTGGAGAACCTAGCGAGGGAACATGGCTACAGAACCTCGCTGGAGATCCGAAGCAGAACCTCTCTGGAAATCCGGGCTGGAGATCCTGGCTAGGCTGCTGATCAACTGAACGCTGTCTCCGTGACATTCCTTCTTCGCCGACTCCGTCTACACCTTTGGGGACCCCTGGACCCGCTGGGGCAGGACCCCAACACTTCACCACACTATTGTCTGTGTCCATGGGATTTTGCATATATGCGTACATGTTCTTTTGTATTTTAAGTACTGATTGTTTACTTTTTCCAGTCTCCTCACCAGTCACTAACCCCCAGCAAGGCCAGGGCCAGTCTGACTTCTCCTTCCCCACCGCAGCTCCTCCCGTGGCCCAGCACTGAGTGGCACTCCTTATCTGAAGGGAATGGATGCAGAGAGAGAATTCCAGATGGGCACTCCATGGGAATGTTTCTAAACGATCCCTCTCTGACCAGAACACCAAAGCCACACCTGGAAGCTGAAAGACCACAATGTGCAGCGAGCCACAAACTCCCCGTGGGACATCCTGAGTCCCATTCACTGTGTCCGGCATTTATAAAACGGCCTGATGCATAAGGAAATGCCACCCAAGTTGAGATGCTTCTTCAGTTACAAATCAAGTAGAAATTGGTATCAACCACCACTCATCACTCTGCTAGGTCCGATGGCAGCTCTGTGGACAAGGATGTCCAAGTAAAGTACCTTGAGAAACAACGGGAGGACCCTCTTGAAACAGGGAGAGTAAGGAACCCCATGCAGTGGGTACTGGGTTCTCTGGAGAAGCAGACTGATAGCGGGTGTGTGGGTATGGGGGCCTTATCTTCGAGAATTCCCTCTTTCTCTGGGTAGTCCTTTTTTTTTTTTTTTTTTTTTTTAGGGCCTTCAACTAATTGCACGTGGCCCACCCACATTGCAGATCTTTATTCTAGGTCTCCTGACTTAAGTGTTAATTTCACCTAAAAAAATACCTTCACAGCAGACATAGCAGCATCCAGTGCTTGGCCACATTTTTGAACTTCGGCCTACCCAAGGTGACAGGGAAGATTAGCCGTTGTACTCAATTAAAAGGATCCTTTGTTGTCACATGTTACTCAATGTATCTTCTCTGTCAGGATGAAGGGCATGCAGATGAAACTCTTTCTGAATGTCACGACAAGATGCTGCAGAAGCTGCACTTGTTAAAGGAAACATCAGGTTCCAAGTGATGGACACGCATGCATTTGGACCCAGAAATAAATCCCCTTTCCCCAGTTTTCCGGCCCACAGTCAAAGTCATTCTTTTCCCTTTGTTTAAATTTGTGGCCAGAGGAACAAATATCTATCAATCTCAATATTTTTTACATGCTTAGCAATACTTGGAAACCAATCTGCATGAAAAATATATTTACACAGTGAATTCCGAGTATTCAAATACATTCAGAATAATGACTATAACATGCAATTTACATACACAAATTACCAATCGACTATAACTCTAAAAATTCTGTTTCCATTCAGACACCGATGTTGGTGTGCAAATTTTTCTATTTTGAAATAGTTCTTAACATTTGGCATGCCTTCCCGAGCCCCTATAACTCATGAAGATTTGCAGACCTTACAGGAAAATGTAGTTCTGAGAGCTGTGCGTTCAAGCTTAGGTTTTGAACCACATGCTGATCATTGCACATAAAAATCGCTACCTTAGCAAGGACCTGAGCTGGTTAAAAGCTCAGGTGGGCATACAGGGGCCTGACATAGGTCCTGCCACTTACTCGCCGTGTGATACAATCTCGTTGATTCTCAGCTCTCTAACGGAGGACCTAGGGGTCTTCACAATGCCTAGCTCGTAGGACAGTTACAGGTTTAAATGAGATAATACAATGAAAGCATTTAGCCAGGTGCCTGGTTCACTGTTAAGTGTTCGACTAGCATTACTGATTATAATTAAAATTTAGTTAGAAAACCCATATATACTTTTTTCTCATAGAATGTCCCCAGTGACTGGAGGTATTTCTTCCTAAAAAGAAGTTTCTAATCAGAAAAAAAAGATATTTGAAAACTTATTCTAAAATAAAATAAAAAATAGGATATAAGACATATGTAGATTGACAGGTCTGAAGCCATAAAACACGGGGCAACAAGGAACACATTGGGATTAAATTTCCCAAAATGTATCCAAAGACCATCCCACTCCATCTATGCCAGTGGTTCTCAACCTTCTGGCCCTTTAAATACAGTTCCTCATGTTGTGACCCAACCATAAAATTATTTTCGTTGCTACTTCATAACTGTAATTTTGCTACTGTTATGAATCGTAATGTAAATATCTGATATGCAGGATGGTCTCAGGCGACCCCTGTGAAAGGGTTGTTCAACCCCCAAAGGGGTCGTGACCCACAGGTTGAGAACCGTTGATCTATGCCAGGGGTCCTCAAACTTTTTAAACAGGGGGCCAGTTCACTGTCCCTCAGACCGTTGGAGGGCCGGACTATAGTTTAAAAGAAAACTATGAAGAAATTCCTATGCACACTGCACATATCTTATTTTGAAGTAAAAAAACAAAATGGGAACAAATACAATATTTGTACTTGCGTGTGGCCCGCAGGCCGTAGTTTGAGGACCCCTGATCTTATGCTCTTAAACCTGCTGCACTCATGCAATCACCACGGAAGCTTTAAAAGACTCTGTTGTCCAAAACCATCCTCACCTGGGACTCGGTGCGTGCAATGAGCAGCCAGGGCTGAGGGCCACGGGCAGCAGGTGTTTGGGTGGGCACTGGGGTGGGGGTGGTTTTTTAGTTGCTACAGCCTGATTGTCTCTGTCCCCCCAAAATTCACATGCTGAAACCTAATCCCCAAGGTGAGGGTAATGGAGGCTGGGCCCCTGGTGGGAGATGAGATTGGGATGGTGGAACCTTAGCCAATGGGACTAGTGCCATTCACTAAAGCTGCCCCGCCTCATGACCCCAGGCCACTGTGTGCACCACATTCTCTTTCTCAAGCGTTCTTTCCAAGCCCAACCTGCAAACCCTGCCCATCTTTCCACTTTACTTCCATTATTAAGTCTTCCCATAATCCCTAGGCACCTACCACCATAACATCCCCCATCACACTGTAATCATGGGTTTTCTTTCCACACGTAGCAAACTGCTCCTTGAGAGCACATTGAACATGACTTTTCTGGAATCTATCCTTAAAGGTGGTCACAGAGGAACTCACTAAAGGCTGATCAGTTACCTTGATGGTAAGATGACAGAATCGTACTGGAGGTTCCCGAGATCAGCACAAGCAAGAATGGCTTGAAATACCCCACCAACGCGGGCTACAAGGGGACCGTGTTCCCAAAAATGCAAATACTTCCCTACAATGATTCTGAAGCATTGTGTGCCCATTCATGTGACCATATTCTACCGGAATTTCTAAAAATTAAGTATATTTTATCTATGCCACTAGATTCTGATCACCCTTTGGCCAAACTGTACTGTACCTGTCTTTAAATCTGTCATATGACATCCCTGATACAAAAATAAGAATGTTGATTAGATGTGGCCTAGTCACAGGGAACCAATTAGTTCAGTTAGTTAAGAATATGATTTAAACCAGCGGTTCTCAACCTGTGGGTCGCAACCCCTTTGGCGGTCGAACAACCCTTTCACAGGGGTCGCCTGAGACCATCCTGCATATCAGATATTTACATTACGATTCATAGCAGTACCAAAATTAAAGTTATGAAGTAGCAACGAAAATAATTTTATGGTTGGGGGTCACAACATGAGGAACTGTATTTAAAGGGCCAGAAGGTTGAGAACCACTGATTTAAACCAACTCCTATCAATCTTTAAAGTGAATATGAATCCCCTGAGAAAATGAGCATCCTGATACAGTAGGTCTGGGGTGGGGGAATACCGAACTCAGGGTCAACTGCCTGCTGCTTCAAAAGCCAGTACTTGGAATGATGAAGGAAAGATGGTTTATTCAGGTGCCAGCAACCTGAGAAGATGGTGGACTCCCACCCCAAATTGCATCTCAACAGCTCAGTTCAGGCAGGGGTTTTTATCAGGAGGGAGAGGGGAAGCAGAACAAAGAAATCAGAGGGAGAAGGTTGAAAGTTCTCTTCTTGTAAGCCAGCACAGTCCATTCTGCTGATTATCTTGAAACTGGTCAAGCAGAGGTCTGATGTTTATGGTTAAGAGTCAGCAAGTATCCTGGTACAAGAACATCCAGTTGCTGAGTTCAGCCTCCTCCCCAAAAGCTAGTTTCTGGAACTCTTACACAAAGATGCTGCTTATCCATGGGTTACATATTAGGTAACAATTCATATTCTATATAAAAACACTTTTAACAGACACACTATTAAAAGGATAGAGGGATGGGTTACAGGACAATGTCCTGCATTTCTCCCAAGCTCCCAGGAAACGCCAATCTAGAGATGAAAACAGCACCAAGGTCCTGGGCAAATCCCCTATGTCACTGAGGTCCTGTTTTGAACGACAGACTGCCTACCTCAGCCCAACCGGAATGGACTTTCCTAGTCAATGAGAAGTAGGGAACCCAACATCAAGGATCAATAGCCAATTCAAATAATTCCCACGGATGGATAACGTGTTATATTATTTTCCGATATACGGGGACAGCCCCTCCACTACCTTCAGTTACTCAGGTCATGGTGGAAATCGGGGGATGTGAAATCCATCCATGTAACTATGTTTCTGTGGCTCTAACATCTACAAGCCTATGAAGGTAGACAGGGCGGGATTTCTACCAAACTTTCCTCTGAAAGTATTCATTGGGACTTGAACAGATATGTGGCCTGGTGGCCAGAGAATCACTTCGAAACTGTAGTACGCGCTGCATCTTGGCCATAATCTAATAGCAGAGAATGCTGAGCTGTAATGGTGAGAAGCCCACAACGAGGCTGATTTCTATGAGAGAATCACAGGTTAGGGTCTATAGGGTCTAAATACATGGATGGGGGGCAGTCACGAACTAACATTCTCATGGGAGTCAGCTTAGTAGGTAGCAGGGGAAACTGTAAATCACAATGGAAAACAGTAAATAAGTTCTTATTGTATGGTTAGAAATATAGAAAGAAATATAAAAGTAATTAAGGCATCTAAGTCAGGAGGGTAAACGATGAACTATAAACAAAACACTGTTATTTGACTTCCATAAACAAACAGTAAACCTACACACAGGAAGGAGGCAGAGAAACATTCATTCTTTAAAGGTTATACAAATGCATGGAAGTAAAGTAGCGTGAACCTCTCTCTCTTCAGATGTGTCAACTTTCCTGGCGGCGCACATATTAACAACACGCCAGTCCTCACTGCGGCGCTCAAGAAGCTGTAAGACTCACAGCACCATGAAGAATGCTCTTCAGAGTAAACACGAATGGACCCCTTGGCGGTGCATTCCAGGTTTTAAAAATGTGTACACCTTCTTTACATTTCATTCTCCTGTGACTAAAAGCAACGCGCTTAGATTCTGCTCTGTGGTATGTGGGCACCCCCACACACACCCCCCCAGGTTTGCAGGATAGGCTGCCGCTGAAGGAGGAAGAATGCGCAGAATTCACTATTTCCTTCTTGTTAATAAGGAAGATTCTTGACTGCAGCCAAAACCATGCCTCCAAGTGAAACCTCAAATAGCGCTACCGCACCAGGGGCTCTCTAATCGTGACCCTAAGATGAGGACAGCATTGCTGCCACACCGCCCGGGGAGATGGCATGTCTCCCCACAGATGAAGTCACTGGATGGGGCATTTTAAAAGAATGACATTTCACTTATTTCTTCAACCACACAAGTATCAGGCTGAATGAGGCATCAGGAGAATAAGACCGGAATGATAAGTTCAGCTATTTTAGGAATGGTCTAATTGCGTCCTGGGCAGCAGGCTGTGTGTTTACACAGCCCTGCAGGGACCCCCACCCCCAAACCCCGCCCCCCCACTGCAGAATGAGGAAAGTGACGCTGAGAGAGGTCACGCTGAGAGGGGTAAAGGCCCTGTTCTGACCCAAGAGCCAGCGGCGGTGGACCCAGCATTGGAATCGCCCGTCTTCGGGGCTTTTGACCTCGCACATCACAAACAGCGTCTGCACCTGTGCGGACTGGCTCCCACCCTAAAACTCGGAACTGGGATTAACAGGTGCGCATCACATCCTGGTCCTTTTCTTAACAGCGAACCTTCATGTATTGATGGGAGGAGCTACATTAGAAGAAAATGACTAACGTTTGTAAAAGCTCGTTAACTCCTAAGAACAAAAGACTGCTGCTTTGAATAACAGTAACGATTATTTTCCCCAAAGTACTCATCTCTGTTACAGCCCATACAATAGACTAGGACAGTGGTCGCCAACCTTTCAGACCTCATGGACCGCCAGTGGTCTGCAGACCACCGGTTGGCAACCGCTGGACTAGGTATTGGCGAATTGCTACTAATGAAAGGACTGAGCGGCATTTGTGGAAGCATGAATTCACAATAACTGGGTTTCCACATGCACACATGTCCCCTCAGTGTATGGGGTCACAGTGACGCTAAGAAAGAAAAAATAGAAGGGAAGCTACTAGGAAGTCTTTAAATTTCTCTTTATTGCTGAGAGTATTACAGATGTCCCCTTTCCCCCCACTGACCGCTTCCTCCTCACTGCCGTCCTCTGCCCAGGCCTGCACCCACTGCTGCCTGTGTCCCGGGCTTGTGCATCGATGCACATCAGTTATTTGGTTGATCTTCCCTCCCCGCCCCTTCCTTCGGAGATCCTTCAGTCCGTTCCATGCTCCCACGTCTCTGGATCTATTCTGTTTGTCAGTTTATTTTGTTCATTAGATTCCACTATGAGTGAGCTCATGTGATACTAGGAATTTTAGGTTAGAATCTAGTAGCTGGTGGATGAGACCTCGGAATGTGATGAAGACAAGAGAAAGGCACATGAGTGGCCAGCGAAGACCAGGTGCTCAGGGGGCAGCCTTTCGGGACATTCACTGCTCGGCAGGTAGGACCCACCCTCCCATCACCCCACACAGAAAGCTTCGGGACCGTGATTCTCCGCCAGTGAACACAAATACAGGTGACAACGCTAGCAAGGCAGTGAGGCCACTTCTACTGCAGGATGGCCCACTCGACCTCTTGGTCCCTCCCGCAGGAGACGGGAGGAGATGGCCGTGAAGGTGGGTGAGAAAGGTCCATGAGACCCTCCTCTCATCACGAGGGAGCCTTCAGCACACCCCTCAGAACACGCTCACACGATTCAAGGCGGTGTGAGTGGCTGTGGACTTGACTTTCAGGTCCACAGACAGGAAGAAGCAGCGAGTCCAAGTGGCCAGTTCACAGGAGCAAGGGACAGCGCAGACTATCACTGTTTGAGATGGGCCACTGTCCCACTGCCCCTTGGAATGTTGGCTGCTTGAACAAATACACAAGCATCCGCATGTACCATGTTCTGTGTGCACTGCAAACATTACAGCTCAGGACTGATGCCCTGGGCTTGCAGAGGGGATGCTGCCCACAGCACCTGGTGAGGGAGGTCCCACCAACTCCACCCACAGACTTCACACACGGCTATGGGGAGGGTGGAGAGTATGTTCTAGATCAGTGATGGCGAACCTTTTGAGCTCGGCATGTCAGCATTTTGAAAAACCCTAACTTAACTCTGGTGCCGTGTCACATGTAGAAATTTTTTGATATTTGCAACCATAGTAAAACAAAGATTTGTATTTTTGATATTTATTTTATATATTGAAATGCCATCTAACAAAGAAAAATTAACCAAAAAAATGAGTTCGCGTGTCATAGGTTCGCCATCACTGCTCTAGATCCTACATGGCCTCTGCTTCAGCCCAAGCCCCTACTCTAAGCTCATCAGGATGACCGTGCATCACGTGGAAGGAAATCATATTCCCTACTGGTTTCAAGGGGGAAGGAGTATCATTTTACATTTAAAAACACCAACTATTGTGAAAGACAAACCTCTATTTTCAAGTGCTCAGTTCCAAGAACTGGAGATAAGGTGCTTGTGTTGTAACTTTTCCCAGGAATGAGCAGCATTACTTACAGAGCATGACCTCTTTGAGGATGTCCCTCCGCTGATGAACCACAGTAGAAGCAGTGGGCGGGCTCCGCTTCATCCGCTAATCCCGCGGAGTCTGGAATCAATAGCTGGCTAATAGCTCATCACATGAGGCACCAACAACCAACAGTCATCTTTGCATCTGAGAGCTGAAGAGCTATCCTGATACTGATGATGAGACTGAGTTTGTGAGGCTCCGATGATGGCCGTGGGCCTAGAATCAGGCCTCATAAAACATATGTGGGGGTTGAGTCATGCCATTTTTCTGTTCGATTTTCTTCTCCTCCTAACTGGACCCTTCTCAGCGTAAGCACACTCCCCTGGCCACATCTGTCCTCCCCGGAAATTTCCAGGACAAGCTGACGAGGCACAGGTGGCGTGAAGGGCCAGGCCAGGGCTTTTCTGTGGACAGCCTTGCGGGGTACAAGTATTTTTATACACAGGAGTTCAGCCTAAAGGTGGCGAGGACATTGTATCGGTGACAACAAAGGAGCGCTCTGTGCTCATTTCAGAAACCTCAAGATCGTTACGGAATCAGCGGCACTTCTGCATCCTACCCTCATTTTCTCGGGAGGCTGAGTCCCTTCCCAGAATCGCACCATTTTGATTTCATTCGGAATGAAAAACAGGTATTCTGAGGGTTCTGAGCTGAAATTACCCGGCTCACATACGGAAAATATTTTCTCTTCCAAAAACCATGAAAATTGTTGACTTTGGCTTTTAATAAGCAAAAAGAACCCCTAAAACCTTATCTAAAAAGGAACCAATCTTACAGCCAGCTCTTGCCTTCTCAAGTTTTAAACACCAGAAGCATCTTTTAAAATATTTCCTACCCCAGCTGCTGACCTGTTTGTCCACCATCACCAGCTCCAGGTGACATGCTCCCTGCACAGGTGCTGTGGGGTAGTAAGTGGATTTTCGGTGCCCACCCTGTTTCAGGCGGGAGTTACAGTAAAGGGTGTTTGCAGGCGCTCAGAAGGGCAGGCCTGTGCTGAGGACCCGCAGGCAGCGCTCACACAACCATCTCAGAACCGGTGCCCACACCACCTGATTTCATTGATGTGCCCAACTAAGTGACCTAATGCATAGCATCTTCCAACGATCTGAACAACCCTACGAACTGCTCGGTGTCCCTTCACACAGCGGATGATACTGAAACCCAGGAAAGGCCGGGAAGGTGCCATCACATACAGTTCACGCGGCGATTACGGGCTGAACTTAGATCTGGGAAGAATCTGTCTGACTTCCAGGTCAAGCCCTTGCCCTCCTCAGGGACTCGCACGGTGCTGACAGGTGAATAACTTACAGAAGGGGGAGCGACCCTCTGTCAGGACTTCCCGGGTTTTATCACTGAACACCCAGCATCCTGGGACCCGCTCACTCTCAGGAACACTAGTAGGACTGGTCCCCTTCGTGGCGGGTGCTGTCACGGGTGTGGAACACCACCCATCAGGGGTTCATACGGAGATGGTCACCATACCCACGCCCCAGTGGTACCGAGAGAGGCTTAACCCAGAAACGTGGCATACAGCCTCGCGGGAACCGTTATGAGCCTGGCGGGAAAGACGCCAGAGGAGACCAGACCTGCAGGCCGTGTGAGCAAAGGTGCAGAGAAAACCTCACAACAGGTTCCCCAGTGGGGAACCAGCCGGGCGTGGCGGCTGCTGTGGGCCTGAGAAGGGGACCCCCTAGGGGGTCCAGGGTCAGCCTCCTAGAGGGGGCTGGTCACATCCCCTCTCGGCTCTGCAGGGAGGGAGGCATGGCAGGAATGACAGCAGATGCCACACACTTGGGCACGGGACCTTTGCTTCATTCTAAGGGCATGGAATTGCTGTGAGGGACACAGGCAACTGGCATGCTGGGCGAGTTCAGGAAAAATCAGAAAACTAGATTTCCACCCTGGCCGGAGGCTCAGTTGGTTGGAGTCTCATCCTGATATGCCACGGTTGTGGGTTCAATCCCTGGTCAGGGCACATATAAGAATCAAACAATGAGTGCATCAACAAGTGGAACAACAAATCGATGTTTCTCTTTCTCTTGTCCTAAAATCAATCAATCAATCAATCAATCAAGAGGGAGAAAGAGAGGCACAAACTGGACAATTTGCTCATCAAAATGAAAAAACCCATGTGGGTGGCGGGGGGTGGGGGAGGGTCCTGGATCCTGACCCAGATAAACCCACATCATATCGAATTCACTGCAGCACATTTTAGATTCGATGCAGTTTATTTTCCTTCCTTGGCATTTTTAAATTCTCCAAGTTTTTCAGACAGACAGAAGGAAGAGCAGTCCAGCAGATACAGCAAGAAAAGTAGTGAAGCAAGAACTAAAAAGCAGCAGAGTGAGGCTGTTAAGAAATAACTGGGCACATCTCTGGTGAGAGGAATGCCCCCTGCGCAGGTGCTGTCTGAGAACCTGGCTCAAGCCAGTGACTTCCCTTCTCTCAGCCGGCTCCCCTCCGCTATCCGGCACACCTGTCTGGGAGGGCAAAGTGCTGGGGAAAGTATTTCCAGCACAGTGAGCACTGTGCATGTATTAGCATTTTTTCCTTATATCTGTCTGGGTTTTTCCATCAGGAAAATGGGTGGGGAAGGAGGGGAGTGACATGCGGTGAACATGGACAAGACCTCACACATAATAACTGCACGTCGGGGAACGCTGTCCCCCACCCCGCCTCCCTCACAGTGAGTCCTGGAAATGGGGTGAAAACTACAGATCCGACGACTCGGGTCTGGGCACGGACCTTCCTCAGGTCTGCCTCCTTCCCATGCTTGATGGGGACGAGCAGGGGATGAGCAGCCGGTGCTGTGTGGACAGCTGCACAGCTGGGTGAAGGCTGGGTCTCCAACCCCACCTGGAGGAGTGCTGTCACCATCACCCACCTGGGCCTTCACACGAAATACGTTTACTTCTCATCTGACTTTCTGGATTCGCCTGTACAGCTGTTAACCTGCCCAATCTAACACCGCCCAGCTCGGTACCTCACACAGATGCAGCCCAAAGTGTGCAGCTAAGGAAAGGGGGACTCAGAGTTATCAGGTGATCTCATCCACCATCACGACTGTAGCAGGTGGCAGGGCCACATTCGGTCTGAGCCTCCCCCATCCGCACATGAGCCCATTGGTTATAGGGCTCAGGTCCCTGGCTGTTCTGCAGTGGACACAGTGCCAGGGGTGCAGACACAGTGCCAGGGTGCTGCATGGCAGAGGCACAGGAGAGGACAGAGCACCAGAGGTGCAGACACAGCTGAATGGCAGGGCCAGAGGTGCCGAGGGGAAGGTAAACAGTCCCACAACCTCAGTGATCCCCAAGGCGGGGCGGACACCCCAGGGGCTGCCCAAGCCGATCGCTGGAATACAGAAAGTCAGCATTGGAACTGCAGTTTCATAACCTCCCCTTTTCTTACCCTCCAGTTTCCTTCAGTGTGTTTCAGAAGCAGTCTATCTCCACACCAGGATATGTGTATAAGGTATAAACAACCCTAGTGATGGAGGTCAAATGTTCTTCTGGTAATATACAATCAAAATAATACGGAGACCAGCAAGTCCAGCTAATAAGTCAGGGCACCTTCACCAGACTGCGCCGCTGGGCTCCGGGAAATAAAAACTGCGAACCTCTCGCATCTGTGCGCACAGGCTTCTCGCTGCTGACCATGGGAAGTAGCTTAACTCTATGTAAATCACATACAAGCCTGCTGTCACAAAAGATGAAATGCTTTAGATAAAAAGGGAGATTGAGACTAACGTTTACCATGCCTATGTCTTGGAACATAGAATCCAACAGGTTAAAACTTTTCTCGGACAAACTTGGCTGAAAAGACAGAACTATAATGGGTGGGGTGGGGCGGGGGAGTAGATTCTGCTGAGGAGCTTAATTATTCAGATATTCAGATTACCTTTCGTTTTTTAAAATATATTTTTATTGATTTCAGAGAGAAAGGGAGAGGGAGATAGAAACATCAATGATAAGAGAATCATTAATTGGCTGCCTCCTGCACGCCCCCTACTGGGGATCAAGTCTGCAACCTGGGCATATACCCTGATTGGGAATTGAACATGACCTCCTGGTTCATAGGTTGATGCTCAACCACTGCGGCACACGGGCTGGGCTACCTTTAGTTTTTAAGACCTAAATTGAAGGAACGGATATCCTGTGCACCTTTCAGAAGGAAAATTCTAGCTGAAATATTTAGTGGGTAGAGGGAATATTCGAAGACCTACTTCTGAATAAAGAGGAGGGAGAACTAGTAAAATAGATGGATGATGACAAATCCAACATCATTGGAAAGGCCTGTTCTCTATCAGGGCTAAGGAACCCACTCCCCCAATGAAGCCACCACAGAAATAGGTGCAGAACTGACCACCCTCCCCCATAAGGAACTGGAAAGTGCGCTCATACAGGCTGCAATCAAGCCAATCTGCGCCTACTAAACCTTCACGTGGCTCTGACCTGCCCCTTAAACAAGTCATTGCGCAGGTAGTCTGGGCCCCTCCTTGAAAAAGGCCAGTTTTCCCAGCTTGGCGTCTACCTGGCAGGGTCCAGACTGAAAAACAACAGGTTGACGCCCCTCCTCCCCAAGCCAGGCAGTGAGGCCAGTTTAAACAAACAGACAGCAATCAATAGGTTTTCCAAGGCGGCCGCAATAAAGCCGCCCTGGAACCCGTTCTGAGCCTCAGGAATCTCACACGCCCAGGCCCTGCGGAGATGCACACCGGTCTTGAATGAAAAGATGAGGAATAAAGTTAAGGGGAAGGTGAATTTTCTCAGGAACGCCACAGAAATCATCTCCAAGGGCTGCCTCCCAGGCGCGAGTTTTTTTTGTTTTTGTTTTTTTTCTCCCACGGGGCAGAGACAGAGAACCAACTTGCCCATCAGCCCAGAGGAGGTGCCAGGGGACACCAGCCTGGTGGACGCCCTGGGCCCCTCCCTTCCCTAAGCGGCCTGCGCCTTCAGCCTCAGAAGCACCAGAGAAGGAATTGTGCCTGGACACATCGGGTTCCCATCACAGCAAAGAGCACAGGGCTCTCATGAAATTCAAACCCAGGGTCCTCAGCAAGCATTGTCCCCAGCCAGGTAGATCCCAGCAGGAAAACTAGAGAAAGTTCGGGGAGCATTGCTCCTCCCCAGCCCCTCCCTGCAAATGAACCCCCACTCCCTTGGGGCCCCCCTGCACGCAGACCCCCACTCCCGGGTCATCACCCCAGCTCCCCCTGCACTCCCTGGGCCTCCTGTGCGCGCTGCAGATGCGGAGACCCCGCAGCCAGCAGCGTCCCCAGCAGCCTGTCTCCTCCTTGCGGGCTATGTTGATGCCCATGTTTTCAGGCACAGGACACCCCAAGTGGCTCAGGGAGACCCGGCGCCCACGTTCTGCGACCCTCCTGTCCACACCTGTCACAGCCAGAAAATATAGACAGGAAGCACAGAGGGGACACGCTGGGCCGCAGACCCCGCTCCCAGGGCACCAGTGGCTGGGTGTCAGAGGGGAGCCCAGCTCGATGGAGGAGTGGGGGTCTCGCGGAAGGAGCCAGGAGGACCCCGCCTCCAAAAGACTGCAAATGCTCCCCGAAGTGGCCGGAAATGAACAGCACCCCCCACACACTAGCTCCCTAGGCAGAGCGGGTTGCAGGGACGCGCCACTGAGCAGGGACCCGGCGGGTGGCTGGCACGCGGGGCGTCCCCAAAGCCTGGGGTTACGACACCGCGGTCCCCAGGGCCCCGCTACCTTCGTCCCAAGTCCCGGCCCCGCAGCCCAAGTTTGCTGTCCACACTCGCGGGGCCAGGCGCCCACAGGGGCACCCGCAGGAAGGCTCGCCCGGGTGCAGGGCCGACCCCACGGTCCCCGTGGCAGGACGGCACTGCGCCCCCAGCGGGGTGGCGCCTCGCAGCCCAACAAACTTATTCCTGCCGAGGAGCAGTGGGGGACCGCGGGGCAGCGGGCCCGGCCTCCTCCAGCTTCGGGTCCGGCGACACTGGAGCCTGGAGCCCCGCTGCACCGCCGCCCCCAGGACCTGCCCTGTCCCCAAACCCAGAGCCGGACACAGGCAACGGGCGCCCCACTCACCTCAGCACCTGCGCGGCGGCGCCACAGCCCAGGCGCAGGCACCGGGCACCCGGCGCCGTCTGTGGGCCGGCGGGGAGGCAGCGCTGCCCACTCGCCACCAATCCGGGTGGAACCCGGGCTCCGTGTGGGGCCGTGCTCCCGCCTCCTCGCTCGCGCGGCGGCTGAGAAAACCTGGCGCTGCAGCTCCGCGCGGCTGGCGGCTCCAGGTCGGGAGGAGGGGCGCCTGGGGAGGGGCGCGCGGGAGGCGGGCACGCGCAGGGGCTGGAGGGAGCGCAAGGTACGGGGTGAGCACAAGGGAAGGGGTGCGTTCAGGGTGTGGGAGCGCGCACAGAGGCCGCGGGAGCGCGCAGAGGTAAAGGGACACGCGGGGAGGGAGCGCGCAGAGGGGAGGCGGGGCGGAGGCCTGAGCATGCTCGGAGCGCGGCCGGAGCGGCGGGGCACACCTGCCGGTCCTGCCCGCGAGGAGACCCCCAGGCCCAGAGCGCAGAACTGGGGAAGGGGCCCCGCCTGAGCCCCAGACACGAGACCACCTCCTGGGTTCCCAGGCCCGGTGCGGACAGGCGCTGGGGCGCTTAGCGACTGGAAGATGCCAGCACGATGCCGCTTCCTTTACTACCTGCGGACTGGGGCCCGAGGAGGCGCGACATGCCCGCGTCCCCAAACCTCAGGCCTCGGGGAGACGCGGGACCGGAGGCCCTCTAAGGCGCCCTCGCCAGGGAAACCACAGTCTGCTGGGGGGAGAGGGGTCCAGGCCAGGGGTGGGTGGAGGGACTATGGAGAACTTGGGGAATCGGAGCTTTGGGAAGGTCCTACCTGCCTGTCCCCAGGCGGAGGACGCTGGCCGGACAGGCGGTGTCCCCACCGCGAGGCTCCCCACAGGGGCTTGCAGCGGGTGTGGGTGGGGGCGCTGTCGCGAGGAACTGTGCGCGCCTTAGGGGGGCTCTGCTGTTCTAACGCATGTGCTTTCGGACAGTGACCTTACCATGGTCCCTGAACAGTATGGGCCTCCTGCTTTCCCGCAGAAATGGCTCTCCTCACCCTGCTCCCAACTCAGGGCAGTGGGAGAGATGGGCCCAGCGCCCCGCCCATCCCTCCAGCGCCCCAGGCAGGGGGTCAGCGGGGGAAGAAGCTGCGGGGAGGAGCAGGTCTGCAATGAGCTCCCAGCACCCCGGGCCCGGCTCCCCGCTGTGGGGACCCCGCCTCCGCTCAGAACCCGGATCCTTCAGCCCCAGCACAGCGTCCTGCCCTCTCCAGGGCCACGCAGACCTCCCCTGCCATCTCCCTGGTACCGGAAAGGCGACAACAGGGAAACTATTTTAAACCACTCAGTAAGCAAACACCCAACTCCCACAAATGTAAGCAGCCACCTGCTTCACTCCGCGCTTTCTGTTGGAATTCCTAGTGGGAAGCGCACATTCAGACGTGGTGGGAGGTGGCGGTGTGGTCCTTATCACTTGAGCTCCTTCCCTGTCGCTGAGATTCAAGCTCTTGGTTGCCCCCCCCCCCCCGCCCCCATGTTTCTTGATTGGTTAAACCTGGAGAGAGAGGCTAAGCATCTTCCCTCGGTGTCCTGTTTCTCGTTTCTCTCTCAGAAGCACTTTTGCGAAACTGCAGCCTTGGTGAGGCAGTTGTTTTTCATGGTAAATAACTAGTTAAGATGAACTGTCTCTACTCTGAAGGCTTTTGCTTTTCTGCCAGAAACAGGACTTATAATGTAATATTTTTGAGATTCTTTTTCTACACCGAGTCAAATTAAACATAAAAATGCACGATTTTCAGTAAAAATATGTAACTAATAAATGTCTGGCCAGAAGATATCAGGGGAAAAAAATTCCTTCCTATACATACATATTCTTCACGTGTTCAGGTAAAAAGTGATATTTTAGACTCAAAATTGTAAGGAGTAAAGTGGGCTGTCACATTCTCCCAAAGAGACTGCACATTGAAGCAATGTTCAAAGTGTTCTGAAGATTTCAGCCAGAGTCCCTGAGCAATGTTTCTAAATTTCAAAGGTAAACATTTTATTTTTATTTTTCCCTTTAGCCCTTCCTCTGTCTGCTCTTGCTGGGTGTTGCATTCTGGTCCGAGCTGGGAAACCGGACATGACCCAGACCTAGCCTCTGCGGCCAGTTCGCCTGTAGTCAGTCAGGCACCTGGGGGTGTTGAGGGGACATCGGTTACATCAGGGCCACACTGACCAACACTTCAGCTTGACCATCACTCCCCAACGTTTCCCAAGAACAGCTGCTATTTTAAAGGCGACCACCAATCCAGTCCCTTTTTTCCATCGCACAGGGAGGTGAGGCTCAGCTGCCCCCTCCCTGAAGCTCCTGGACTGGGGAGTGTTCCCAGGAGAGCCAGCCTCCCAGGTGTGTCCCTGCATATTTGACCCTGGCAGGGTCCCAGTTCCTGGCTCAGGGAAGCTGTCACTGGGATTCGGGGCGGGGGGGGGGGGGGGTGCTCCATGGAATGCATGAATGCTGCCGCAGCAAGTTCAGTGCCACTGGCCTGTGCCTGGCTCCCTATCCCTGCAGGAATGCGCCACTGCTTCTATCAGGGTCTGAAAATCGTCACCATGGCAAAGCCGTGGAGAGTCCCCCAGCCCATTTGGCTCAGGGAGCATGCAAGCAGAGAGCAGCAATCACTGCCCCCCTTCTCCCCCCCATAATTATTTGCACACATATGTGAAGTTTACTTCCAGGTCTTTCAATACAGGAGCCTCTATGTGGACACAAGGTCACCTCTTACACTGATTACATCCATTTGAATGAGGTCTGATAACTCTTAAGGGAAATCAACACTGAAAATGCTTTTGACGTTTTGGAGACACGGGCGGAATACATCATCAGGTCAGACGCAGCAGGCAACGGCCCTACAAGTCCAGGAAGGACCTCTCTGTCCACTCTCCTTCCTCCTCCCACACACCTGAGCATCGCA
Source organism: Myotis daubentonii (assembly GCF_963259705.1). Taxonomy (NCBI): domain Eukaryota; kingdom Metazoa; phylum Chordata; class Mammalia; order Chiroptera; family Vespertilionidae; genus Myotis; species Myotis daubentonii. The sequence goes on along the minus strand of NC_081853.1, from coordinate 55,648,817 downwards.
GGACACTGCCACATTGGATTGGGTGCAAGGACAGGACACGCAAACCCCACCCTCTTTGTTCTAAAGGACTTGGGTAGGATCAGGTGCAAGTGCCAATCAGGTAAAACATACCCGAGGTTGATCATATTGTTTATTTTCAATGTACTAGGTGCGTGGATAGATCTCCAGGTATAAACCATCACTTACTTGCATCCTATCCCAGTCCTTAAAAATAGCTGCTGTAGACACGCTGTGATCACGTGGATAAACTGTAATCAGGTGGACAGAGCGATTGTTGAAAGGACTGTGTCCTGAAGAGTGTGGGTTCAGCGCTGCAGCCAGGTGAGGCCTGCAGACCAGCCTTCAGGGCTCCCTCCCAGGCAGTGTGTTAAGTGACTAAGAGATGGTGAAGCTTAAAAATAAGGACATCAGAATAATAAAGGCCTCATCTTGGGATAAGGGCAATTAGCACACAAAAGCACAGTTAACTGCCAGGAAGGCTGTGACAGGGCCAAGGCTAGAGTCAAAGTAAAGGAGAAGCCCGAGTCCCACCAACACCCCAGACTAGACTTCTTTACAAATGCAGCTGTGAGCCCCGCCCCCCGCCGAACTGAAGCCACTGAAGTGGTCATGGGAATCCCTCAGCCCTGCTGACCAGATCCCCAATAAACAGCACAAAACTTTGAAAAATGTGGCACCAAACAGACGGCAAACAGGAGAATTCCTTACACCATGAGAGATCAAACAGACTCCAACTGAGAGGGTGGACAACTCTAAGGTTTCACTGCTCTGTGTCCACAAATGACTGGCCGCGAAAATGCCGCACATACGGACGGTAAATACGTTGTAGCGAGTAGGCAAATTCGCACCCATCCTCTGGGAGCGGGGTCTGCGGCGTGTCCCCTCTGCGCTTCCTGTCTGTATTTTCTGGTTGTGACGGGTGTGGAATCTGTGAATAAAGAGAGGTCTGTGCCAAATATCTTCTCTAAATGACTGGCCACATTGGTCCAAATGGTGTAACCATTGATGAGAAACCTCACTGAAAAGGAAGCCGGCAGCCAGAAGGGGGAGCTCTCAGGCCCTGCGACAATCTAGGATCCCAACAGGAAGAACTATAAGTGATACTTATCAGTATAGTATCACTTAAAATATATATATTAGAGAGGAAGGGAAAGGGAGCGAGATAGAAACATCAATGATAAGAGAAACTCAGTGATTCTCTGCCTCCTGCAAGCCCCCTACTGGGGATCAAGCCCGCAACCTGGGCATGTGCCCTGACTGTGACCTTCTGGTTCATAGGTCAACGCTCAATCACTGAGCCACACAGACCAGGCCGAGTAAGCGGTTTGTGTATGACTCCTTTAAGAATATTGTCAAAAATTCAGAACTGAGCCCTCAGTCCACAGAAGGAAGTTTTATGAGATGGCCCCAATGATCCATGTTTTCTGGTATTCCTGCCCTTATTTGATTCCTTTCCTTTTAACTCTTGGCTAAACTGGTTGGGTCATTATTATTGATTCACTGAAATGATGGATGTCACTTTCAAGATCAGGTTACACAAACACCCTGGCTTCCATCTTAGGGGTCCTCTTTCTCTGAGATCTACAGAAAGGTCAACACGGCAGAGAACCCAGGCCGGCCGGCACTGGTGGGCAGGTTTCCAGGTGGATGTTGAAACTTCAATGACTGTGTGCGAGCCAGAAAGGAGACCCCCAGTCCCAGGACAGTCTCGGGATGATGGAATCATTGGACAACAGCCTGACCTGGACTTGATGCGTGGTGACCTTCAGCCAGAAGCACTCCCACAAAGAAGACCTAGATTCCAGACCAACGACAACATTGAACAGTTTTTTATTTTAGGCCCCTATGTCTTGTTGTAATTTGTTCCATAGCAACTGATGGGTATTGACCCTGGAGACGCTCTGATTGGGTAGGTCTGGGATGCATGTGATTCAGAATCCACTGGTATAAACCCTGGTATTTAGAGATGAAAGAGCTACAGAGAAACTGGAATTCATCAAATCATATACTTTTCAGTTTTTCCTAAACAATGGATACTATATTCACATAAGTCCAATTGCATGTTTTCTAAAATATTTTCAGGTGGTACATGTCGTTTTGATATCATTTTCTTCACTTATGATGTGTCCTGAAATTTTTTCCTTATCACTAAGCAGTTTTCTATGCCCTAATTTTAAAAAGCTGCTTCATATTCCATTTTAGATACTATCATTTCATCAATTTGACTCAATTGTTGAGGTCCGAAATTGTGCGTCTTCCACCATGTTTAACAACACTTTGATAACTGTATTGAAATTAAGTTACACACACATCCTTTGTCATTTCCTTAGAATAAATTGCTAGAAGTTGAGCTAGCAGGTGAAAAAGTTCTGTGATTTTGCTCATTCTTATTTATTAGATTCTTTGTGGTAGCGATTCTGATGTCCAATAATGAAAGGTAGGTGAGAGCTCCAGGTCTTATTCTCAACACCCTCAAAATGCCGCGGCAAGTTGTAATAAAAGGAGAGTCCAGGCACAATTCTGCACACGTACGAACACAGCAAGCAGGCATTTAAAAAAACCGTCAAATCCCTCAACAAAGTCCAACTTTCCCACAGGCTCTCCAATAGCCTCTGCATGGAAGGCTCACTGCAGGCAAAGGCAACACCACTGCTGGGGCAGGGCTCGGCCAGCATCCTCATCAGGGTCAGGCAGCAGATCTCCGGAACAGTATTGCTCAGCAAAGGCATGACGGCAGTCACACATGGAGGGCGCCATTCCTGGGAATCCAGGCCACCGGGCTCATCAGACTCTCAAACCTTCTGCAGCAGCAAAACTTACTGCATTATTTCTCCTCAAGTCCCTTTTTGAGCACCGTGATTTCACCAGTGAGTAATCACTGCTCCCTCCAATTAGACCAATTAACAAAGCTTTTCTCATTGATCTTAAATAAAGTTAATGGAATCTCATGTGGGTTGCTGATCAAGGCTTAAAGATGCTAAGTACCCACCTCTGGAAAATTTTTCTTGATTAGGGAACTACGCATATTAACAAACCAGAGCTAGAGGGTAGGGGAACACACACACACACACACACACACACACACACACACACACACGGCCATTGGCTGTACATCACACTATTCTAACATTTTTAAGTAAATTAAACACAATATGGCAAAGTTGTGCACATTTTAATATGACGTTTATTCATTTTGCCAAATTTTTTGTCAATGTACTCTCTCATCAGTAGTCTGTTTTCTCAGTGCCTTGCATACTTGCTGAGTAACATCATTTTACTTCTATCTTTTCTGACTTGTGGACATAAAGTCTCTTTTTCTTTGTTATTAGGGAGGTTAAACTCTTACCCATGTTTGTTATGTGAATTTTATAAAATGCCACCTGTGTTTTTGGTTCACTGGCTGCCGTGTTCATCTCTAGCCTAGAAATTCATCTAAATTCTTGGTATAAAATTAAGATGATAAAATTGTTATCTGTTGCAAATATTTCTTTTTGTTTGCTTTCTAACTTTAGAAATACACATATATTTTACATTCTCATATACTCAGATTTATTACTTTTTCCTTATATTTCTATCTTTTTTTCCAGCTATGTTTAGGTATAACCTATAATAATAAAAGCATAATATGCTAATTAGAGCGGACATCCTTCTAGATGACCTTCCAGATGAAGCTGGGGCTGTGAGAGAAGCCAATGCCAGCTGCCAGAGGAAGGAAGGCCTACTCTTGCACGAATTTCGTGCACTGAGCCTCTAGTTGACATATAACATCCCATCAGTTTAAAGTATATAAGGTTGATGGACGTACATATTATGAAATGTTTACCACAAGATTAATCACCTTACATAAAAGCTGTTGCTATCGTGACAACTTTTAAGATTCACTCACTTACCAACTTTCAAGTATGCAATACAGTATTGTTAGCTCGACACCACGCTGTTTACTAGTTCCCTGGAACTTAGCCCTCTTACATTTTACCTGACGATGTACATTCTCCCAACCGAGACAACGGCTCCACTTTCTCCACATCCTCCCAGCATTTTTCATCCCTTGTCTTTTTGATGGTGGCCATTCTGGCAAGTATGAGGTGATCTCTCATTGTGGTTTTTATTTGCATTTCTCTGATGATTAGTGATGTTGTGTATCTGTTTATCTACCTGTTGCCCATTTGAAGTCTTCTTTGGGAAAATAGTTATTCAGTTCCTCTGCCAACTATTATTATACTATTTTTTTTATTTCTTGCTTCAGATATACTTAATATATTTAGGTGCTCTAATGTTGAGTTATATATAATTACTGTATCCTCTTGATATATTCACCCCCTTTATATTATATAATGACCTACTTTTTATTGTGACAGTTTTTGTCTAAGTTCAGATATTTCCTGTTCTCTCTTGATTTCCGCTGATGTGGAATTTTTCATCTCTTCATTTGGAGTCTCTGTGTGTTCTTAATCTGCAGTGTTGGTCTTGTTTTTTTATTCAGCCACTCTATGACTTTTGATCAAATAATTTAATCCATTTATATTTTAAGTAATTATTAACAGGTAAGCATTTATTATGCCTTATGTTAACTGTTTTCTGGCCCTGGTAGTTCCTCTCTCGCTGTCTTCCTCTGCAATTTGATGATATTCCAGAGTTGTATGCTGTACTTCCCTTCTCTGTACTGTGTTTGTACACACTGTAGGGTTAGGGTTTGCTTTGTGGTTACCCTGAGGCTCACATAAAACATCTTATGGAAATAACTAACAGGAGCATAACTAAGGAAGGCATGATGAGAATGTTGCCTCAAAGAGACAATAATAATAAGGAGACAGAAAAAAAGAACTAAATGGAATTATTTATGGAGTTGAAAAGGGAAATAACTGGAATAAAATCTGAACATGAAAGTTCAGAGCAGCATTATTTATAACCAGAAAGTAGAAACAGTCCAAAAGCCTATCAAATAATAAGTAAGCAAACTGTGGTATACAATTGAACAGTACTTGACCATGAAAAGGAATAAAGTAATGATATATGATTATAACATCAATAAACTTTAAAAACATGCTAAATTTAAAACAGAGAGAGAACCCATGGACATTGGACAACTGTGTAGTGATTGGAGCCTGGGGGGGGGGGAGGGGAGGTGGGAGAGGGCATAGAAGGGATAAATGATGATGGAAAAATAATATAAAATAAATAGATAAATATAAAGACACTAGTCACAAAGGCCACACATGTTATATGACTCCATTCTTACGAAATGCCCAGACAGGAATCTATAGAGAAAGATTAGTGGATGGTTAGGGCCAGGGGTTGGGAAGGGAGGATAGGAGGCTGATAGTTAAAGAATACAGCACACTTTCAGGGTGATGAGAAGATATAAAATTGATTTTGGTGATATTTGCACAACTATGTGAATATAGAAAAAAAACAAATGTATGGGATATGGATATTTCAATAAAGTTGTTACCAACTGCCCCCCCCCCCCGCTTCTATTTTCTCATCTCAGGGGAACAAATCTAACCACCCATATATTCTCCTACCATATTTATGTTTTTATTTAAAAATGTCTATCCTTAATTCACCTGGCATTATTTTAAGTTTACAGGTGGTTTTTATTTTTTAACTATTTTATTTTTCCTTATTAAATGATGAATCCATTGTTCCAACATCATTGTATGCCGCAGTTTAGTCAGAATGTTATCAACTCTACTTTTTGTAAAAGAAATAAGGTTGTCTTTTTAATTAGGTGGGGGAAATGCTCATTAAAAGAACACAGTGAAAATCCTAAAGAAAATATCTTCGAGATAGAGCACTTGGCTGGAAACATTTTGCTCAAAGATCTTGCTTTGAGAAAGAATAAGTATGAAATAAAAGGTGACTAACCCTTGGAAAAGTAGAAGCTTCCCAACAAGTTGAGAGTCTCTAACCTCTCTCTAGAGAGTCCCTGCCACTAGGGGAGCAGCAGGATGGAGAGGAGGAGGCAGGGGAAGGGAGGGGTGGGGAGAGGGAGGCAGGGCAGCTGAAGGGGAGGTAGGAGAGGGGCGGGGGAGGCTGGAGTGGGAGAGGGCTCACCACTGAGGAGTTTGCTGCTGAACCAAAAATACCAATAAGCATGCATGTTCTATCTCTCTAACAAGTCTGCTTTCAACAATCTAAAATGCTCATTTCTAGATAAAATATGACATGTATTTAAATACATATAGATAACTTGTTCATTATCTTCTTGGATACATATATCAGTATCATTCTTATTAATTATTATATACATATATTTAAACATTTGTTAGGGCAAGTAAACCTTTTGATTATTCTTTCACTGTAGTGTCTTGGCTATTTTTGTTAGTTGATTCTTCTGAACCAACAGGAAACTGATTTTGCTGGGTTAAACACGCCCTTACTGCTCACCACCAGTGTATATTGTTATGTTTAAGGCATGTTACTTGAAATTTGTATAGAGCTGAGTTTTATGTTTTTAATTCCAATCTGATAATCTTTTAAGTGGAGTAGTTTTCCCATTTAATTTAAATGTAATTATGGGTATATTTTATTTAAATTCATCACATTATTATTATTTGTCCTGCCTGCTCCATATCCTTTCCTTCCTCCTCTTGCCTTCTCTTGGATTAATTGTTTTCATCAACCAATTTTCCCCTCTATTAGTTTGATATTCACCCACCTTTTAGTTTCTTTAGGAAGTTACCCGAGAGATTACAAGTGTATCATCAACCTATTAAATTTAATATGTCTTGGAAATTCTCCAGTAATTCATGCACCTTAGGACATAGGAGCTCCACGCACCCCTCCACACCTACTGTGGTTAGGGCTGTGATTTTTACTCTCTCTCTCTCTCTCTCTCTCTCTCTCTCTCTCTCTCTCTCTCTCTCTCTCTCCCCCTCCCTCCCTCCCTCCCTCTCCCTCTCTCTCTCTACTTGTCTCCATAGATCTCTATGGTACCTGCTGATGCACTGCCTCTGCTGTTGCTATGCAGTCAGCACTCACTGATGTTCACCCACATGTTCACCCCTTGAGTCCCCCTGACCTTTCCTGCAACTTGCCTCTTACCTGGATTCATCTAAAAGGCCGTGTATTGGGCATCTGCTGTTAATGAATGAGCGCTTTCATATCTTGGTCTGAAATGTCTGCCTTTCTCCTTTGCTTGTCAAAAGCATAGGCTGCATTTGAGGTTGTGTGAGTTACTCTTTAAAAAAATTTCTGAAACCTAAGGGCTTAAAACAACACTCTTGTTTGGCTCTGACGTGGAGTGCCAGCCAGTTGGATGGAGTTCTCTCTGGATCCTGCCAGGTTTCTGTGACTAAATCCTGGCGGTGAGACTGGGGAGTGCTGCTCCAGGTGCCTTCCGGCCCACGCTTCCTGTCACAGGCCCGGCCGCCGCCCGGCCACCTGGCTGCCTGGCCTCTCTCTCCAGGAGCCGGGCCATGGCTGTCTGGCTCTCCTGCACTGAGGCTGCTTGGCCTCTTACGGCCTTGCCTGGAACGCCCAACGTGTCATTCCTGCTCCATGTTTTGGGCAAAGCAAACAAGGCAAGTCCTTGTCTAAAGTGGTGAAGAAATAAGTTCCCTCTCTTCCTGTAAGAAATGGGAAAGTGATACACAAAGAGTGTGTGTGAGTGTGTGTGTGAGTGTGTGTGTGTGTGTGTGTGTGTGTGTGTGTGTGAGAGAGACTCTCACCTGCCCTTTCCATTGCAAATCTCTCCCCAGTTTCTCATGTTTATGATTGATTATATCGGCACCGTGCATTTAGATATTAATTTCTGTATCAGTTACCTATTGTTGCTTAATAAATTGCCCCCAAAGTTTAATTCCTTAAAAGAACAATCAGTCGATTTGCTCCTGATTCTGTGTGTCAGCAATGTGGGCTGGACCAAGCTGGTCCCCTGGAGTGACCTACGCAGCTGCTGGCACCCGACCACTCACCTGGGAACAGGCGGCCGTCTGTCTGCTGCTGGGTGCTGGCTGTCGTGGGCCTGGCTCCTCCTGGGGTCTTCCATCCGGGGGACAGGAAGGAGGGCTCGCCCAGCTCTGTACAGGGAGCAACAGCCTCCTGAGGTCCATGCTCAGAACCCACCTCACAACTTCTTCCAGTCTTCCTACCAACAGGAGTGCGGAGGCTAATTTCAGTTCAGTGCGGGGAAGCAGTAAACACACCCCACTTCCTGGCGGATGGAGCCACGGGTCCCCTGCAAAATGCCTGCCACTCAGGACAGTGGAGGGGTTTCAGCCACTGTTTTTTTCAATCTCCCTTTTCCTTGGAAGAAGTGTTCTGAGCCTGTGACTCAGCGTCTTCTTAAGCTTTATAAACCTCTCAGGCATCCTGTCTTCAAGTGTTGCCTTGCCTGATTCTTTCCATAGCCTCCCTTTGAATTCAATGACCCATGTGAGATGGGCTACTGCATTTCCTGACCCTCCTCCCCCCCCTCCGTATCTTTCTTTCCTCGTGGCTCCCACCATCCCCTCTGCACGCCTCCTCCGGATCCCTGGTTGTGTCTCCAGCTGCATCTCTTCGCTTTCCCACTCATCCAATGCGGCTTGTGACGCAAATTGTGTTTTCCACTCTAGCACGTGCTCTGAGTTCCCAAACTTGCCTTCCTGATGCAAGGTATCATCGCGATTTTGAAGTCGAGCCTGCAGCGGTGTTACCTGGATCTCCCAGGAATCAGTCTCTAGGCCTCTGGCTGCTCTCCGCGGCTTTTTTATCCTGTGGTCTGCCCCCTCCTGTGCCGTGTCTTTTCAACTCAGTAGGAGGCACTTCCTGTGAAGAATAGCAGAAATAATTTGAGGCCTAGAGGACATGGTTTTCTCCCTGAGTACTTATGCTTGGTTTCGGCAGGGGTCTAGAGTCAGTGGCGATCTCCCACGAAGACTAACTCACTGTGGGATCCAAGACCATGGCTGCTCCTCACGGGAGCTCTCCCTGGCCTTGACCCATAGCATGAGAGATGTGAGGAGGTCCTTTGCTGGGAGACCAGACTCCCCTCATCCCCTTCGGCTGTTGGAAATGCTGATTGTGTTCTCTGACCTCAGGCGCTCCCCCAGATGAGGGGTGGCCTGGAAGGAGCACCCCAGTCCATGAGCACCTTCCTGCCATCCTCCTCCTTAGAGACTGCAGCTGCCTTGAAGCCCGAAAGCAGATTTTTAGAAAGACTTGCAATGTGTTATCAGTGGGAGAGGTTCCGAATCACCTAGTCCGCCCTCAATAAAAGTGCCTGTCCTGGCCACTTCTACTCCTACCCCGTTTCACTGATTAGGGGCTTAACAATGTTCACTCATCTAATAAGTGAAAGATTGAGGGAAATTGACATGTTTACAGTCCTAGGCTTTCCAAGTCAGTGGCGCTCCATTACTTTGCAATTATAGATGGTTATAAAGAAGAAAGGAGAAAAGCAACATCTGCCAAGAACTTTATTCTGATAATTCAGTTCAATTAATATCTATTAAGCACTTATTATGTGCTAAGCAGCCAACAGAGCTACGGGAAGCGATAACACAGACACAAGCGGCATAAAGAGAGCCTCTCTCAGTCCTCAGTCTAGTGGCTGGGAAGACGTTACTAGAATTCATAAACTAGGTAGTCCTTAGTTCTATTTAGTATATGACATGCAGGAGTCATTATTTTGGCTCAGATGCCGAATCTGTAGAACAAACATACATTTATACCCAGACCTAACTACCCATCGAGATGGGCTGTGGTCAGGGTCCTGAGCCTATAGCAGCGCCTATACATGGTCAGGGTCCCTGCATCAGACTGGGGCCTCCCTACGTGGTCAGGGTCCCTGCATCAGACTGGGGCCTCCCTACGTGGTCAGGGTCCCTGCATCAGACTGGGGCCTCCCTACGTGGTCAGGGTCCCTGCGTCAGACTGGGGCCTCCCTAGGTGGTCAGGGTCCCTGCATCAGACTGGGGCCTCCCTACGTGGTCAGGGTCCCTGCATCAGACTGGGGCCTCCCTACGTGGTCAGGGTCCCTGCATCAGACTGGGGCCTCCCTAGGTGGTCAGGGTCCCTGCATCAGACTGGGGCCTCCCTAGGTGGTCAGGGTCCCTGCATCAGACTGGGGCCTCCCTACGTGGTCAGGATCCCTGCATCAGACTGGGGCCTCCCTACGTGGTCAGGGTCCCTGCATCAGACTGGGGCCTCCCTAGGTGGTCAGGGTCCCTGCATCAGACTGGGGCCTCCCTAGGTGGTCAGGGTCCCTGCATCAGACTGGGGCCTCCCTAGGTGGTCAGGGTCCCTGCGTCAGACCACATGGGGCAGATGTGAAGCCAGACTTCCGGGTCTAGTCCATTTGAGAACACATGGACCTCTTTCTGTAAGGCCGCTGGGCTGCAAATGTGCCCAGGCGATTTCCACGCCTATTATTTATTTATTTATTTTTTTAAAGGGTACGGTCTTTTTTTTTTTTTTAATATATTTTATTGATTTTTTACAGAGAGGAAGGGAGAAAGATAGAGAGTTAGAAACATCGATGAGAGAGAAACATCGATCAGCTGCCTCCTGCACATCTCCTACTGGGAATGTGCCCGCAACCCAGGTACATGCCCTTGACCGGAATCGAACCTGGGACCTTTCAGTCCCCAGGCCGACGCTCAATCCACTGAGCCCAACCGGTTTCGGCTTCCACGCCTATTAAATATGGACGCCTGCTGCCTCACATCGGTAGGTGTGCTTTACGTCTCTTACGACGAACTCATAACTTATTCATTTTTTCTTGGACATTTCACCTTTTCTCAGGACTTCAATTACCATCTGTATTCAGATAAATACCAAATCCTGACTTGTCAATCTGAACTTCCCTCCTGAGAGCTGGACCCGAGCGCCCACGTGCCTCTGAACATACCCGTGTGGACTCCCACCGGCAGGAACGGGACGCCCATGACACCGACTGCCTTGCGGACTCACTCCTGTGTGTTCACCTTCTCCCTGTTGCCCTGAGTGAAGTGCAGCACGGCCCATCCCGCTGCCCAAACCAAAGATGTCATCTCCTCGGTTCCTCTCTCTACCCGCTGCCTCACTCAGTATTTTGATGAAAGTGCAAGTCAGGTTCAGTGGGTTTCAGCAATAAGACCAATTTCTCCCCTGCCCAATTCCCTCCCTGTCCACTCTCAACACTGGCTTTAGGCTTCTCTTGGCTGGGTGATAGTTAGAACCCACTAAACACACAGGCACACATGTACACCTGCCCACGCACACACACATGCACACACATGCAAACACACACACATAAGAACGTATACACACAAGCACACAGCATGCACACATAAGCACACATCACACACAAGAACGTATACACACAAGCACACAGCATACAGGCACACGCACACACATATACCCCCCACACACTTGCATGAACAAACACATACATGCACACACATATGCACAAACACATATATGCACACACACAACACGCACACAAGCACACACAGGTACGCACACACATGAGCACTCCTCCTCTCAGCTCTCAGCTTTAGGGCCCTTATATCTGTGACCACTGACTTGGAGTCACCTGGCACAGTGGTTAAAAATTCATATACCTGGGCCCTAGCACATACCTATTACATTTTAGTGATGGAAATGGAGCTGGAATGTTTTAAAAATAAATCTCTCCGGCAGTTATCCTGCAAATATAGGTGTGAGCGCCTCTGCTCAGAGAGCACTTTCCCTAAAGACAGCAGAGGGTTGAATGCAGGAAACTGAGGGTCAGAGATGGAGGGATGGGCACCCCCAGGGCTCTCGGGTGAGCCACACCACAACCCACACCTTCCCGCAGCAAGGAGGCTGAGGGGTGACCTCCCACCCAGCACTCAGCGCTGTTCCCTCTTTTCCACGGAGGCCATGTTAGGAAAGTGGTGTTTGCAATGAGAATTTGGTGGTGATATCAGAAGCCCTCCAATATCACTGTTCATGTAAAACACATAACTCACTCGTGTTTTTTGTAAAAACAAAGACAAAAACAAAGGAACCTGGCTATTGGCTTAAGCATGTTATGTCCACACTCTCCTACTGAAGGAGGTTCATGTCACCGCAGCTGTGGCTGCGCTGCTGTCACCGAGGGAGGCTGAATCGCAGGCCCCTGAAGGGCTCCGCTGAGAGAATGAAGGGAAATTCTCACCTCGATTCACATCTCAAACGGTCTGTCTGGAAACAAAGGGAGCAGACACTTGTTTCACTTCATTATCTCGCTCAGAGCGGAGACTGTGGTTTAAAAAAAGCAGTAATGGCTTCTTTCCAATTATTAAAGACGTGTATTTTAGAAAAGGCATGTTTAAATGCCTTATTAAAACTTATTCCAAATGTCTTGCATAAACAGAAAAAAAGTTTCAAACTTGGGAAAAAGAGCAGCCTCCGGAAGATTTGGCAACTCGGGCTACATTCCCTCCACATGTCCCTGCAAACCTGTGACCACGGTGCCACGGATGACAGGGCACGACGCCGCGACATTGAGGACTCACTCATTAGGCGGACACTGGGCCAGGCTGGGGCTGGGGCACTCAGCATACCCCCCACCCTGACACCCTGAAGGAGCCCAGCACAGCCCTCCCTCTGAGTCATAGTTCTCCGCTGCTCTGTGAGTCTAGACATTTTCCCTGCGTGCTGTCCATGGTGGATTCTGTCCATATTAAGTTTGTTATTTTCTTTAAAGAGGCTGAGTTTTTCGGCAGGGAAGTCAGTTCAGGTCACTTTCATCACACTGACACTCTCATGAGCCCGGGGAGCTGCGTTTCCGCCCGCTCGCCATCCACTCTAGGCGACGCTGTTTGGCCTCATATGTCTCCTTGCTTTTAAGTGACAGTCCTTTGGGGTTTCAACAGAAAGTTCACTATTTGTACCAAACACCTTTAACTTAGCGATATTTGACGCAAACCTGGATCTCCCTTGCACTCAGCTTCTGCTGAAATCTCTGGTTAGACATTTAACCGCCCACATGGTCATTTATGATTGAAAATATTTTTTTCCCTGCACATTTGCCATTTACGACTCAGCCAAGAATATAAGGTAGATCTGCACTGGCGTTGGGGATGTGTCCATTCCTGGAGGAGGATGTTGGGGTGTTCCCCTCGGTCTCAGGCGCCTGGAGGTCTGGGCTTCACTGTCTCCCAGCCAGAGCTCCCCAGCCCTGACTCCAGCCCTCTTACCAGAGTGAACTGGCTGTGAGCTCAGGGAGAGCTCAGCTCAGCGTGGGGCTCACTCCGGCCACTCCCTTCTTCACAGACTGTCCACTGGTCTCTGACGGGAAATAAACTGGTGTCGGACACTCGGTCCCTAAGCGATGCCGAAGGAACCCCCCCCCGTAGTTATTCCTGAACCCTGTTTGCCATCCCCTCCCTCAGCCAGTGTGCACCTGTTCCTACATCTGCTTCCTCTCCTGGGTGTGGCCGCTTGCCTTTCCTTCTCTCGTGCCTGGTGACTTTGAGCCCCTGTGTGACTTTATCTTGCTCTGGAAAGGGTTGGTGTCTGGGGACACTGCAAGCACAGGCTGCTATTTTCACCAGCCAGGCCTCCAGGCGAGAGGAAGAGGTGCCAGAGCCACGCTTCAGGCTCTCACGGGGCTCACAGGGGGTTAAGCAGAGGTCTCACTTGGCTCAGGGGGAAAGGAAGGTGCTCAATGGGGAATGGTTTGAATTTGACAAGAGGGCCCTGCACTAGCAATGTCCATGACTTCTTGCAGTGATGGAAAATGTATGTCGCAGCACTTGCTACCTACAGAATACAGCGTGCAGACTCGGATTCCACAGAGATAAAGACGTGCCTCTGGCTCACCGCGGAGAGCTTCTCAGACGGTCCGTGTGGGGAGACTGGGGGGCTGCAACCTCAGGAGGAAGAACAGAGAGGAGCCGAGCGCGTCTGAAGTGGGTGTTTTATAAATAGCCCCGCGATTTAGCCAGCCAGCACCAGCTCCCAGCACCGACTTACAGACTCCCAATCACAGGCAGCCTGAATCTGAATCAGTAAAGTGTCCAAGTAATAGCTTTACAATTTTCCCTAAAAAGAAGCTGATTTCCTTCTTTAAAAGTCCCAAATATCTGATTTCCTGAATTCTCATTTCAAAACGGGGACGTCTGTGGTTTTGTGTCCCCATCAGCAGGTTAAAAAGTTCCGCGTCAGTGGGCTGTCACCCCATGGCTGCCTAGTAGTGGCTGTCGCTGTGTGAGGTCGTCGGCCTGGGACCTGCCTAGCAGAGGGGGCTGCGAGTGGAGCCAGGTCCAGCTGGGAGCTCCTAGCACCGTCCGGAGATCTGAGAATGAAAACATGTCCATCCTCCAAAAACTTTACAAAGAACCTTCAAGACATACATGAATGACTGTGTGTTTAATCCCTGCACAACATGTTTGTTAGCTTCACAGCCCACACACATTCCCTCCGCCGGAGAGCCTGTGTGCATTAGATCTCCTCCCTATGTGAGTCCTGAACACGCATGTCATCGCGGAGAAATCATGGGCTACCAATTCAGGGAGTGCCTCAGCCTCACAACTTCACAAAGTTATAAAAATAATTTAAACGTTTTTCTTACTGTGCAACGTGGGTTCATTTCAATGACCGATCGCATCTTCCAAGAGGAGGCCTGGAAACCGAGGCCGCTGGCTTCTCTGTGGCCTGGCTACCTTGGGGTGGCGGGGGGGGGGCGGGGAGAGGTAAGGACGGGGCAGGTGACAACCACGGTGGCAGCGTTCTTTCAGCCTCTTCAGGCTCCTAACCGTGAGCTCATCTGCACCAGGAACGCAGCCTGGTTGTCACATGGCAAGCAGTTTGTGTCACGATGGCAGTTCCAATAGTAACAGCTGAATACGCTGGGGAACAGTTTGGTATAGAAGCAAAAACAACTTCTGAATGACTTTCAACTTGGTCCTCAAAAACATGACCTTAACAGTAAAGATACGGAGGGAAGGAAACCTCTTGGCTGTGCTGGGAAGACATGTGAAATGTGGACACACGCGTGTCCTCTGCTCAGCACCCACAGCTCCTCCACGCGGCAGCTTCCTGCCCCCTGCTAGTCCCTAGACACGTCTTATTTGTTATTCATAAGCCTCCACTTACTACTTTACCATTTTTTTACTCTTCCTTGTCTGTAATTGCCTCATAGATGCTTTCAAATGCTTTCTTCATTTCTTTCTATTCTTTCTAAGATCACTCCCTGCGGTCAAGGTGAGTCCACGTCACCCGGGTCCTTACTGTTTGGTGCTGAAAAGCACATTTCGCTGTGGCTGTGACCAACCTGGAGTCCTGCTGCTCCAGGAAAACCCACAGGCCTCGGAGTGATTCGGAGCAGTGCCCTCAGGGCACAGAGGTGTGTCCCCCCACTCCCTGCAGCTCACGGGGACCAGGTGGAGGCGAGCACCAGGGAATATACCACTGGGACCATTGGACCTGTCCCATGAGGCTAGGGCAGTGATGGCGAACCTTTTGACCTCCGTGTGCCAGCATTTTGAAAAACCCTAACTTAACTCTGGTGCCATGTCACATATAGAAGTTTTTTGATATTTGCAACCACAGTAAAGCGAAGACTTATATTTTTGATATTTATTTTATATATTTAAATGCCATTTAACAAAGAAAAATCAACCAAAAAAATGGAGTTCGCCTGTCACCTCTGACGCGCGTGTCATAGGTTCGCCATCACTGGAATAGGTGGTCACTGGGTGCAGGAAGCAGCCGCACCCAAGGGGTCCTGGGCTCTGTGCTTTGAAAGCTGACTGTGCAGACATTTGAAGGGCAGCAAGTTTGCCCACCTGCCTCCCACTGGAGGTGCAGGAGGTGCTGCGGTTAATGCAGACACAGAATTGCATACCTTGGTGCTTAAACCAAAAGGCTCAGTGTTGCAGAAGTTCCTGCACACACTTGGCCCCGAGCCCTGAAATTCAGCCAAGACCTGGGAACAGGATGTGCTGATGGATGTAAGAAGGGGTGGGGCGGGTTCAGTCTTTGTGGTTCTGGTGAACCTGAGCACCCCCCACCCCAACTTAAGCCAATGAGCACCTCCCATTTCCAGGGCCACAGGCCAGTTTCAGGGCAGGGACACCAAGGAGGCCCCTGCGTCTCCTGCAGACATTTAACCAGGGCTCTGAGGGAGAATCTCCCCTGCACTTTTCAAAGCTTAGGGACCCTGTCCTCCTAACTCAGGAAAGAAACCCATACCTGCGGGTCTGCTGGCACGCGGATGAAATGGCCACTGCGGAGGGCGGGGAAAGCAGAAATAAACGAGGTCTTTGTTACACAGCAGCCAGCTTGGGCCGGGTGGGCCTGCAGCCCTTGCAGCTACTTATGCCATTAACTACCCAATTGTTTCATCCTTTTTGAAGGAGATATTCTTTGATTTATAATCAATAGCTTCCTAACGTTTCATCTGCTTGGCCGGGACTCGGATTAAATTGAGTCCTTTGTCAGATAGGTGTCCAAAGTCTAAGCCCATAATAATCACCCGCGTGTTTCTTTTCTGTTAGCTAATATTCTGTCTCCTAAACCCCAGAGTATCACCGTGTTTGCCAATAAAGATGCCCCGAGGGTGTAAGTATTGGGTAGTACGTTTTCAATTCCAAGTGACAGAAAATAAAACTAAATTAACTTAAACAAAGAAGGGAAATCTATGGCTCAACTTACTGAAAATTTCAGGGCACATTTGATTTAGAGAATCAGATAATACTGCAGGTCACACCCCTGGCTCTGCGCTCTGTGCAGCCGCATTCTGTCTCCACCGGGGCCAGATGGCGCCCGCGCCCGGGGCCTACGTCCTTCTGCCACAAGTTCAGCAGGAAAGGAAGCACGCTTCGCGTTGACTAATTTGGAACATAAATCTCATCCCTGGCCTCTCTGAGCGGGACTCGGTTGCCTCCCGTCTAGGACACAGTGACCACGGCGAAGAGTATACAATCTGTCCACTCAGAGGCCAGTGCTGATGCGAAATCCTGCCTGAGGTTGGAGACAGGGTGCCTCACCGAAGGACAGCTGGGCACGCTGGCCCCAGGCCAGGTGGGGCTAGATGGGAAACGGAAGCCAGCACATGCTCACTGCACTGAGGAAGCAAAAGCCAGATCTAAGTATGTAGAATCATGTTCACAGGCATTAGTCTTATATTCACACACCTGTAGAAAGAGGTGAGACCTCAGAGATCTGACCTCCTGAGAAGGGAAAGCTATGTTTCAAGGCTCATGGAAGCAGCGGTGACGGAGCCATGATTGGAACTGGGCTCCTCTGTCTTAGAAAATGCCTTTCTGGTGCTTCCAAAATTACAGGAGGAGCGTGGCTCTCTCCTCCAAGAAACCAGGAGTGGAACAGATAGCACTCACATGACCTGTGAGAACAGAAAAAAGATCCTCATTAAAGAACACAATTACAGGAGGAGTGTGGACCCTGGAGCCAGACAGACTCTCAGCCTCAGTTTCATCTTCTGATAAATGGGAATAAGCACACTTACGGGGTTTAGTCAGAGGTGAAATGCCCTTGAAAGAAGTACAAGTACAGAGGCTGGAATGGAAGAGGCCCTGCTACGGCTGGCTCTGTATTGTGTTCTTTAATGAGGTTCTTTTTCTGTCCCCACAGGACATGTGAGTGATACTGCCTGGTTTCTTGGAGGAGAGAGACATCTTTTCTGTATATCCAGCCCTGACATCTTCAACACGTTCTCAGAAAGCTTCCAAAAGGGTTGTTGCTAGAATACACAGTGCCTCTCCAGGGGTGAGTTTTATCCAAAAGGCCAGTAGCCCCCAGAGACAAGAAATGGCCAGTTTACATAATCCACAGGGCCCTGAGGGGTGTCTGTGCCCCTTGTCAGCATGGGCGATCTCTGACACATTTCCTGACCTCTGACACATCCCCTGACCTCTGACACCTTCCCTGACCTCTGACACACACACTGACCTCTGACACATCCTCTGACCTCCTGCTGTGGCATCATCACCCATACAATGAAGACAAGTTCCCACTATCCCCACAGAGCTACTGGGGTGTTTACACAAGACTCCACACGTGAAACCATTTAGTAAACTGCGAAGCACACAAACTGTAAGATACACACCCATGTATGTCATGCATTTCGTAAACCTGGTGGATAGGGTATTTTTAGGTTGCCATGCATCTGCATTGGTTAGTAAACTGCGAAGCACACAAACTGTAAGATACACACCACTGTTTAATATGCCAGCGCTAAGGAGGTGAACAAGATGAAATCGCCACGTTTGTTCTGATTGGGGGATTTCATTAGTTCAAAGTATGAATGCGTTTTAGTGTTTCTCCTCTTCCCTCGTTCCCACATGCACAGATGATCCTAGACAGAAAAGGACTCTCTTTTCTCCCCCCCCCCCCTCGCCTCTCTGTCCCTTTTATATTTGAAAGAATTTCCTCTTCTCAGTAATTCACAACCGTGGTTAAAACTTGAGTCTCGTAGGAGCTTTAATAAATCCTGATGCGCAGCTGTCACTCAGATCAACGACGTGGCATATCCATGACTGGGACCCAGGGGTCGGCGTGTCAACACCAGGGATGCAGCAGCAGCAGGGCCGGGTCGCCTGGCAAAGGCTCCGCCCGCTTCCCACGGCCCTCACTCAGCATCCCTCACTCAGCATCCGTGTTAACCAGGAAATGGCCAGGACTAGATGCTCTTTCCAGGGGGATTCTGAGGTTTAATTCTGACAAGAAAACATCAAAGGTTGGCATCCGCTGCCTTTTCTACGACAAGGTCTTATTTCAATTTTCTAATGTTTGAAGTGAGAAATAAAAGGAATAGCAAATCTTCCTCGATGTTTTCTGTGTACTCTGTGGAAACTCTCACCGCATTCCTGAAAGCCGCATTTTCACCGCCCTGGGTGTATTTCCAGGGTTGTTTGGTGGCTCAGCGGCTCCAGCGTGCCATTCACACTCTCCAGATAAGAAATGCCACCCTAGCCTCGCGGGCCTCTTCCCTCCTAAAAGTTTCACCTGAAATCACACCTTTTAAAGTCATGTTTGCTGTCTCTTATAGTGTGAAACGTAAATGGCAAGGAAGAAAGACAAAACAATAGTGAGGGAAATCGGGCCTGAGACCTCGTGAGCAGGCCCACAGACACCCGGGTGAAGGGCTCGCTCCCGGCTCACTTGTTCTAAATGCAACTCAAGGGGCAGCCACCCAGCCGCCACACCAGAAGCACCGACAGGAAACCTGAAGGCCAGCGCACAGATCGAGGGACAGCGCTGTAGTGCAGCAGCACGGGGCTGAGATGCGCAGTCAGAACTCCTGAGATCACATACCTTGGAGTTTAAAATTCCCACCTTTCCTGCCTCTGCTCGAGGGTCTGATTTCCAGGAACAGCTAGAGCATCAGGCCTGTCAGCTCCCTGGGTTTAGGGCCTGACCAGGCTAATTGATGAGCCCAGACTGTGTTTCTCTTTAAAAACAAAATCATTGTTGTTGAAGGTATTACATACTAGTATGTTCCCTTTCCCCACCACTGATCCTTTCTTGACGGTGACTAGAATAAAATAAAAAGAGAAAATTGTCAAAGAGAGGTACTGGAAGATTCTTTTCCAGAAGGAAAATGAACACCATAGGTGCTATTTCAACTTATTTGCTTCAGAATGTGCGGGCGGTGGAAGAAATCGCCACACGGAGCGCTTACAGCGGAGAGGGATCAGCGTGTCCTTGGAGGAAAAGAAGAGGAGGGCAAGATGCTGCTCTGAGCTTCCCCTGGTGTTTCCACTTGATGCAATTTTAGCCCCTGGAAAGGAAGGCGATGGGAGGTGCATTTCTATGTCTGGTCGCAAACGTCCCCAGTGAACTTCCCACCCAGGTTCAAGCACTGAGGCTGACGTGACCAGATGAGGAGGAGGAAATGGGCCCAGCAGCACCGGGAACCCCTCCAGCAGCACCGGGACCCCCACCAGCAGCACCGGGACCCCCACCAGCAGCACCTGGACCCTACCAGCAGCATTGGGATCCCCACCAGAATCACCGGGACCCCCACCAGGCGCACTGGGACCCCCACCAGCAGCACCGGGACCCCCACCAGCAGTACCTGTGGCCCCATCAACAGAGGGGAACCCAGGGAGGGAGGCATGTTGGCCTGAATCATTCTCACAGGAAGATGCTCCTAAAAATGAGTTGATGGGTGGATGGATAGATAGGTTGATGGAACAGACTCACTGAAGAACTCTCACCCCTTCCACTTGGACCTGGCCCAGCATTAGAAGGATGTGACTGAGAATAATTAGAGTTTCGTTTTAGCCTCTCCTAGCATGTGGAAGCTTAATTCTTGAAATAATTATAGTATAAACATTTTGCCATAAATAAAATATGTCTAAATAGCTTCATAAATATTTAAATAGCGACTCCACAAATCCCACCTGTGCTGTCCAGGGGGCATGGTTTGATGGCAGGAGCATTTTCTTAGCATCGAGTGCACCATTAGGGCACATGATTTATACACATGCAGCCTCTTTCCCAGGCCTCCTCAGAGGGGTGCCCAGGGGTCTTCACCAAACACAACTGGCTCCTCTCTGGGTCGGAGAACAGAGCCGGGAAGCGATCCTGATGCGGGGATAAAGGAAATGACAGCAGAATATTCTCCCTTCTCGGTGAAGCCAGGGATTGCACAAGGACGCAGTGAAGGGAGGTATTAAGGACATCCCGCTCCTTCGGGAATCAGTTGTGTCAACTTCAAAGTGAATGGATTGGACCTAATGGTATCTCTCTTCCAGTTTGAAAAATCTGATTATGCATCATTGTAATTATGATAGCAGCATGTTTTCCTTTTCGGGTCCATAGGGATACACATGTGTTCTAATCATCATGCTTCCTTCCTTCACGTAGTGTTACATGTATGAGGGGAGGTCTACATAGAAGGAGAAATCATCTGAGAAGGGAACAGTCCTGGGGGAAAGGACAGCATATAAAGCGTTTTGGTATTTCTCCTGAGAAGACGTGGTATTGGAGCTAACATCTGAAGACGTAAAGATTCTATGCAGTTGGTTCACTGAGGGGGAAGCAGCAGCACTGATTGAGTGGCTGGAGCCCCTGAAGCAGGTGAGTCCAATTTGGGGGATGAGAAGCTAGTGCAGGAGAGGAAGAGGGGAGAAAGCTCTACTGATCCACATTTTATTCGGAGACGGCGGCACAAGGCAGAACGCAGTGGGGAGGACACACTAATCCTTAGGACACTGAGTCACTGCATTTTCCATTCTCAGGAAGCACGATGGTTTCTCTCTACTGTCACACACCAGGAAAACATTAAAATATGACAGGGCTTAGTACTTAGTACTTCAATTAGCCTGTGAAAGCCGATTGTCCTGAAAAGTGAGGCTCTAAACGAGTTCAAGCAGAATGGAAATCCCCCCCAGACTCACAGACCTACTTAGCAGGTCCTATAGTGTTTCTCTAATGATGGGCAGCTCCGCTGGGCGGGCTGTCCAAGAACCAGGGGAGCAGGGAAGACACCCTTACTCAGTTTCTCTTTCCCCTAACATATATGTTACACATGGAAGAAAATTCAATTAAACTCACAAGCGTCATGCCCTATCATTCATGTTGCACAAGACACACATCACAAATGTAAATTGTAGGCTCGCGAGCTCAAAGTTTCACCAGATAAAACTGCTAGAAACGGAAGGAGAAGTGGAGAGGCACTAGTGGTGATGACTCACTCGCTCAGCTCCCGACAGACAAGCTGTAGGCGTGGTGACCCAAACCACATAACTAACAAGTGTGATTGAGACTTTATCCTGAAAACTACAACTAAAGTATTTGAGAACGCATACATTTTATTTCATTGTATGATATTTATATTCGAATTTCAGCTTTGCTTTAAATTTTTAAGACAAAAGCTGTGTCAAGTGTTGATTTCTTTTATTCTCACATCATCTGTCCAGCGACACCATGGGTGACAGCATGCTGTTCTCTGCTTCGCAGTTCACTCTCCCAGCAAGATTATAATGAGGGTCATTTTTGAAAATTAATTTGGAGGCATCCCAAGATTTTCATAAGTTTCCTCGAGGGCCTTTCTGGACCCTTTAGTTCACAAGCATTCCTGTTTGAATTGTCTGCTGTGCCCCTGTCCCCATTGACTTTCTTGTCATTCAAAAAAATATATTTTTACTAGAGGCCTGGTGCATGACATTTGTGCACTGGAGGTGTGTGTGTGTGTGTGTGTGTGGGGGGGGGGGGGGGGGTGTCCTTCAGCCCAGCCTGCACTCTCTCACAGTCCAGGACCCCTCGGGGAATGTCCGCCTGCTGGCTTAGGCCAACTCCCCACTACTGCTTCTGTGCTTGCCAGCCGTGAGCCTGGCTTCTGGCTGAGTGGTGCTCCTGTATTGAGCATCTGCCCCCTGATGGCCAATGTGTGTCATAGAAACCGGTCATTGGGCTGTTCAGTCAATTTGCATATTAGCCTTTTATTATATAGAATTGATTTCACAAAGGAAGGAGAGATAAAAATATCAATGATGAGAGATAATCATTGATTGGCTGCCTCCTGCATGCCCCACACTGGGGATTGAGCCCACAACCTAGGCATGTGCCCTGACTGGGAATTGAACTGTGACCTCCTGGTCCATAGGTCAAACTCAACCACTGAACTACTCTGACGGGGGCAATTTTCTTGTCATCTTTAACTGGTCTGACCCTCCTCTACCTCACATGCAGGACTGGAGATAGCACAGCAAAGGAGAAGGAGGAGAAGCAGGAGAATCCTGTGTTTAACTGAACACTTACCCCAAAGTGACTGAGTTTTAAATAACAGATGAGCAATACCCTTTGAATTAATGAGTGTAATTATTTTCAGTAATCCATTGAAATGGGAATTCATGAGCTATGTTGAGGTCAGTAATGACAGATCAAGTTATGTATTTTCCAACCAATGTTTTCTTTATAAATTTCAATATCATCACATTTTAATTTGACCCAGCAATTCTCCATCTAGGAATTTATCCAAGAGAAATATATGCTCACACAAATAAGCAAAGATTTGTATATTAGAATATTAATTATATCTTTTCATTTTATGGTAAAAAGCTGGAAATAATCCAAATGGCCAAGAGCAGGGATTTGTGAGAATGAACTGTGGTTCATTCCTCATACATACAGTGGAATGGTATTTAGTGGTCAAACATAGAGGCTCAGGAATTTGAAATTTGGGGGACTTTACTGAAACTTAATTAACATGATTAAGCAGCTGGTGATGAGAATGTAAAAGTTGAGTGACAAGTTCTCATAGCATTTAAGTTATCCTTGGTCTGCTTTATAAGGCAAATTGTTCACTATTATATAAGGGAATGCATAGGGCTATTCACATGTAAGTTTTCATTATGTTTAGGATGTTCTGTTTAGATAAGGCTTCTTTAAAATATGTACTGTATAAAGGAGTCTTTATTTTAAAGAGACAGACCTATTTGAAATATTTATTGCAGCTTGAAAATTCTGTGAACACAGAGATAGAACTCCTCTAGTTATTGCTTCATTGTTTTGAATTCTGGAGCGAACAATATTAAGATGTTTTTCTACCTCATAGGGCTGCAGTGAGATATATGTTGGCTTTATATAACCGAATTACAAGTAAATCCCCTAGTGTTTGGGGAATAAGGGGTTCTGCTTAATTAAATATCCCATTTTATTCAGTTATCACATAAACCATTCATAGTTCCAACTTTAAAGTATTTCAAAAATCAAAAACAAAATGCAATAAAAACAAAAACTGAAATAGAACATAATTTACTTTTGATTTATGTTTATAATCTCATGGTGTTTCAAGTCATGGGGAAATACTGTCAGATGGCAACCTGAGGGGGATGGCACACAGACTGAAGTCTGGGAGCTGCCTTCCTTCCCTATGGCTGCCTTAGCAGCTAAATGCCCACAGTGCCATGGAGGTGAGCAGCAGGGGTTACTCTCACAGCCTGGAGGCTGACACATCCCAGATCAAGGGCAGGTCTATTGGTTCCCTGGTGAGGGCTCTCTTCCTAGCTTGCAGAGGACCACCTTCTCTCTAAGTCTTTACAGAGTGGGGGAGAGGGGGAGAAAGAGAAGGAGGGAGAGAGGGAGACAGAGAGATGGCTCAACTCTGGCTTCCCTTCTTCTTCTTAGAAGGACACTAAGCTCAGGAGGGAAGTCCCACCCACATGCCCTCGTCTAAACTTAACCTCCCAACGGCCCCGCCTCCAAATATGCCACATGAGGGGTTAGAGCCTCAGTCTATGAGTCTGTGCTGGCCAGTGGATCTGCAGCTCTGCAGCTGGGGTTTCCTGGGCCAAAAATAACAGCTGGAGCAAGGCAGGCTGCAGCCTCAGCACATCTGAGCCCGTCCACCTACGGACACTCGTTCCTCACAACCCATCCCGATGGCTAAAGGGCTCTTCATTTGCAAATAGCCACTGGCTGTTCTGAGCCAGACAAGCTAGGGAGGGCGGAGCATCCAAGTGAGCTCTCAGATACTTGTGTGCCTGCATGCGTGCGTGTGCATATGTGCATGTGTGTGTGTGTGTGTGTGTGTGTGTGTGTGTGTGTGTAGAAGGGTAGATAGTAAACAGATTGGCTAGTCCTTGGGATAGTCTTTGGCAACACAAAATATTTTTATTAAGGCTTTGGATGGCAAGTGTGGCTGAAACAAGACCTGTGCAAGCTAAGAATATTAATTAGTTTATTAATTAGGTGCCTCTCTGGAGTACAAAGCACTGTTTCCTATATAAAGTGGCCTGTTTGCTCCAATTGTTGGTCAGCTAAGCTCGCCCAGGTGTATCGGTGAAACTGTTCGCGGGAGGAAGCCGAAGGAAGCCAGGCCAGAGGTGACTTTCTGTGCATGTGCTGACGGGTGGAGAGCTGAGGGCTATCGGGTCCCGGGAGAGCCCTGCTCCAGAAGCAAAGTTGCGGCCTGAGATCCTGCTCCCTTGCAGGCCAGCTCATGGGCAAGACCCTCAGAGCCTTGGCTGCATCTTTCACCAAGTCTGATGGTGACAATCTCTCCTTCAGATCATTTCCAAGGGTCGCCGTGAGGTCAGGTGCACCATGACAGCTAGGGACTACATGACATCACTTCCTGAAGTCACACTGTGCATCAGAGTTGTGGCGCGACTGGGTGTCATCATGTCACTAAAAACTCAAAGCAATCCACAGGTGGTTTATTTCTACATGAACCGCATATAAACCTGCAGATCCCAGTGGCTGAACCCGAGCATTCTGCTTGGCCTCAGGTGAACTTCCGTCAGCTCTGTCCCGCTGTGACTCCAACCCCCGCTGCTTTGATTTTGTGATGTCACCATTTCAATGCATCCCCAGAGCCCCACTGGGCATCACCCGGCCGGCCTATTTGTGGGGGCAGAGATGTGGGGGATAGGGTGTGAGGGGCAGTCAGCACCTCAGCCAGACCGCTAGCCTGGTCATTGAACAGTCCTTCTGCATCTCTTATTCCCACTAATGATACCACCAGGCTCATGCCCACCTGCCCTGAAACCTACAGTCAACCTAATGTCTCCTCCTGACCCTGTACATCCCTCCAATCAGTTTCCAGTGGCATCACCGCCCGCACAAGGCCTTCCCCATCCAAGCCTTCCCTCAGTCCTGCTGCCGCACTCAGCCAGCCCGGGCCCTGGCTCCCTCCACACTCCCTCCCCCACCCTGTCCATGGCACCCACCACCCAAGGGTCACCTTCCTAGTCTCTGACCACAGCTTCAGGCTCAAGACAGATCCAACCTCCTTCCTTTTCCTTTTAAATAAATAGAACCACTGCATACATGCAGTTCGTTTTATTATAGAAGCAACATGTGGTTGAAACGTAACCAGGACATCACAAAACAAAAAGCAAAATTCCCCTCCCTCCAGCCCAGGGCTCCCTGCACTCAGGGCATCCAGCTGCAGGTTCCTTCCGATGTAAGAGCAGTTAACACAATGGCCACGGCCTGTCCAGTGAAACGGGAGTACATTGGTGCACTTAATCCTCTTACCTACCTTTTACTTTTTATTAGTTTTATCACTGTCTTCTTTTTCCTGTTTTCCAGGCTCATGTGATTTATATTCTGTTCTATAACTACAATTAAGCCCTCCAGTTCTCTGACCATAGTTTCACTTGAAACATTTCAGGGAAAACTCCAGGATTTAAAATATTAGGTTGTAAATTATGTCACCTTAGAATCAGTAGTGTGGTTAGAAATCTGCAAAGGGAAATGAGCATGAAGGGAAAGAGAGACGGCCGGGCCCTCCACAGAGCCTCTGCCACAGGGGTGGGTGGTCAGACCCACGCACACGCCGCCACCTTGGCAGGTGCCCTCGGCTTCCTCCAGATTCCGAGTCTCCCACCAGAACACAGACCACAGAATCACTCTTTCCCCACGTGCTGTGGGTGTTCATTACTAACTGTCCCGCACCCACCCATGGGAACAAAGGGAGTCTCTCCGTCAGCCTTATTCTTCAGCCAATCCCAGGAGTTCCCCCTTTGCTTTCTCCCCCCCTCCCTAATCCACCACCAGTGAGTTTCACGCGGGCCCTTATGCCTCCTCCTTTGATTCTAAAATAAGCAGCAAAACCACCATTCTCTGGAGCATTGTCCCCATCCACTGAGATTTCCCTTCCTGGCAACTGTCATTAGCTTGGGTCAAAGAAATGCATAAAAATTCCCTACAGGTCTGCACATTCCTACATCGACCACAGGCACCGTTCCTTCTGATCTGCATCAGACTTTCGCTCTCTTCACTTGCAAACATTTTGATGGGCAGCCTGTGGCTAAACGGGGGCTTCAAAACTGCCTGGAAGTCGCTGCAGATGGCCAGTGTGCAGGCATTTCCCCTCTCCCATCTTCTCGCAACATGGCCCCAGCAGTCCTGGCAGCACCTCCGCCCGAGCCCCGCCTCCTCCCCAGCCCAAGGCTCAGCTGCTGCCACTGGGCCAGCCCCTTCCTCACACTCATCCTCTCCCTGCCTCCACAACTTTTTGCATCTCATCCCTCAATTGTTGAAATTCATCCATATTTTGGGGAATCCTCCCCTCATCTTCCATGGAGGCCAGAGACTATGGCATGAGTGGAAGGCCTTTATTTCAGTTTGGTGTCAGCCACAGCACACACATGGTATTATATCACAGTGATGGAATCTGTGCAAATCTTGTATTTGTCCTCAGTCTCTACGCCATTTCTCACACATAAAATATGTGAATTGCCCTAACCGGTTTGGCTCAGTGGATAGAGCGTCAGCCTGCAGACTCCAGGGTCCCAGGTTCGATTCCGGTCAAGGGCATGTACCTTGGTTGCAGGCACATCCCCAGTAGGGAGTGTGCAAGAGGCAGCTGATCAATGTTTCTCTCATCGATGTTTCTAACTCTCTATCCCTCTCCCTTCCTCTCTGTAAAAATATCAATAAAATATATTTAAAATAAAATAAAATATGTGAATGAATGTCAATAAGAATCAACCATAGCAGCAATTCTAGTCCTAACAGCTGCACTTGAACTTAGCCTGTGTCCTCTGGGACTCAGCAGCTTCTTTGGCATTGACGGCTGGATGCCGTGTTCCTGGGCTGCTGTCAGCACCGGGTGGTCTGCCATTGGTGAGAATGCAGGCTGGCAGCCACTGTGGAAAACAGTATGGAGTTTCCTCAAAAAAAATTAAAAATAGAACTATCATCTGACATGGCAGTTCCACTTCCATATACCTATCTAAAGGAATCCAAAACACGAATTCAAAAAGACATATGCACCCCCACGATCATTGCGGCATCATTTACAATCGCCAAGACATGGAAGCAACCCAAGTGCCCGTCAATAGACGAGTGGATAAAAAAGCTGTGGTACATCTATACAATGGAATACTACTCAGCCGTAAAAAGAATGATATCCTGCCATTTGCAACTACATGAATGGGCCTAGAGGATATTATGCTGAGTGAAATAAGTCAGACAGAGAAAGACAAGTACCATGGAACTTCACTTACATATGGAATAAAAAAGTAAAACAAACAAAAAATAAAACAGAAACGAACTTGTAGATACAGAGAACTAACCGATGGCTGCCAGATGGGAGGGGAGTTGGGACTGGGTAGAAATGGTGAAGGGAGTGAGAAGTAGAAATCAGCTGTTATAAAGACAGTCACGGGATGGAAAGTAGAGCGCAGGGGATACAGCCAATCATACTGTAATAACTGTGTGGTGCCTGATGGGCACTAGGCTTACGGGTGATCATTTCGTACATTATATAAATGCCTAATCACCCACTTGTACACCTGGAGCTAATATAATATTGTACATCAACTGTAATTGAGAAATTTAAAAACATTAAAAATAAGGGTTGATTCTGACGATGTGTCTCTGAAGGGGAGCTGACGGCTCCCTGAAGTTCTCATTTTCAAGGTTGCATTAGAATCATGTGATGAGTGTGTCAAAGATGCTGACTCCCAGATCCCAAGCCCATTTACCCTGATTAAGGTGACACACGAGTGTACAGGGCTAACAAGCCCATCTCGATGTCAGACAGGGGCCTGCAGTGGTGCTGTGAGGCTGATGCCGCTGGTATAATCATCATTGACTGGGTCACCTAAATGTGCGAGGACACCACACATCTGCAGAGGGCAGCTCTGAGGTCGGCGCGCCTGCTAATGAAACCCATAAAGCAACGGGGTCGTAGAGAGCATATGGTAAGCAGTATGTCTGTGCAGTTAGCAGGTGGAAAGGGGGTGTGTGAGCAGAGCGCCGCACCCCAACTCTGCCCCTCCCACCACCTCCCCTGCCTTCCCAGCCACGCCCCAATTCCCACCCTCTGTTATTTATAGACTGTCAAGTGGATGTGAGATTTTGCCACCTAATTTGACCTCACTTGCGCAGGCCTTGCCACTCGTGTCCTGTCCTGTCCTGAGCTCGCCGACGGCACCAGGGCTGTTAAACTGAGAGGTGGACAGAATCACAAGAGCAGCTTTCATTCTCTTCATTCGGAGAAGCCAGGCCCCTGCCAAGCTCAGGAGTTTGCGTGAGAAGAGGCACCTCCTCTGGGTGATCCAACTAGACCCTGCTGGGCAGGGCGGGGGACTAATGGGAAAGTGTCTTAGTTCAGAGGGGTGCACCCCCAAGTCTGGGGCCGGAAGATGGAGCTCAGGTTGGACCTACGTCCCGATTCGTACCCTGGACCAGGGCCTTGCTCAGGATACGGCCTGGGCCCTGCCTTCAGGCTTCCCCTCAAAGTCCTGCTCTGGAAGCTCTCCCATAAAGTCCTAGAAACAATAACGCGGGTGGAAAATAGGGTGTCAGCAACCTACAAACGTGCTTCACTGAGATGTCCGCTCTGTGGACATTGACACAGAAAGGCACGCGTGTGTGGGAGCAGTGAAACCCACCCTGGGCTCATTTATCTTGGTCTGGTGCCAGCGGGCTGGCTGTATTCAGAGCAAAGTAATTAATGAGACTGGCGCCCCTGAGGCTGCTTGAGGCTGGGGGAGGCCCTGCCTGGGATTCATGTTATGATCCTCACGTCCCGTCCCCCCCACCCATTTCATATACTTTTCACATTCCAACCATGGATCATTCTCATCAGAGCTAGAGAAGCAAACCCTGAAATGAGCTGCGGATTTCAGGAGAAATGCCCAAACCTCCTCACCGGTGGACAGCCAAGCTCTCTCAGAAGGCCTGCTGGTCACACAGAGGCACCTCCTCTGACGCTGCCCAGAAGCCCAGGCCCTTTCCACCCCGTTTGTGTTTCTGGAATTTTTCTGCCCCATCTGTTGGTCTTCTGTGGAGCAATCCAGCAAATAGAAACCTGGCTTCCAGGAGCTGAGGGCAGGTGGGCCCTGGCGACAACCCGACAAGCAGGAGGATACACTCTCTGAGCTCCTCAGACTATTACTCGGCATTTAACATTGCCTCTAAGTTATGCGCTGTTTGCATGAGGGGGAATTTACTTACAGCAAGAAAGTCTGACATGTTCAGAAATCATCTGAGTTGAGATCCTTAAATGTGTGTGTATGTGAGTGTGTGTGTTTGATAGCTGTGAGGCATGATTTTTGGTCATTAAAAATGGGGGTTTCCAAATTCTTCTAATAAATGTCAGGATCAGAACATAAATCCCAGGAGAGGGACTTGAACTTCCCTCCTTGAATATGCAAATGTGGATTCCAATGTGCATTTCAGGAAACCAGACAGTGAGGAATTTGATTGAAATGTTAGCCTCCTTCCAGACAGTTGGAAGTGATAAGATCTAGATGTATTTAAAAGTGGGGGAGAGGGTGCCTGGCTGACGTGGCTCAGTGGTTGAGCATCAGCCTATGAACCAGGAGGTCATGGTTCAATTCCCAGTCAAGGCACATGCCCGGGTTGTGGGCTCAATCCCCAGTGTGGGGTGTGCAGGAGGCAGCCAGCCAATCAATGATCCTTTCTCATCATTGGTCTTTCTCTCTCTCTCTCTCTCTCTCTCTCCTCCCCTCTTCCTCTCTGAAATCAATTAAAAATACATTAAAATAAATAAGTAAAAGGGGATAGGGGGGTGATGGCAACACTCTCTTGCCTTGACTTTCATTTGACTTATTTTCATGGAAGGACAAATGCTGACATGGAGTCTTCCAGGCTGGAGTCTGAGCTCTTGGTGTGGTTTGCCTGGACATCCGCCAAAGGGCAGGGCAGCTTTTATGACTTATCTCCACCCACTGGGCCCTGGTGAGCAGCGTGAGAAATGCACACGCCCCTGTCATTACGGACTAGCTGAGGACTTCATTGTGCCCAACCCTCCCTGAAGGCCACAGGTAGCAGTGAGCTCTCCCTAATCAGACACATGTCATCACCTCCAATCACTGCTCCAAGCCCCGGGTGATGGCTGGCACTGGGCACCTGCTCAGGGCGACACAGAACAGAGCCTGCTCCCAGGAGGCCTGTCTGGGAGGTGACAGGAGAGCCCTGCAGGAGGGACAGGTGCCTCCACCTTTAACCCATGGGCCATCAAACATTCATATTCAGATGAGGTCAGGCTGGGATGTCCCGTCACTTAATTCCGTGTTTCCCATAACCTCCTTCCCATGCCCTTCTGGCAGCCTCTGCACCTCATGTCGTGGGGTCTGAGACACACGACTCCTAGGGACGCTGCAGGGAGCGGGAGGAACGCTGTCCTGTTTCAGCTGAGACAGGAGACATGTCATTTCTCGTCAGGATCTGTTGGCGACACCAGATGCATGACTCAGGCATAACTTCAAGGCAGGCTGGGCGAGACAGGAGACCTCGCGGAGGCACTGGTGCACACCAAGTGCACCACTACCGGGACCGTGCCAAAGCCTGCGGTCTTCCCACCGAAGCAGGAAAAACAGTTTAAAAAGGGAAGAGACTGGCTTTGCCACCAGTGCAAGTTGGCTTTCGGGAGCCGTGCTCTCCTGGCGAGGCCTGAAGAGCTGAGAGGGCACGAGCCTCAATGAAGTCATTTCTGTGCTGGATGGAGCAATAGGCCCAGGCTCACCGTGGAGGTCAGACCCTATGCCTTGGGCTCACTGTGGAGGTCAGACCCCATGCCCTGGGCTCACCTTGGAGGTCAGACCCCATGCCCTGGGCTCACCTTGGAGGTCAGACCCCATGCCCTGGGCTCACCTTGGAGGTCAGACCCCATGCCCTGGGCTCACCTTGGGGGTCAGACCCCATGCCCTGGGCTCACCTTGGGGGTCAGACCCCATGCCCTGCGCTCACCTTGGGGGTCAGACCCCATGCCCTGGGCTCACCTTGGAGGTCAGACCCCATGCCCTGGGCTCACCTTGGAGGTCAGACCCCATGCCCTGGGCTCACCTTGGGGGTCAGACCCCATGCCCTGGGCTCACCTTGGGGGTCAGACCCCATGCCCTGCGCTCACCTTGGGGGTCAGACCCCATGCCCTGGGCTCACCTTGGGGGTCAGACCCCATGCCCTGCGCTCACCTTGGGGGTCAGACCCCATGCCCTGGGCTCACCTTGGGGGTCAGACCCCATGCCCTGCGCTCACCTTGGGGGTCAGACCCCATGCCCTGGGCTCACCTTGGGGGTCAGACCCCATGCCCTGAGCTCACCTTGGAGGTCAGACCCCATGCCCTGCGCTCACTGTGGAGGTCTGCCCCCACGAGGCTGCTTACTTACACCAGCTCCAGAGCTGAGAGCTTAAGCTCCAGAGACTAACAGCTCAGCTTCCAAAGCTGCCTCGCCACCCTTCTGGCTGCTGCATTCACCCGGCCGGAGTTAACTCGGCAGCGAGACTCACTTGTGAATGGTCGAGATATCTGCTTGGCCATAGCTACAGGCCTGAGGACCCTTTTTGCAAATCCTAATGATGTCTAGTGAGCCATCACCACTCTGCCTGCGCGTGGACATCAGGGCCAGCCGTGCAGGGGAGAGGGCCCTCCCCGGGAATGGAACGGCTATGAGTGTAGCCATCGGTGACAAGGTCTCAGAAGGCGCCACAAGCCAGCTTCTCTGTGTCACTGGGAGCAGCAACTTATTCACTTATTTATGTGCAAAGAGCTGATACCAATTAAGCAAAAACGATTCCAAATGCTAAGAATACATCCTCTAATGCAAAAGTGAATGAGCGTTTATGGCCTTTAAAGCGTGTGGACGGTGCACTCCACGCTGACTAATGGCCCTCCTATTAATATTGATGCCACGGGATGTCACTGCCCATCAGGCGGTCTTTACCTTAGAGCACGCCCAGGAAATGACAGCAGGCGCCCTCTGCAAACCACGGACACAGACACGCAGTCCAGGCTGGAAATAGACGGTGCAGGGGACAAAGTCTAATGACAGGAGTGTCATAGGACAGACCAGCTGGTAGGTGTTTCCGCAGGGATGTTAGCAATAAGAAATCACTGGGGATGGAATAAACACCTAAACAAACAGACTGTGGGCGGAGCCTATAGGACTGAGAGCAGGAGATGCCTCCGCAAAGGTAGGGATATCAGTTAGTTGTTCCAGCCCTGAGTCGGCTCCCAGCAGCTGAGTGCTGACAGGGTAACTAGTGGGCTGGGGGGACGTTATAAAAACCTTAACTCCATTGAGGACATGAAGAAGAAAGAGTTCAGCCTTCTGATCGTGGATTAACTTCGTGCACCCTTTGGAGACTGCTCTCAATATGTCTTCAAAATAAGAGTGTTCTAGCCCCGACTGGTTTGGTTCGGAGGACAGAGCATCAGCCTGCGGACTGAAGAGTCTTGAATGGCTGTGTGCTGAATAACACCCATGAAACTCACACCAACTCAGCACACCCATGTCCCATGTTACCCACGGCTGGGAACACAAGGCCGCCAGCAAGGTTATGGCGAACAAAGCTGTTAGCTGGATGGGGAACACTATTAACTTTCAAGAACTGCTAAGCTTGAGATTTACACAGGATGGTGCCCACATGCCCTTAATAAAGAGGATATAGGTCCCTGGCTGCATCCACCACATCGCAGAGGTCACAGACCGATAAATTGCAAGCGTCATCACAGCGGCCATGCACCTGCCCCTGCTCAGCACCTGGGCCACATCCCTGATGCAGAGGGTGACTGCGGGGCGGAAGGGGAACTGTTTAGGGATAATTACAAGCAAGTGTGTGTTTATTCAGCACGGCGCGCATGAACTGATTGCTCTTGTTTTCACTTCAATAATGAGGCTGGCCCCAAAATGGCCCTTGCAGGGTTCCTGTGAGGACATACACTTAATTACACTGCACACAAATGAGTTAATTATAAATAATAACACATCCGGAGGCCTAGCCATGGTTTGCAATGAACTGAAAGTTCCTATTGTGATGCTTTTTTCTTTCTAAGCAGAAACAAATATTAACTTTCTCAGAGCATGTACCTTGAGCAGACTGTGAAGGGAAAACAATGGTTGTCAAGAGTGCTCAGGCTGGGTCCACACAAGGACACAGTATCTCAGACATTCGTTCAGTGTGAAACTGTTTCTGTTCTTTTCCTGCCTTCCCTGTTCCTGACTTCCATCTGACCTAAGAATCTAAGCGAGATCAAGGTAGCTCTCAATTAACAGGAAGGGTGGCAGCTCACATAGGTGGATCCTTCCTCTGAATGTTAAGATTCGCTGTGTATTTTAAGTAGAAAGTGAGGTCCAGCTCCTACGTGTAACTGATAGACTTGTCCAGTGAGTCAGGGAGTTAGGAACCACAGTGGGGGGCCCCTGAGTAGTAAGTCCCATCTCTGACATGAATGAATTGCTGCAAGTCTCACTGATGTCGGTTACCAAGGGCATTGCAAACTCAGTGCCATTTTTAAAGTCCAGAAGCTGCGCCCTGGCCCATGTGGCTCAGTTGGTTGGGCATCATCCTGTGCACTGAGAGGTTGCAGGCTCGATTTCCAGTCAGGGCACATGCCTAGATTGCGGGCTCCATCCCTTTAGGGGGCGTGCAGGCGGCAGTCTATTGGTGTTTTGCTCTCACATCGATGTTTCTCTCTGTCTTTCTCTCTCATTAAAAATCAATATAAATATATTTTTAAAATAAAATAAGTTTTCAGTGCTTGCTGGGGAGAATATTTCCCCTTCTCATTTCATCCTGTATCATTTTCTTGTAGGATTTCTCCACATGTCACTTCGGTCTTAGCAGAGTGCTGGTGGACCCCACAAGGTTTGTGTTACTTTCTTTCATATGTGGCTTCATATGTAGAACAGACATTGCTCCCCTAGTCACACACCTGTGTCTGATGAAGTTACATGTTGCTATAAGAAGGTGAGTGGAAGAGCTAGAACAGTCTAAGGCTGGGAAGTCTGTAGGGGAGTCCACCCACCAGGCAGTGGGAACCATCTCTGCTGTACGCTGTGCTGCCTCTTTATTCCCTTTACTCCAAGAGGTCACAGTTCGGTTCCCAGTCGGGGCACATCCCCAGGTTGCGGGGTCAATCCCCAGTGTGGAGTGTGCATGATTCTCTCTCATTATTGATGTTTCTAGCTCTCTCTCCCTCTCCCTTCCTCTCTCCCTAAAATAAACAAACACATTTTAACAAATGGCTTTAGGAAAAATGTAAACCCTCGGATTGTTTTCAAATGAAGGGCCTTGCTGCTTCTCCTTTCAGTCTACCCGAGCCACAGTCCGGTCCGGACACCCTCAGCACAGCCCTGGGCGATGTGCCTGAGCAGGTGGGTCCTAAAGTCACGTCACACACAGAGCCTGCCCGCTGCCCGGTGCTGCCATGGCTCCGGGGGTACACACTCGCTGACACCACTGCAGCCCAGACTCCTGCTGTAAGAAACATGGCGAAAATATGAGGAGCATAAAGAACAACATTTTCCTCGTACAGGAAAGATCCATAAGTATGCTTATGAGATGTGTGTATTTATATGCACCAGCGCCAGACTCTACCCTGCACCTCAGCACACAGCACTGTCTGCCAGGAGAGACTCAATACATGTCTGTCGAAGGAATAAATAAGCAGAATAGCGCTATTTTGGCATTCCTGGAGTTCTGCCATGGAGCCGGTACGTATGCAAATGTGTCTACCATGAACTATTTTAGCTGCTTCTGTAATTAACGCATGCTGGATGCACTTTGAGGAGACACTTAATGTTGAATGTTCTTTATGATAAATAGTGTTTTCACAAGGTAGTCATATATTTGAAAATATAACAAAACTGTACCTACGGGACACTCAGTCTCCTAGATAAATCCAACAAGTTCAATGGGACATGCAGACGCTCTGCTCCCTGAAGCCCAGCATAGGATACGTGGATGGGCACAGATAAAGAGGTAGCTTTCAGAAGAAAAGTCTGGGTGTTTAGCTGAGTGTTGGCAGAGCCAATTAGCTTTTTGTGTTTAAAAATAAAAATAGATTTAGAGTGTGAATGTGTCTGAGCGGTCAGTGGCATCGAATGTGAGAACCTGGTACGTGAGAGATCTAAACACGCCACCCGAGACCACAGTGTGCGTGGTGCTACAGCTAATGTCTGCGAGTCACTTGCTCCATGTTCCTTTCCGCAGTCAGGGAATGGCAGACATTATAATCAGGCTTCTTGTTGATGAGATCCTGGGAAGATGAGCTCCAGATGAATTTCATCTGTCTAATGCAGATTTTACGATGAAGGCATTATGAAAACTGCCACCCGGTGTGGGCCACTCGGAGAAGATGTGGCATGGAAACAGAGAGCCCCTGCCTGCTCTGCCAGGGCTGCCATGTGAGGACAGGACGGCCCGGGTGTGAGAGTCCGCCAGGCTTTCCAACTTCAATTAACCTCGCTTACCCAGGGAGCCACAGAGAAAGAAACGCGCATTAATATCTGTTGCGAAGACACATCTCAGAGTCATTAAGTGCACATTAATAACCCAGGGAATGTATAATTTTGTAGGTGACAGATACTATTTTTACAGCTGCTCTTCAGAGGAAGAATAAGTTTCTCTTCATTAAAGACTAATGACTGACATTACATTTAAGTGTTCGCATTAGATATGCTTCTTTGAATTTAATGATGGGGCAATGAGGCCTCTAATTAAATACTCAAAAATCTCCACGGGGAGAAACAAAACAAATTTATCTGCAATTTAAAAAAATAATGGAATCCATCTGTTACATAATAAAATGTAAGAATTTTGGATATTTAGGCATATTACCATTGTACCTCTGAAAGCTCTTGATATTCTAAATTATTGGCATAACAAAGCAAGCAACATAGTCATGTGTGTTTCATTATATTTTAGTTTTGTTTACACACCTTTAATACTCACTATGGAGTGGCAAGGAATTCCCTACAACCCTTGGATTATTTACTGAATTACTCTTATGGTTGAAATACCCCAAAGTAGCAGCAAATATTTAAGCAATAATTGAAAGAAAAATAATTATAAGATTAAAGACTACTATCTAGAACTTGGATTCTAGCCAGTTTCCTAAATCATGTGATTTTTCTGAATTCTTTTACCCCCAATTTAGACCACAATGTGTCCATTTACCCTGTGCCAGAATTCATTATATACTTATTAAAAATAGAAAATGTAATTAAAGCTATTAAAATTTTAAAAATTTAAGAACAGAAGTAGAATAACATGACTGGATCTTCATAATAAGCCACACTTAGATAAAATAATTTCTTCCTCAGACTCTGTTATTTAAATGGTTTGATAATTTCTGGAAAGCCCAGAGAGAAAGGCAGTTGCTGGTGAGGATAACCGGACTCCGGTAAATCAAGACATCGCTGGGATAGTCACTGAGCTCTCAGATTTGCTCTTAGCTCCTGCTATTGTCTAGTTTGGCTAATGGGCATCATTTTGACAAATATCAAAGCAGAACAAAGCAAAATGTCACTTCTTTAAAAGGGAGAGGAGGAAAATGCCGTGACGGCACGAGGAAGAAGAAACCGACTCCCTCGCAGTCCGTGCTGATGGAGCTGTAACAACACCTCCCAGCAGGCACAGGCCTGGGCGATGGGGGATTAGGCGCGATTAGATGAGCCTGAAGTGGGTGCGGGAGCTGCTGTGAGGCTGCTAATTGTGTGGTTATGTTTACGCGTTGCATGGAACTCGAGTCTGTCATCAGTAGCTGCTTTGACAGTTTTACTGAGAATTCCTGTTTAAAAAGAGCAGAGACTGGAGGCATTTTTCGGCAGCCCAACACAAGAGTGTGGGAAAACAATACTGACCCCAAGTCGAGTTTGGGAAACTGATTCCTGAAGATGTCATAATTTGGGGGCCATTGTGATAAATAAGGAAGAATCTTTATATATATATATATATTATTGATTTTTTACAGAGAGGAAGGGAGAGAAATGGAGAGTTAGAAACATCGATGAGAGAGAAACATCTATCAGCTGCCTCCTGCACATCCCCCACTGGGGAAGTGCCCGCAACCCAGGTACATGCCCTTGACCGGAATCGAACCTGGGACCTTTCAGTCCGCAGGCTGACGCTCTATCCACTGAGCCAAACCGGTTTCGGCAATAAGGAAGAATCTTATAGGCTCATGCCTTTGTGAGTAGGAAAGAATTATCTTGAAATATTTTGATGATGAGGGAGGCAAAAAAAATGAAGGATGACTTAAGAGGGAGGTTTTGGCTTTCCACTCATTCTTCCCCCTCCTTCCTCTTCTTTCCTTTTCTTCACTTTTGTTTCCCTTTCCTCTTCTTCCCTTCCTTCCTTTCTTTTTCTTTTTTAAGTCAGGTTTACTGCTCATTCTTTTAGGTTTATTTACCAAGCACCCAGACACTGTATGTTCTGAAGTGAACAAAAGCCATAAAGTTCCCAACTTAGGCGTTTGAAACACTATTACTAAAACTAATATTTAACTAGTCACTTCTTCAAAGTTTGCAACACTCATTTTTTATTTTTAAGGTCAAGAGGTAATATTGTGAGAATAAGAATGACATATAATATCGACAGATAGAGCACTCGCTCCCTTACTATTGAAAATAACATGACTAAACCAATTCCAATTTTAGATTCAGGATCAAGTCTGTTTCTACACAATTTTTACCCAAGGTCATGTGAAGAAACCTGTTTCGCTCAGGCACTGTGGCAAAGGGCAGATCGACATAGAATGTGTAGCCTACATCATATTTAGAATGTGTTTGCTAAAATCGCATGGAGAGATCCATAATGCAGAACAATAACTGATCTGGACAGTGGACAGTGGGTCAGTGTATGTTAAATGCTGACCCCTGCTGGCTGGGAGGGGTGGTGCCATGTAATGCTCCCCAGGGGCCTGCAGGGAAACCACCTGGATGGCCTCTAATGCTCAGCAGTAGCCCCTTCTGATGCCACTCAAGCCAGTGAGGAGGGGCGCCTCCTGGGTCAGGGTGGATGTTAGGCCCTAACTGCAGAGTTGGGGAGCAGCAGCCTTCTTACCCCCTGGGGAGGGGGAGCACCAGATGCCCTGGTACAGTCTGGGGGGTTGGGGGGACCCTCCACCTTGCTGGCGAGGGTGTGCGTGGAGCCGCAGATTCGTCCCTGCTGTTTGGCTGCAGTAGGACAGATCCTGTGTGCCAGTTCTCTGTCTTGCTGACAGCCCTTTCCTGTCCTCTGGGTTTGAGGAGGCTTTATTTTGTGTTGTTGTACTTGCCTCACTTCTTCTCATTTCCAGGTCTGGCCTCTTTGCCTGGAGAAGTCTGGGCCTTTTGAGGCAAAAAGAAAACTCAGAGAGCTCCCCATCCTGCTGACCTTGGGTCCGGAGGTCCCAGCCAGTCTGGCCTATTTTCTCTCCAGCCTCTCGAGTCTCTTGTTTATCATGTAATTAGCAGGATATTAATTATGTGCAACGGGAGGAATCAGGACATGCAGGCCTGTTCTTTCTTCCTGAAAGTGAGTTTATTTTAAAAAACAGTAACTATTCTAATTGCAGCTGGGAGACAAAATGGGATATATTGATATATTAGCCTTTTCTACTATATATTTGAAGATATATTTAAAAATAATAGTATATCCATCTATTTGTGTTTTTTAAAGGTATTGTTCTACAAGGTTTGTTAAGCCTCTATCACTTCGATCTGTAGCTGTGTGTGTGTGTGTTGTGTGCACCCTCATATCTCCCTTGTTATTATTGTTCTTTCTGCACAAAATTGTTCAAAAGTATCCATGTGAAATGTCCTGATACCTCCAGAAAGAGTAACACTTTAGTTTTATTACACGGACCATGAATCCTTTTATAGCTTCTCTTCTCTTATCACACTGATTTTCTATGTCATTTCTCTTTGGGCACATGGAAGGCACATTCAATGAAAAAATGCCTACTATATTCTCTAGTTATCCTTCATATAACTTGCAGTTATTTTTCTAATTGTATCTATTTTTTCCTACCATATTGTTTGCATCTAATAGTCTAGTTTATTTTGGTTAAAATCAAGGCGTTGCTCTGGCCTAAGAGAAATGTGGAAATGAAAGGAGACGCTGGGCAAGCGAATGGTAGCTGTGAAGGAATGGAAGCAGCCGGGCCTGTCCTGCCTGCTGCGCGTCTCTGCATCGAGGCTGCCTGGCCAGTTTCACTGGCACACGGTCCCTCTCCACAGTCATCCGGCTGCTTTCACACCACAGCAGCCAAGGTGAGTGGTTACATCCGAGACCTAAGGAACCTGCATCTGAAATATTTACCACCTGCTCCTTCCCAGAAGGAGTTGGCAGGTCCCTGCTTTGACAATTCTAATTAATAAGATCTTAGAGAAATAAAGTGAAGACATGCCATTCCATTGTTCCTGAAGGATCCCTGACGCTCACATACGGTAAGAGATTTAGTGCTAGGAGGAGAACGTCAGCCTGATGCGATTCCACGTCGCGGGAAGTCGCGGGGAGGGCGTCTTAGCCACGGCCCACGCAGGAGGCCAGAGAACATCTTCTCAGCACTTTGCTTTGGCTTTTGTGGAACATCTCCCCTCGGGTTCGTTCTGGTCTGGCGGTCCTTCACGCCTATCAGTCACTGCACGTCGTGCCAGAAATCGGGGTGCTATCTCAGTCCTCTTCCTCGGCAGCTGTACCCCTACAACGACTTCATTTAACATGCACTCCAGTGAGAACGACGTGTGCCCAGCCCACCCTTCCCTTTTCAGACCTTG
This sequence comes from Myotis daubentonii, assembly GCF_963259705.1. Classification (NCBI taxonomy): domain Eukaryota; kingdom Metazoa; phylum Chordata; class Mammalia; order Chiroptera; family Vespertilionidae; genus Myotis; species Myotis daubentonii. The sequence goes on along the minus strand of NC_081853.1, from coordinate 55,608,441 downwards.
CACGCTTCATTGCTCACTAGGCTTCGCACACGATGGGCTTTAAGGCAGGAGACTGAACAGGTTGCAGACGGAGCTCCGAGCCCTGAGCTCCTGGTTCTCTGCTCTCTGCTCGTGGAGGCCCCACTGGCTGGCACACGGGTGGGCCGAAGACTAAGGGTCATCTTTGTCTCAGGCTCGTCAGCTTCATGCTTACATTCTGGTCATGTTATCGATGTTGGTGTGTTTGAATCTGCCTGTGGTGTCCTTCCCTGAGTGTTTCTCCTTTGAATCTTCTGGAAAATTCACAACAGTGACCGCTTCAAGGCCTTTCTTCTTCTTTCTCTACTTTCCTTTTGGGATCTCTACTTATTCTAGTCTCCTTGCTGTTGTCATAGTTTCCATTTCATATTCTCTCTTTGATCCATCTTATAGTTCAAGATCCTTTCTTCTACAACATGTAATCTGATGTGTGAAGATTATAAAGATTTTAAAGCTGTGTTCTTCCTTTGAGAAGTTAATAACCAAGCTTATCGGTGCTCATATTCCAGGACTGAGACTGGATGCTTTTCCCTGAAGAAGCCTTCTCTGGTCTTTACTATATTTCAGGAGTCTCCATTCCATGTACTCAAATGGTTACGTTTCTTTTCTTCAGTCTGGGATTCTTTGACCACCAGTGTGATAATCGGTTTAATATACAGCCACTAGCACCCCCCCCAACTTTATGCCCCTTGAGAGCAGAGGAGCAGAACCCAGTTCTAATTCATGACTGACCCCAAATCCAGCCCCATGAAGTCTGACCAATGTGTTAGGAAGTCGTTTGATTGTTTCTCATTGGTTGAGGGAAGATTCCTCTTGTATTGAGTGACTATTATTAGTTGTGCATAGTTGCAACTATATGAAAACTAAATATATTAAATCTAAAGCATATTTTATTCTGAGTTTGGCCAAGACAACAATTTGGAAAAAATATTCATGTTTATTTCCCATGACCCCTGACACAACTTGAATTAAAAAGAGAAAAAGAAATGGAGAAACTGAGAGTGCTGTTTAATGAGAAAATTTAGAAGAGAAGACTCACTCCATTAGACAGAACCTAAATATATTATCACATAGATATAGCAATGGATTCAAGACCATCTGTTCTGCCATCTAAAGCTAATTAAAAAAACCCCACACAACTCGGAGCAATTAAGAAACAACCATCAGCCTACAGTCTGACTCAAGAATGATTTGATAATAAAAACTATAGGTATTACAAATACACTGAATTAGGAAGTACCTAAGTAAAAGTTGTTTTTTGTTTTGTTTTAATTTAAGAGAGGAAGGGAGAGGGAGAGAGAGATAGAAATATCAATGATGAGAGAGAATCATTGATGGGCTGCCTCCTGCACGCCCCACACTGGGGACTGAGCCCGCAACACGGACATGTGCCCTGACCAAGAATTGAACCGTGACCCCTTGGTCCACAGGTCGATGTTCAACCACTGAGCTACACCAGCCAAGCAAAGTTACAACTCATTAGAGTGCAGTGGAAAGTGGGGAGCACGGTGCACAGGTACTAATGGGAACATCACCGAGGCTGTGGTTACCTGCAGCATCCTAGTCCATGATGAGTATACCTGCCTAGGAAAGCTCAGCATGTAATTCTAATCTTCTTAGAAAAGCTCCCAACACACTTCTGGACTATTACATACTAGCCTAGGTAACTGAAAAGTAGAAAAGCACTTATGCTAGAGACCTGATTTTTATTCCAGGAATAAGAATACTCAATAGATCCATGGTGATTTTTTAAATGAACGAACAGAGTTGCTGGAACTTCTATCGATGCTTTGTGTCTGGCTTTTCGTTTAGTGCAGTACTTTTCCATCTGTTCCATGTACTTATTATCTAAAGTCTCACAAGGTATTTTGTGTATCGCATAAACGCATATTTTCTAAAACCTGAGAGTGAATAAAGCAGGTGGGACTAGCCTCACTTGACAGATGAAGAAATTGACACTTTGATTAGATAATAAGTTTAAGGTTGCATACATGGATCATAATTTCATTATGACTCTTAAGTCCACTCGCTTTCCTACTGCACTGCCTTTTCTATTTATCAGATAATTAGCATGCTTATATACACTTAATGTTACTCATTGGAGTAATATTATGGAAAGATTCTTTTCTGAAGAACAAATGGCATTAAGTCCTCTAACCAACTAGGAGAGAGCTGAGCTCTGCTTCCACAAACTGCTGAAGTGATAGCCACGTGGTTTTCACATAAATCATGTGGTCTGAGGGCGGAGTCTGCGGCGTAGGAAAAGGGAGTCATGCATGTCGGAGGCTGCAGTATATGGAAGCAAATAGGAAAAGTCTCCCCTCCACCCCTTCCCTGATCCTCCCCAACACGACTGCCCCTCCTCAGCCTGCACCCATGGGGGCAGTGCCCAGGGCTCTGGGAGGGTTGAGAGCCTCCTTGGAAAACTATGCACAATGTCCTGTAGAACCACCAGCCTGGGAGAATCTGTAAATAATGTGGAAGATGACTTACAATCGCAATGGAACCACGTGTTGTGACATCATAAAGGGATAAGGCAAAAGTTGATCATCTAATAGTAGTCATACAAACTCTTACCTTCATAATTAAGTACACAAAAATACCAAGTTTGGGTCAATATGATGCTAGGCTGTGGAATATACAATATAAACTAAAATCAACGCAGAACTATACTTTTAGGAGCTCATCAAGGAGTTAGCGTAATTCCTTTTGTTTAGTATCTGACCCTAAAAACAAACAGCACTGTTAGGGCTCAGATCAACCCGAATGGGAAAAACCAACCGTGATGTTTTCGTCTCTGTGTTTGTAACTAAACCACAGGCTTCCATCTGGCTGGGTGTCCCTGGGCCGTCTCTGCAAGCTCCTCTCTAACATACCTATTATGATCCAGGAAAGCTCACTACATCGCCCTAAATGAAGACTGACAGACAACCTATTGCTAGAAAATGAGCGGAACTTCCACTAACTACTGAGCTGATGGAACCGGACAGAAGGAGAAATGGTGCTCGGAGAAAGAGGCAGCCTCACACCCAGGAAGACAGGAAGATGTCCACCTAAGTCTCCTCTCTCTCTTTCTTACACAGGCTGCTCTCCATATCTAATCTCTAGGATCCCAGCCAGCCACTCCCCTTGTCCTGTGGGTTGCTGCTTTCACAGGTAATCTCGGGAATGTCTGCGTCTCCTTCCTCAGAAGCACATGCTGGCGTGGCGGCCGGGCTCTGAGCGCGGCTGTGTCCTGGAGAACACCTCTCAGAGGAGCAGCGCAGGGTGGCTCCCGGCAGAGGCTAGGGAGGATCCACGCAGTGGATGTTCCCGTGTGGCCTTGATCTAAAGGTGAGAGCGCCAGGGTGTGGGATGAAAGGCACCCTCTGACTTTCATCAGGGAGGACCCTGGGAGCTGGGCTGGGAACTGTGCACGCCAATTCACTTTGCACGTACAGATCTGAGAAGATGATTAGCTATTGCATCAAGTGGACAGCAACTGGGGCCAAGGGCAGGCTGCTAAACGGTGAGCACTGTAACCAGGATAGATCTCCATTCCTACCAGGAGGAAAACCAAACAACACGGGCCCTGTGAAAACCTAGCTGCCCTTCAGGGAGGGGAAACAGCGTATCCCTATGAAGGCTCATTTGGAGAACATTTTAAAAAGTGGTTTGTCAAAGAAACCAGAAGAAAATGTTAAAATATTTCAGCTGGAATCAAACCCCAAAATGCAAGAGAAATGGTCTGTGTGCATAACTGAGCAGCTAGTATTGAGAGTCAATGGGATTCAGTATAAAACGGGGGCTGGACTGGAAATAAAGCAAGATGTGACACACAGGCCAGGGCTGGCAGGTGAAGGAGCTGGTCAAAATAAAAGACAGCGAACTACATTGAGAAGACACTTAAAATTTGCCTCTGAGTCAGTAAAGATAAGAACTAAGTCACATTTGCATGAGGACAGTTCCGTCAATGACAGAACCCATGCACCACAGGGGTCCTACAAGGTAACACAGACTCTGAAAAAGTCCCATGGCTAGTGATGCATTAGCCTTGGTAACCTAGGACCGTGGTTGGCAAACTGCGGCTCCGGAGCCACATGCGGCTCTTTGGCCCCTTGAGTGTGGCTCTTCCTAAGCCGTAGGAGTACCCTAATTAAGTTAATAACAATGTACCTACCTATATAGTGTAAGTTTAAAAAATTTGGCTCTCAAAAGAAATTTCAATCATTGTACTGCTGATATTTGGCTCTGTTGACTAATGAGTTTGCCGACCACCGAAGGTCCTAGGAGCGCATGCATCCCTCCTGTGTTTGTGGTGTTGCTGATGTAAACAAACTCACTTTGCTGCCAGTCACATAAAAAAGCAGCACCTACAATTATGTACAGCACATAATACTTGATAATGATAATAACTATGTTACTCCTTTATGCATTTACTACACTATACTTTTTATTATTATTTTAGAATTGATTCTTTCTACTTATATATAAAAAAGTTTGTTTTAAAGCAGTAGCCATGTTAGCTGGCATCACCTGGCACACCTCCTGTTTCCTCTACAATTTACACCTTGTTGCACTCCACCATTTAACCAGAGAAAGGCCACCGTTAGCATTCAATGCTAATTACGTGATGAATGGACATAGACACTCTTTATTGTAGTTACCTCTGGCATCTGACTTCTGATTGAAGGAGCCTCCTAAATGTTAGCTAACCACCTGAAGACTGTATTTCTCATTTGGGTAAGTCTAAACCAGGGGTGGGCAAACTTTTTGACTCAAGGGCCACAATGGGTTCTTAAACTGGACCGGAGGGCCGGAACAAAAGCATGGATGGAGTGTTTGTGTGAACTAATATAAATTCAAAGTAAACATCATTACATAAAAGGGTACGGTCTTTTTTTTTTTTTTTAGTTTTATTCATTTCAAATGGGCTGGATCTGGCCCGCAGGCCGTAGTTTGCCCACGGCTGGTCTAAACACACACACACACACACACACACACACACACACACACACACACACAGAGTCTATGTTTAAGTAAGTTAACATACAGAGAGTTAACCAATCAGAAGGCACAGTGATTCAAATAAGGCTGCATTATCCATTATGACAAGTAGCTTGAATTCTAACAAACATCTTACTTGTGGTCATAGCGCTCTCTCATCTTGCTTTTTGGAAAGTACTTGGATGTTGGCAGCCAGCAATTAGTTATGTTAAAGCCTAAAACTTCCATCTTCAATTGATCTCCCTGTTTCGGAGGATGATCATTTATAAAATCATAAAGGACTTCCTATAATTTATCTAATGAATTTTCAGCTGAACTCCGATAAGCTTAACACAGTAGAATATTATGTAGCATAATTGAATTAAAACTAAAACAAATTTTAAAAACTCCATAAACTAGGCAAACATGAAAATTTGCCCAGAAAATATAATTTAGTTCATTCAGTTTACTTCAGTGTTTGAAGGGATGGGCTCTCTGTGGGAGAAATGTTTGGGGAGCAAGTTCTGAAGTTTCTTATTAGACGCTATGAATTCCTGACCCACAAACATTAAAGGCTTCATAGCTCCTGCCAAGCTTCCACGAGGAGGCCATTGCGTTCAGCATTCAGTAACTCGCATGCGGTGTGACGCAGGCTTTAAAGAAATCCATTCTACTTTCAGAACGGAATTATGCCTGAGTGTGACCTTCAGCTGTCCCTCTGCGTAGCTCTGTGTCCTTAGGAACTTCCTTGGGGCTTCCTAACTTTTAAGATATTTCCAATCAATATTAGTGGCAACTTACACTTGATGATGGCTTACTCGAGGAACTTGCCCTTATTTATTATTTGGTTTCACTCAAAATCACTACAGATTAGCAAACTGAGGTCCAAAGAAGAGTCAAAGGCCCCATGGCTGGAAAGTGGGGGATCTGGGATTGGAGCACATAGAATGTCCCAGAAACTGTGCGTCTGAAGCTGTTTTATATGAACCCTGATATATGCCAAACCACACTGAGAGGCAGAGTCTTGTTTTTACTACATCCCTTTAATTACTGAACTAACAGTAGGTTTGCAGGAGTTGAGAGATTGAATGGATTTACATTTGAGTAGAATGGTGCAAACCCCCACTGGCTGGGAAGATGAGGTGATTTCACAATTTTATATAGATATAGATATTTATATACACATAGATATAGACATAGATATAGCCATATAGATCTCAGAGAGGAAGGGAGAGAGATAGAAACATCAATGATGACAGAGAAGCAGTGATTGACTACCTCCTGCATGCCCCACACTGGGAATCAAGCCTGCAACCCAGGCATATGTCCGGACTGGGAATTGAACCGTAACCTCCTGGTTCATAGGCTGATGCTTAACCACTGAGCCACGCTGGCCGGGCTGATTTCACAACCTTGAATACAGAGTGAACAGGGTTGACTTTGCTTAGTGTGCTTCCTCCTACCTTCCTCCTGCAGATTCAGGCAAATTGTGCTGATCCTTTTCATCTCTCATCTGGCCTTGGGTTCCATAGGTGGGGCATCCCAGCATCCCTGTGTGATTAGAACACAATTACTCCCCAGCTGACATTCCTTCAGTGCAGAGAAGTGGTCGCCAACCTTTCAGATCTCACGGACCACCTCTGGTCCAAGGACCATCGGTTGGCAACCACTGGTCTAGAGCTCTATGTCCAAATGGCTGTTATTCTGGGCATTTCTTAATGAGAGATGAGCACCATTTTTAAGGGGCTAAGGTTACATCAGGGCAGCCAAGATCTGTACTCTATGCTGGAGTCAGAACCCAGCTCATTCAGTAGGTGGCGCCCTTCCCTTCTACTGCACATCTTAAAAGGAAGCCCTGACATAACATTGGGGAGACTGCTACTGGTGCCATTTTCCAGGGACAATTGTCTAATACTCAACTATTTGTCTTTATTCTATTCCCTTAATAGCATTATTAAATTTTAAAAAATAGGCCATTTACCAAATTGTCTCTAAAATCCAACCAAAATTATTGACTCTATACTTCTGTCTAGTTTATACCATCATAAAAAATATATGACATGCTCCACCTCCAAGTAGCTATTTCAGTTATTAAATACTTAATAACATATGTTGAGAGCATCTCTATAGAAAATGTAATTGCAATAACATTGAATTCTCAAATGAGGACTGAACAATTTTCTTTCTGAGCCTTTCCATTTTGCACATCATAAATGGCCATCTCTTGCTTTTGAGTTACACAAGAATAATATCTTGGATAATAGCCATCACTATTAATTAAGAACCACCTAACCACCGTGTTCTACATGCCTGGGGCAGGTGATTTACATAGTCACCTATGAGGTCTTGCCTGTTGGTGAACTTTATACATATGTTGGGTCTGTGGTGAGCTTGTTACAGGGCACATCTAGGCTCCGCCCACCCCTCCTGAACTCCTGGGGTCAGGAGTTTGCACAAAGGCTGCCAGAGTCTCAGGAGCCCTGCAGTAGTTTCAGGAGGCCAATCAGCACAAACTGGAGAAACACAGTGGAGGGACCCTTCTCCACGAGGTGCTAAACCTTTTGTCTTGTTTCCAAGTGAAGACTGGGATTAACCTGCAATACTCCATGTGCTTCTAATACCTGTTTCATAAGAGAGTGAATATATGAATCACTTCCTTTTCAACTCCTAAGTAGATCTGTGACTTTGATGTGTATAAAACATGGGATTTTATCATGTTTTGAATATAAAGCTCTTTTTCTTTTTTGTAAAAGATTCCACTTTGAAGCCCTTGGAATGAATGAATATATATATTACTTAATATATATATTAAGGGCCCAGTGCACAAAGATTTGTGCACTGGGGGTGGGTCCCTCAGCCCTACCTGCACCCTCTCCAATCTGGGAGTTTCTGTCTGTCTTTGCAATCATATGAGAGAATTGTCTGAGACCCCCCAACCCAGTTTGGTTTGTTGCTCACAGAATAATAGAGGCATTTTTTTTCTTTGCTTCATTGGTGGAGATTTCCTGAAAGTTTTAGGATATCTTCCCTTTAATTTTTCCTAGACACTCTGATTTTACTTATGTCTCTCACCTTTGCTTTCCCTCCATCCCCCACCGCAACAGTAACTTGCTCCAGGCTCACTTTGCTCTAGTGTCTAGGAGATCCGTCTGCCACCAGAACTATGATTCCCAGCATTGCTGGTGCTCCCTGCACTCTGGGATTCCGCTTCCGGTCCTGGGGCTTCCACCAGAACTACTATTCCCAGAATTCCTGGTGCTCCCTGAGCTCTTGATTTTCCCTTCCTGCTCTGTGTCTAATCCCATGGCCTCTCACTCTGCCAAGTTCCCCAAGCTGCACCACTCTGTTGGCTCTCCTGCTCTGCTCTCCATCCGGTGGCTTGGGGGGACGTGGCTCCCTCGGTTGCTGTGAGCGACCAAGGGAGCCATGTCCCCCCAAGCTGCCAGCTCTCCTGCTCTGCTCTCTGCCTGGTGCCTGTGTATGCAAATTAACCCGCCACCTTTGCAGGGTTAATTTGCATACTCACTCCTGATTGGCTGGTGAGTGTGGTGGAGGGATGGTCAATTTACATGTTTCTCTTTTAAAATACACACACACACCCACACAATTCTAAAAGTAACCAATTCACCAAATTGTCTCTAAAATCCAACCAAATTGACACACACACACACACACACACACACACACACATACATCCTATGACTTTAGAATATGTCAATAATCTACAAAGGTAGATGAGAATGATCTAAACAATTACTCATCTTTTCTGTGGTGAAAATTAAAACATTTTATTTGCTGCATTTGACTTAACCAAACAAGTCCATCAAAATTTACAATTTTACTGTACAATAAGTGCATTGGATAATATATAGATAATATGTAGATCTCAGAGAGGAAGGGAGAGAGAGAGATAGAAACAAAATTGAACAAAAATGTTTGATTCTAAGTCTTTCAAATATATAATTAATTTAGAAATAATGATAATACATGGACAGGTACTGCTTCCATAGTTGAGATAAAATCAAGTCACTAAGTGCAGATTTATGGAGGATTTGACATGCCATTGGATGGTTTCAGATACTGTGAAGAACAAACTTGGGCTTAGTTTTTCTCCTCTAGGATAATTCCTTCTTGTAACCTGGTATACAGAGCTCTCAGAGATGTTTGATCATTTCCTCCTGAGGTAGAGCCAAAGATCTTGGGAGCTTTACAGTGAAAAATGGGCTCAGGGGCAGTTGAAAACTAAAGAACAAGAGAAATTGCTGTAAATTTGTTGCTGGCAACACGTAGGCATCTTCTTTCATATCCCACTGAGAGAGGAATGTGTGCTTACACATGTTTTGAATATAAATTAAGCCTACAGGGGTAAATATAGCCTAGTATTTTTATTATGCTTACCTTGATAGTATATTAGATGATATTAAAATAGCACACATTCACAGAATATACAGTAAGTGTCTCCAACCCAATAAAACTTGGGAAGGGAGATGATGCCATGATATGTACACCTGATCCAGGCTCAATTAATTTTTGTTTGAACTGCAATGTATTATACGTCTGACAGTATAGTTACTGGGCAGTGACATACTGAAAGTCATTAGTGATAACATGTAGCTCTACTCATTGTGGGATTAATCTAAGCTCCATAAACAACTAAATCGATGATGGTGTATTTATAACTTCATATATAATGAAGCAAGAGTAGCAGAGAAGGAAAGCACCCACTAACTGGCGACAGCATTAACAGCTTAATGATAACAATGTCTCCTTCATAATGGATGGAATTCCAGCTTTTCTTGTTCAAAATGTGGCCAAAGTTCTTAAACAATACTGAATGAGTCTTCAATAATAAGCTCAAGCTATGCTGATTTAATTTTTATTTTTCAATTACAGTTGAATTCACTACTATTTTATGTTACTTTTAGGTGTGCACCGAGTTTTTAGACAGTCATATAACTTAATAAATCTAGTACCCACCAGGCACCATACACAGTTATTAAATACTAGAAGCCCAGTGCACGAAATTCGTGCACGGGGGAAAGGGGGGCCCTCAGCCCAGCCTGCACCCTCTCCAATCCAGGACCCCTCGGGGGATGTCTGACTGTGGGATCGGGCCTAAACCAGCAGTTGGACATCCCTCTCGCAATCCAGGACCACTGTCTCCTAACCACTCACCTGCCTGCCTGCCTGATTGCCCCTAACTGCCTCTGCCTGCTGGCTTCATGTTCCTAACTGCTCCCCTGCCAGCCTGATTGCCCCTAACTGCCTCTGCCTAGGCCCCTTCCAGTATGGCTTCGTCTGGAAGGACATCCGGAAGATGTCTGGTCAAATTGGCATATTACCCTTTTATTAGTATAGACTGATTATAGTCCCTATGTTGTACTTTACTTTCTGCTATTATTCTGTAACTACCAATCTTCACTTCTCAACCCCTTCATCCTTTTTTATTTAGCCCTCCACCCTGCAATCCCTCTGGCAACCACCAGCTGTTCTCTGTGTCTATCAGTCTGTTTCTGTTTTGTTTCTTCATTTACTAGGTGTACCAGTTAATAATGTGGACTTTTTCCAATAGATGGAGTTACACATATGTTGATATATATGCGATTTGATATGTATGCTATTTTGTTGTATTGACAGCAATCTTCAAAACTTCATATATCAAATTTGCTGAAGGTGTTAACATCACAGATATTTTTATGCTTAAAAATGTCGAGTTCTGTGCCAAAAAAAGAGCATTTGCAGGAAGTTTTAATTCATTACTTTATTTTGAAGAAAAGTGCTGCTGAATACTTCAGGAAGCTTATGGTGAACATGCTCCATCTCAAGATACTTGTGAACGCTGGTTTAAACGCTTTAAAAGTGATGATTTCGATGTGAACGACAAAGAACATCCAGGTCAACCGAAAAAGTTTGAAGACCAACAATTATAAGCATTATTGGATAAAGGTGCATGTCAAACTCAAAAACAACTTGCAGAAAGATTAAATATTGCTCAGCAAACAATTTCTGATTGTTTACAAGCAATGGGAAAGATTTTAAAGGAAGGAAAATGGGTGCCACATCAACTGAACGAAAGACAATTGGAAAACCGAAAAGTTATCAGTAAATTGTTGCTTCAACGGCATGAAAGAAAGTCTTTTTTTCGTCAAATTGTGACTGGTGATGAAAAGTGGATTTTTTTGAGAATCCCAAACGCACAAAATCATGGGTTGATCTAGGGCAACCATCAACATTGACTGCAAGGCCAAATTGCTTTGGAAAGACAATGCTCTGCTTTTGGTGGGATCAGGAAGTGTGGTGTATTATGAGCTTCTAAAACCAGGTGAAACTGTTAATACTGATCACTACTGACAACAAATAATCAATTTGAACCACACTTTGATTGTGAAATGACCAAAATGTGCCAGAAGACACGGCAAAGAAATTTTGCTTCATGATGATGCACCATCACACACTTCAAAACCAGTTAAAGACACATTAAAAGATCTTGCCTGGGAAGCATTAACCCACCCGCCGTATTCATCAGACCTTGCTCCTTCAGATGACCACTTGTTCCGATCAATGGCACACACACTTTCTGAGCAGCACTTTGAAATATACAAAGAAGTGGAAAATTGGGTCTCTGGATGGTTTGCCTCAAAACAAGAAAAGTTCTATTGGGACGGTATCCACAAATTACCTGAAAGATTGGGGGAAATGTGTAGCTAGTGATGGACATTACTTTGAATAAAGCACTTTTGATGTTTCTCTTGGAATTATCGTGTTTTCTTTTATTACAAAATTGCCATTAGTAACCAGTACACCTAGTATTTTGTTCTTTCAAGTCCACACATGGTATTCGTCTTTTTCTGTCTGACTTATTTCACTTAGCATAATACCCGCTAGGTCCATCCATGCTGTCACAAAGATTTCATTCTTTTTTATGGTGGAGGAATAGTCCACTGTGTATAGGCACCCCAGCTTCTTTACCCAGTTATCTATTGATGGACACCTAGGATGCTTCCAGGTTTTGGCTACTGTAAGTAATGTTGCAGTGAATACAGCAGTGTAGCAAAGTTGATTTTATTTTAAGAAAACCAACTCTTAGTTCTACTGAGGAGTGCATTAGGCTACTGGTAAGAACCGCTTAGTGGTGCTGCACCAAGGTGAAAGTCAGTGCAATTACACAGCACTTTCCCCTACAGAACCAAGGGGAGAACTGGCCCCCTTGCTTCCGTGCAGAGCTCACTAAGAGGACAGCACCTTCTGGAATCATCTCTGTCGAGGGAGACGTGAAATGAACACTATAATTAAGACCCGCCAGAATTACATAACGCTGATGACAGTAGGAAGCAGGAGGAAGGGTGTCTTCAGGCGGAATATGGATCGGACCAATGATGGTAGAGCTACTGAACCTGAATGAGTTCAGACCAAAGAAAAGTCAGTTCATTCTGAGATGTGAGGGCTTGAAATGGGCCTGAAGCACCTGAAACATCCAGAAAGGAAAGGAGGGAGGAAGAATCCTGATGATAAATATCATCAATCAATGTGCAGAGGTCAAGGCATATCCAATTACAAATATAAACTATCTTCAAACTTGAAAAATATGGGGGAGATATTATGATAGATACTTAGAGTGATAGGGGCGAGTCTTGAATTACAAAGTTATTTTATCTAGAAACAAGCATCATATTTTTAATGATTTTGGATCCTACCTAAATGAAAACTTCTCCTATGTTCCTAGGATGGTGGAAAGTTTCCTCAAGGTTGTCCAATAGAGCTTTTCATTACAAATAAACATGCCCCTTTCTGTGCAATGGATTAGAATATTCTCCCACACTCCCCAATTTGCTTACATGTACCAAACATTTTGGCTTTCTGAGAGATTGGATTTTGGCTTTCCTAAAGATTGTCATCCCAGTCAGAACATGTTGATACTTTTTTGCAGGGAGAGGGAGGGGAAGGGTTAATGTTGGACATAGAAGACTGCATGATATTCCCCTACAATTTACTCACTGCTTTGCTCTGGTTTGCTTCCTGAAATGACTCATCTTTCTGCTATCTGTTTTTTTGGATGGATTCAGTGACTGGGCTTATGCAAAGAAAGCTCAAGAAATAAAGCATCTAAAAGGAAGAAGAAACCCTCCCGTCCCTTCAGAAGTGAAACGAAGCCTTGTTTTCTATGCCGTCACCTAATTGTGCTCAGGCCGTTTCTTTTTCTTAATGAGAAATGGCGGCTACAGGGTGCCCACAGGCTGGTGTCACTTGGCTACGGGGCCAAGAAGCAACAACAAATGCATAGAGAGCTGGAGCAAGATATTTAACTGGAGTGTCAGCATATGACAAAATGAAAGCCGGAGCCGCAGCGTGGGAAGTTGCTAAGGCGCCCGCGCAGTGTGAGGTGGCAGCGAGTGAAGGGAGGGTTCTTGGTTGTTTCTAGTGCAATAGGCACTCAGTGAAGTTCAGGGCCTTCTTACCAATTTGCCCTCCCCTGGAGGAAGCGCTGGATTGGTCATTACAGAATTCCTTATGGGAAAAACAGGTTTGGAAAATACAGTTTAGAAATAGCACAAGGTGACTGTTTCAGAGATTTGTGTGTTGAGGGTAAGCTGAGGAAGTGGATCATAGCCTCACAGGAAAACAGTAATTTCACGATGATTTAATTACACGTAGTTGCACGGGAAAGGCACTGGATTAATAACATTGATCTTTAGATCATATTCACACGGGGACAGAGCAGAGCTGCTGAGAAAGAGGAAAAGACACATCCTAGTATATTAAAGAAGAGAGTGGAGAGTGACTAGATTTAGACACACTGCAGTTTATAAGATAACGGCTTTGGAACAATCCCAACTGCTCAATGTGATCATCACACTGTTTGATTGAAAACAGTATAAACGATGTATTCAAATGAGCCTGAGTGTCCCACTGCAATCCATGCTCCTCAGCTTAATCCAATTCGCATCCCCCACCAGGACCGCTGCCTCCGCAGTGTGATTTCAGTCGCGCGGGAATGGGATTTATCATTTCACTGATACCTGGCTACATTCACATAGTCATTAACTTGAAGAGAAAGGAAGGTGCGACAACAGGTTATCCTGTGTGTGCTGATTTATTTTCAATTTCCAACAGTATAGCAGTGATGGCGAGATCCCTGGGTGCAAGCGGCTGGCTTGAAGACAGAACACCAGGTTCCTAGAAGACAGTAGCTGCTCAGTCAATGCGTGTTGACCTGCTCCCGGCCTCTGCATCACCACTTTCGCTCCTACACCACGGAAGCACCAGGAGACCAAAGGGAGGGCACGACCATGTTCCTTCCACAGTCTGCACTCCCAGACAGTGAGCTCACGAGCGACAGGACTCGCAGGGTGCTCCGCAGAGTGTTAAGCATACATATGGCTTTAAGGACACACAAGCTACATTCTGAAATTCTATCTCGTGAGAAGAACTGAACGTGCAGCCACTGTGGTTCTTAGAACTACACCATCGTTAAAACCTATACCCTGGGACCCAAGCTCGCCTTATCACCTCTGTAGCTTTCCCCTCCTTCCCACATGGTCACAGTGTATCTGCTACTCACAGCAAGGGCTTCTAATCCTGCCCGTCTAATTGGAACAAGGGCATGACAGAATGCTCCAGAAAGGTTACACTCCAGCAAGCTGGCCCTGTGACATGCTAATCTACTTGAAGGATGGAGACGTAGCATTAAATAATCTTTGTGCATCCCTAAAAGGGAAACTATATTAAACATAATTACGCACCAACTTTCCTTGACCAACAAAATTATTTAACCATGATTCACCTAAATCAGGAGACCAGATGGAGGAAGAAAATAGCCCAAAGTGGGTTATCTGTCAAGGCTCCTGACTTACTTGTTTCACTGAAGCTGGTGTACTTACCTCTATTTTCATGGACAGACTGAAATAATTGTAAAAGATCGTTGGCATTTTTAATCAATGAATGCCCAGAGGGAATATTCTCATTTGAGCAAATTGTCTGCTCTCTCTGCTTGATTCAACATGCAGATACAGAATTTACTTCACTACTGGTTCACAAGAAATTTTTAACGAAGATAGCCCTGGCCAGGTGGCTCCGTTGGTTGGAGCACTGTCCCCTACCCCAAAAGGTTGTGGGTTCAAATCTCAGTCAGGGCACATACCCAGGTTGTGGGTTTGATCCCTGGTAAGGGCACTTACTGGAGGCAACCAATTGATGTTTCACATCAATGTTTCTCTCTCTCTTTTTCTCCCTCTCTCTCTCTTCCTCTCTTTCTAAAATCAATAAAAAACATCCTTGGGTGAAGACCCATGAGGATAAAGCAACAATGTTCCATGCTGTGGATGATGGACGTGGGTGACTCTGGATCCATGACGCAGAGGACTCCCTATGCCGCAGCGCTGGGGCCACGAGGAGTCTCAGGGCGCTCTTCTCCCGTCAACTCCCGTGCCCACTGCTCCCACGTACCAAACGTACAAAACACTCCTCTCTGCTTCCTTCTTGGTTTTACTTTTCTCTCTTTTGCTTTATTGTCAAGCACAAGTAACACATAAATAAATGCTTATTTCAAAATATTTAAATAATATGCCAACACAAAAGCAATAAAAGCCCCCACCACCTCCTCACTCTGGAGGCAACCGTTTATCTAGATGGCGTGTCTCCCTGGCCCTCACGCTCTCACGCTCAGCTGCACGGACAGATTTACTCACATGGACAGAGGTCTGTTTATTTTTTTAAATTTCTTCTTTTTTACACAAACAGGATTATAGGAGAAAGTACGTTCCACAAGAGCAAAGCTGTGTTCACTCTTTGATATAGTCACTGGTACACAGTAAACACTCCTTTGAACTATTTGTCAGGTGAGTATAACTTGCTTTTTCAACTTAATGACGTATCTTGGTGACTGTCCCATGTCAGGGCACGGATGCAGGTCCGCCTCTTTTCTTTTCACACGTGTGCACAGGGCTCCGCAGTGTGGGTGTGGGACTCTACAGCCTAGTTCATATTTAGAAGCTCAGCGTCTCCTGGGGGGACCCCTTCCCTATACAGTGAGCTCGCCCTAGACCTCACAGTGCTGTCGCTTTGTCCCTCACTCAGTCTCCCTCAGGGATGAGGCCTGAACGTGTCTGCCTTCGATCACTGTTTCTAAAGGGCAGAGACGTCACCTCTTCTGTGACGAAAAGCTTAAAACAGGGAACCTAACAGACATTTAAGCCGAGTAAATCGACCTGACACACCCTGCGCAGTGGGTGACTGATGTCTGGAGGTGCAGTTGTACCCAGAACGTGTCTAGTGGGGAGGTTACAGACTACGAGTTACTGTCACTTTTTAATCAAATGCCTTAGGGTTAACTGCACTTGCTGACCTGCCAGCAGACCTGGAACACGGTGGACAGAAAACCGGAACTGACTCTTTAAAACGCTATTTCCTGGAAACATTAATTAGTGCTCCCCACACCCCACCCACGCCCCACATTCCTCACTAGGAAAGTGGACAAGAAGATGGGGACTTTTTCAGAGGGCAAGAGCTGGCCTTGAGGTTGTAACTTGCTTACTGAACAGTTTAAGACACCCCAAAAAACGCTCAACCATATCTGTTAAAATGTGGAGAAATCAGCGTTTTATCTCAGCTTGTATTCAAATTAAATAGAAAGTAGGATAATGAAACTGGAGAAAGTGTGGGCCTTTCCTATGGAGACATGCCGATTACGCTAAGCAACTACTTTTTATCCCCGGATGCGCTTAAATAATGATATCGCCAACCAAAACCAATATTTTTATCTCCAGGTAAGAGATTGTTTCTGTCTAGTAATCTCAAAATACTGCCTTGGTTGTAATTGTTTTCTTGACATAAAAATGATTGAGAATAAGCCAATAAAATTTGTTGCTGAAAAAGGAAAACTTTAAATTAGGCCCCAACTTTTGGGAGAATAGAACCATATGGTACATTTAATTATAAGTTGAGGAGATGTTTGAGATTTTAATTTAAGTGTTTTACTTACAACATCAGCTCAACTCTTCTGCCCAGATGTGTAATGTCAGCCTCAGCTCCGATGCAGAGAAACCACCACCCAAGCGATGAAAACCCACACGGAGGAGCCTGGGCTTGCTCTGCACGTTAAAGGCGTTGCAGTGCGCGGGGATTCTGCTTCCCGGCCTGTGTGCTAATGGTGTGGTTTGGGTTGTTGCGTTTGTTTACATTTTGGGCACGTGACATTGCTTTGGGCTCTGGAATCAGAGCCCTGGGTAACAATGTTTGCGTTGCCTTATCCTTTATTAACTCATCAACCACTCAACGATACTGAGGGCCTACTGTGTGCCAGGTACCGGGACAGCACTGGGTACGGAATGGTGAGCAAAACCCAGCAAGATGCCTGTATTCTTAGAGCTTAGAGTTTAATTACTGGGAACTGATTAGCTCTGGTAAGTTACTGTCATCTCTGAGCCTTCTCTTCTTTGTCTCTGAAATGGTAACAATGAGACTTGCTTCACAGAATCACTGTGGTTTATACAGGATGAAGAAATGGCATGTGCATGTGGCGGATCAGATACTAAAACACGCCAGCTGCGTGCCCTCCCCTCCCTCGCCCCTCTCCTTGAACACACAAGAGACCCCGGCACACTAAGCTCCCTCCTCAGAAGATCCCGCTCTGCCAACGACCTGAGAGAGCTGTGGGGTCTGCACAGAGGAGCAAACAGCCACTCGCTCCCTTACACCGGAGCCTCCTGGGAGCAGCTCACCTGCACGGAGTTCAGGGACGTGCCTGCAGGTGGGACAGTTATTTTATTGCCGTGCTTCCTTCGTCTAGTGCTGGGCAGGGAATGCTGGCCTCGCCAGGGAGAAACCCTCGTGGTCACTGGCCGGGTTAACCACATAGCACTGCGCTATCCGCATCATTAACTAACGACCAGGACAGTCAGTGGTGACAGTAGGAGCTGGAGCACTTCAGTTTAGAGGGACGCTGCTTAGGACATGGGCACAGCTGGTGTCTGGGAGGAATACCGAGACTGGCAGGGATCTGGGAGAGAAGAATGGATGGCTGATTAGAGCACCATCATGGCCTGGGGAGGAGGGGGAGGGTGTGCACCGTGTCAACATGTACAAAAACGATTGCGCAAGGAGACAGTTCTCAGGGGCAGGGGCAGCAGGACCTGCCGGCAGGTTTCAGAAGCAGGTTCGCTGTACCTGTCACTGAGGTGAGCCAGGAAGGGAGGCGGGGACACTTCCTGACTGGGGGAGGGGATATACAGAGCATACAGTGAGAGGTCAGTGTAGCTACAGTGGTCGGCAAACTGCGGCTCGCGAGCCACATGTGGCTCTTTGGCCCCTTCAGTGCGGCTCTTCCACAAAATACCAACTTCTGTGCATGGGCCACGAAGTTTCAATCGCACTGTACGTGCACGCCCGCACGTGGTATTTTGTGGAAGAGCCACACTCAAGGGGCCAAAGAGCTGCATATGGCTCGCGAACCGCAGTTTGCCGACCACTGGTAGGAGGCATGGCGCGTGGGAACAAAGTCAGAAAATACTTTTTTTTTTTAAACCTCACCAAAGGTATTTTTCCATTGATTTTTAGAGCGAGTGGAAGAGAGAGGGAAAGACAAAGAGAAACACTGATGTGAGAGAAACACATTGATTGGTCACCTCCTGCATGGGCCCAACCAGGGCCTGGGCTGGTGAGAAGCCTGCAACCCAGGAACATGCCCTTGACTGGAATCCAACCCAGGACCCTTTGGTCCGCAGGCTGACGCTATCCACTGAGCCAACTCAGCCAGGGCAGGTAATACTTTGAAAGTGGAAATTAAGCATTTGGAAGAGCATTTTTCTTATTCATGAGAACAGACTATTTCCCAGAACTTGGGCGGCATAGACCATGTATCTCTAAAAGTCCTGGTTACCATGGATTTAATAACCGCCAGAGCAAAATGTCCTTTTGCATTTTTCATGACTTTCAAACTCATCGGAGCAGGTCCTGCTGTGTGTCGGACAGGGGCGACCAGGCCATGGTGTGGGCTTTGCACCTGTGCTGGGCTGATGCAGAGCCATGGAGGGTACACCTCAGATGTGTCCCAGGACCCAGGAGAGCTCCCTGGGACCTGCTGACTCCCTGCGGGCCCGGTCACCACTGCCCTGGGTCCTATCACCCAGACTCAATGCACAGAACACCCTGACCTCGCCCGCAGGTGTTGGTCAAGCGCATGGACAGGCCCCAGCCCGTGCTGGTCCCTGCACTGAGGTTTTGGGGCCTCAGGTGGGGAGTCTCAAAGGCTGGGTGATCGGAACCTCAGCACAGGAGCCAGTACAGGCATCCTCACTCGTGTCTGGGTGTGGGCACTGGCTGTTTGTGGACGGGGCTCCGCGGGACTGTTGGCCAGAACACCCACGTAAGGCCCTCATCAGGTGGCTGTTGTGTGGGCTAGTTGGGGTTTCTATCGCACTGACCACACTGTACATTTCGTCACGTCAGAGACCTGAGTTTGCTTTATTCTCACTTGTGTTCATGTCTCCTAACAGTGTCTGAAACAGAGCCTATCATTGGTGAATAAATAAATTTACCAGCTGAATCAATGCATCAACAGGACAGCCAGGCGTGCACCTGGAATCACCCTGTCCCCTTACGAGACCGGAAAGAAGTCTTCAAGTCCTGGTCCTGCCTCTGAAGGGAGTAGCTGGTAAGTCTGACCTTGACCTCCTCCGCCCAGAGCTACTAACTTCCCAGCTCACACCCACATCCTAAGTCACGTTAGAATCTTGATTTTAGAAATGAAATTCAGCAGCAAGGGTATGCATTTCTTCTTCCCTTAAAAGAACTGTGTTTGGATATAAGTTTCTTATGATGGAAGCGGTAGTTAAAAAAGGAAATCCTGCCCAATCTTAATAGTTATCACAGCAATCATGTATCTCCGCTGTGATGTATGACCTGGTCCCAAACAGCCTGAAAAATCTCCGCCAGTGGCTACCAGGCCTGAGAAAATGCTTAGGGCCCTTTCTTTTTCCTGGATCTTATTGATAGACATGTGTGTGCTTTTATGAGGCACAGTGTCTGGCTGAGATATGAAAAGTGTAACTTATCTCCCCGAGTCCATGCAGAGAGAGAACGGACCAACTGCCCTATTCCCGAGGTCTCTGGAGCCACTATCTAGCACGCAGCCAATCACACTGAAAAGAACAGCACACGCCCCTGCCTAGATGCACCCATTCTCTTTAAAGTTTCCACGTCTGTTTCTATTGTCTGCAAAGCAGCTCACTGCAGCGGCCCTTGTTTCAACACAGGAGGGATACGGGAGCTCTGTGAAGGCTGCAGTGGATTCAGAGGGACCCACAGCACGTGGCGTGGCATGGCGTGGCGTGAGAACGTCCTGGCAGAAAACAGACCAGTTCCTAAGAGAGCCGGGTCACAGCTCTCTTGTTTCTATTAAATCCCCTCTAGTGACAAATTAGAATCCATTCCTTTATTTGAGAAAAAAAGTAAAAATCAGAGGTAGAGTATACACTGAGTGGCCAGATTATTATGACCACTTGATGTTCGTAGGCAAATTAGCTATAATTTCTCACTTAAGTTGCTAGAGGACCAGACCATTATAAATAGGGAAGCAGTTTGTTTGCCACGACAGTAGAAATGATTTTTTTCCCGAAGATATGGGTAAACAACGCAATTTAACAGCCTTTGAACGTGGGATATATATTATTATGAGTGGCCAGATTATTATGACCACCCCATCAGTACTTCGTTGGGCCACCTCTTGCCTTCAATACTGCAGCGATTCTTGGCATTGACTCCACGAGATGCTGAAAGGTGATGCGAGGAATCGGACACCATGCCTGATGAATAGCACTGTCCAGTTCTGTGATATTTGATGGTTATGGAACCAGCTACCTGATGGCTCTTTTAACTTTGTCCCACAAATGCTCAATTGGATTGAGATCTGATGATTGTGGGGGCCACCTAAGCAAGGTAAAGTCTCCCTCATGTTCTTGAAACTACTCCTGCACAATACAAGCACTGTGGCAGGGCACATTGTCTTGTTGGAAGAAGCCATCGCCATTCGGATACGCCATCAACATGATAGGATGAACTTGATCAGCAACGATACTTAGGTATGTTGTGCTATTCAGACATTGTTCCACACAAATTCAAGGGCCCAAATCATGCCAGGAAAACATGCCCCAAACCATAACACTGCCCCCACCAGCTTGAAGGGTTGTACTCATGCACGTGGGGTGCATGCTTTCATGCTGTTCCCGCCAAATTCTCACTCTGCCATCTGCATGATGCAACTGGAAACGTGATTCATGGGACCACATGACTTTTTTCCAATGCTCTACTGTCCAATTCTTGTGTTCCTGTGCGAATTGGAGATGTTTTATCTTGGTAACTGCAGACAGCAAAGGTGTTCGAACAGGCCTTCGGCTTCCATATCCCATACGATGCAGAGTACGGCTAATGTGCCTACAAACGTCAGGTGGTCATAATAATCTGGCCACTCAGTGTGTGTGTGTGTGTGTGTGTGTGTGTGTGTGTGTGTGTGTGTGTGTATCTCCCACATTCAAAGGCTGTTAAATTGCGTTGTTTACCCATATCTTCAGAAAAAAATCACTTCTAGTGTCGTGGTAAACAACCTGCTTCCCTATTTATAATGGTCTGGCCCTCTAGCAACTTCAGTGCGAAATTATAGCTAATTTGCCTACAAACGTCAGGCGGTCATAATAATCTGGCCACTCAGTGTGTGTTCCAACTATCACTTAGGAAGCTTAACTGACTCCTAACTACCTCTCTTCCTTCCATTAAGGAGCTCAGCATTATATCTTGAATTGACCACATTGATATAAAAGTTAATTGAATGTAAAATGTCTCTTCCACATGACTGTGTATGTTCTGGGCTGTTGTGAAGCCATAGCCTTGCTCCATGCCTGCACTTAACATGTTCAAGGAGCCTTAGCCAAGTGCACGAGTGATGCACATCCATAAAAAATAGTACCAACACCCTCATTCTGGCCTATTTATCCTCTTCCAACTTGGTTTCTATATAAAATTGGAGAAATGAAAATCAGAGGCTTGCAGAGTATTCAGAGCATCCTCAGATGTCTGAGACCCTGCACGGGCGTTTAACACCATTGCACAGACTAGGCACAGGGTGGCAACATTGTAACCCCAAATCCAAGTGGCTGTGCATTACCACCCAGATCACCCAGGGGGTCTCCTTCCTTACATCCTGGCTCTAATGCCACTGAAGGTGAAAAATCACACGAATTTTTCAATAAAATGGTTCCTTTAATTTTTACTATCACTGACATTGTCTTGTATGCTTTCTCTGACCTCTTTCTTAGGCATCCAGCCTTGAAAATAAGTAGGATGCGCAGCAGACCTAGTCAAAAAGGAAGTGAGAAATTGGGACAAGCCAGGATGTGGTAATTAATCACACCAGTAATTAATCATGCCACCTCTGGCACTGCTTCCAAATTGGGCTAAAGATAAGAATCGCCAGGAGCATTCACAGCCAACAGAGAGAAGCACCAGTGCTGGCTGCAGCTGAGACCTACTGAGTGTGAACTGCCAGGGTCTGTTTCATTTGCACCCTTAGCAGCTCCCGGAGCCTTGGCTCAGGGTGAGCCCCGCCCAGGTTCCATGAACCACGCAGGGCCCAGCACACACGGGGAAGACGATTAAGACAGGAAGTCAGCCAGAGTGGCAGTCACCTGGTTGAAGAAAACAGACCACTGAGTCAGAGCAATCGGCTCCTTTTTCACAAGAATTGGTAGCCTGTGTTGCTGGTTGTCCAATACCTGCAAGCAGTGCCCTCTCTGTTTATGCCTTTTCCTGGTGTTAGCATGAAGGGACATGACTGAACCCCTCATGGTGGCAGCATGAAGGGATGTGACTGAACCCCCTGGAGGGAGGCTGTCCTCCAGCAGGTCAAGGGTGAGGTATGAATGGACGGAAGGGTCCTGTGGCTCAATGGCAAGTACCAAGCAGGACACAGTCCCAGAGAAACAAACAAACAAATGTTTACACTTAGACAGGTGAACACAACTCTGACTCATGCTGGGAGCAGCATCAGGATGGCCCCATTTCTGGAGCTCAGGGGAAGGGGTGGGGGGCAGGGCTTTGGTCTCGGGAGTCCCTGTATCTGAACTGAGCGGTGTGCTGGGCGTGGTGCGGTGCAGTGCAGTGCGTCAGCCCGGGTGGACAGAGGCTTTCCAGTGCCCTGTGCACACAGGACGGTCCCCTTCCCGGCAGGACACGGCTGCGCAGCTGAGGACCAAGAGGCACCAGCTCTGAGCGACCAGGGCCCATGGCTGGGAAGGTGGTGGATCTACGTTCAGTGGCTGACACAGGCGGTCTGCTTTTGTTAGTAGAGAGGAAGATTCGAGTAATAAGTTGACCCCGTAGTGTACTGACAGACAACCGTTTTGCTTAACGGGAATTTACAATGAAAAGACAGTCAAGGAGAATGGCCCCGATCCCCCACATCAAAGAATCGCTCAAGTCAAACAGCGAACCTCCAAGACTGAAGTGCCCTAATTAACATGGTCCTTATTAATTGTAGACTTCAGAGGAGTTTATTTTCAAAGTCTGGGAGCCCTGCTGAGGACTGACTGTCTTATTATGCACACCTTTACCTTGTGCCCCTGGGGAGGACACACTTTCACTCTCATCTGCTGGCTAAAGGTATTACATAAATGAGCATTTTAAACAGTTGGTTCATGCAGCATTTTCTTTTTTCTTTGAGTGTGTGCCAGGAGCAAAACAATGAATTTCACTTGTCTTTGCCTTCCAGTAAAGGACTGCTTGTGGGGTTCCGTGTGCCGTGCCCCCACTCCCCGCTCCGTACCAGGCCTGGGGCACATGGGGGAGAAGCGAGAGGTGCTATGCGCGGTGTCTAAGTGGGCATGTGGGCTTTTACATGCCTGGTGGGTTTGTTCACCAGCAGCACCACCAGTGTGTCCCTTGGTGATGGGAATTGGTTAGCTCCATTTTTTAAAATCCTCACCTGAAGATATGCTTATTATGCTTATTGATTTTAAAGAGAGGAAAGGGGAGAGAGAGAGAGAGAGAGAGAGAGAGAGAGAGAGAGAGAGAGAGAGAGATAGATCGGTTGTCCCCCGCATGCATCCTGACTGGGGATGGAACCCACAACCTAGGTAAGTGTCCTGACTGGGGATGGAACCCACAACCTAGGTATGTGTCCTGACTGGGAATGGAACCTGCAACCTTTGGGTGTACAGGATGAAGCTCCAAGTGAGTCACTTGGCCAGGGCGAAGTCTACCTTCTTGCTGAACACAAGGGATGTATACTCTGGAGGGGCTTACATTGGGTTTTTGGGACTCAGGTGAGCGCCACTTAATGCAGAGATGACCAGCATGGCGCCGACAGCCAGTGAACAGGTGTGAGCTCAGGTGTGGACCAAGGATGCACAATGGGGGTGAAGGGCACAGCTGAGGGAGCAGAGGATGTCCAGGACCGTTAGGGACACCTACTTTTTTTTAAAAAATATATATTTTTTAATTGATTTCAGAAAAGAAAGGAGTGGGAGAGAGATAGAAACATCGATGATGAGAGAAGATCATTGAATGGCTGCCTCCTGCATGCCCCACACTGGGGATAGAGCCCACAACCCAGGCATGTGCCCTGACTGGGAATCGAACCGTGACCTCCTGGTTCATAGGTCGATGCTCAACCACTGAGCCATGCCGGCCAGGCTGGGGATGCCTACTTTTAAAGGAATAGTTGAAAGGTCTAAAAACTGTCATGGGTGATTTATTTCTTTCCTTCTGATGTGGCAGAGTAAATATGGCTGTGCTTATCAAGACACAGAAAAGCATCCTGTGCAATCATTAAAATTCTTAATTAATTTTTCTGGTTATTTTGTCACATGTGTACACTTTTAAATTAGCTATCAAAGTCTCTCATCTGAAAATGACCTGATATTCCAGGGAAAATTGTGGCTGGATTTCTAGGGGACACTGGCTCAAGATGAAGAAACATCTCCACAACAAAGAAAAGATATATTTGCAATCAACCTCATCTGCTCAAGGAAAAAACTAACCGGAAGACACCACATTTGCCTGTGCATTTGTCAGAGTGTCTCCTGAGGGGACAGCCGAGCGAGGAAGCAGGCCTTTCATCCTCACACACCTACCAGGCTGTCATGGTCCCTGTGACTGGAAACCGCCCCCCAGAGGGCCCTGCTGTGGCCCCTCCTGGCCCTGCTCCACGTGGGGATGATGCCCAGAGATTGTTCTGAGCCAAAGCCACCTCTCGGGTTTCTACACCAGACACAGAGAACCTCTCCTGGCCGGGCGTGAATGCTAATTTCTGAGCACATCTGTTTCCCTTCAGGAGTTAACTTTGAAAAGTAACCTTTCAGCAGATGAAAGGGAGCAGGAAACCTCATTTTCTTGTGGAATCGTGTTTCTCTTCCTCTCTGGAGACAGCTGTACCTGGGAGCTGTCTGGTTCGCTTTAAATGAGAGCTACTTGTTTCACTTAAAAAATAAGAAAGAGGGAAAACAAAGTGGTTTGTAAGCAGCGACACAACTTGAGCAGGTTTTCTTTTCATCTGTTCCAATTAGTTGACCCTGGGAGTCTAAGGTTCCTATTTCTTGAAAAAAAAAAAAATCTGTACCTAACTACCTACTCCCCAGACATCGTAAATCTCAGCCTCATTTTCCAAATCCAACCGTCGGTCGTGTGTACCACTTTGCTTTCCAACATGTGTACTTTCTCACTTAACACTGACGAGCAAAAAAGGACTGGACATCGTGTATGCCGTGTATGGAAGGGGCCTCTATGTGGTGTGCAGTTAACTACCGTGGCCCGGTCACCCTAAAGCCATCTCTTGGGCTCCCTCTTCCCCCATGACTTAAAGATGCTATTGAAAACTATTCCAACAAAATGATTCCATGCAATGGGTACTTTCATTTATTCAGCAGATCCTAAAGAATCTGGTTTACAATTCCCCTCCCTCACCATGTGTACTCGGAGTATTTTGGGGCCTCTGGGGACAATGCTAGGCTTTGTTTTTGAGCTTGTTCTCCCAGAGAAAGCTCCCTACCAAGCCCACAGGGCAAGGAAGGGGTTGCTGACTTCTGCTACTTCCCCAGGACATGCCAGACGCACGGTCCCAGGGGTGTGGCCCTGAGGTGTTCTGTTTGTGTAACTGGAAATAACAGTACCATTTGTTCTTATAAACAATAGCACTGTTCCCCCCTCTTCCCCCCTCCCTCCTCTCCTTCCCTTCTTGGAGGCAGCCAGGTGGGGCCCAGGTGAGGGGGTATCAGACGGGGCAGCACCATTTCGTGTCAAGGCTCACGGGCAGAGGGTGTCCCAGCTGAGCAGCAGCCTGTGGGGTCAGGGGCAGACTGCATGCAGGGGTTGAGCCAAGTGAATATAAATGTGCCTGGCCGGCGTGGCTCAGTGGTGAGCATCGACCTATGAGCCACAGTTTGATTCCTGGGTCAGGGGACAGGCCCGGGTTGTGGGTTCCATCCCCGGTGTGGGGCATGCAGGAGGCAGCCAGTCAACGAATCTGTCATCATTGATGCTTCTATCTCTCTCTCCCTCTCCTTTCCTCTCTGAAATCAGTAAAACTATATTTAAAATGTTTTTAATATAAACGTAAATAAACACAAGTCCTGGAAGACACTGAGATTCAGAGGTAAGTCACTGATGGCCCAGGAGGCCCCTGAATTCGCCTGTTCCCATGGACACACATACCTGCAGTGGCCTGTGGACAGCCCTCTGACCCAGACCTGAGAACAAAGTACTTGCTCATAGTTATGATACTCATCAAACACAGGAGAAATGGGTGAACATAGTGAGAACTTCCACCAGAGACAGAAAATGTAAGAAAGTATCAAACAGAAGAGCTGACGAATATAATTAACAAGGGTTCGACACAGACTGGATGAAGCAGAAGAAAGGATCCCTGGTCTGGAATGCACCCAAACAGAGAAGCAATAATCTCAGGATTCACTCCAGGGATACACGTATGGTTCACCCTCCACAAATCAACGAATGTGAGGGCATTAAGTCAACGACTGAAGCATAAGGCCATCTCAACAGATGCAGACAGAGCATTTCACAAATTCAACATCCATTTATGATAAAAAAAACTCCCAACAAAGTGGACCTAGAATGTACTTCAACATAATAAAGGCCATGTAGGACCAGGTCACAGCTAACATCACACTTCCTGGTGAAAAGCTGAAAGATCTTCTTCCTCGCAGATCAGGAACAAGTCAAGGATGCCCACATTCACTGCTTTTATTCAGCAGGGTATGGCAAGTCCTAAACACAAGGCATCCAAGTTGGAAAGAAAGAAATGAAACTGTCACTATTTGTTAACAACATGACTTTACAGATGACCCCAAACTCTGGTGTGCACAGAAATCGTGACCTCAACCACAGTGCACAGCTGTCACCTGCAGAAGCCCTGACCCTTTCGTCTGGACGGGGCTCAGGGAGGTGTCCTTTCACCAGCACGTGCAGGCAGGTAGCACTGCTAGCACTCGTGGTCATCACTAGTAGACATCACCACTAATAGCGAACAGCTATTTGCCATTACCTCATTTAATCCTTACAGCAACCCTATGGACTAGGTGCCATTATTCCATTTTACAGGTGAGCAACCTGAGGCTTACGGGAAATTCATGTCTTCCTTTCGGTCACACAGCAAGAGGCAGGCTCAGACGCTAACCCGGTTCTGTTCCACACGAAGCCGGCTCAGTGCTGGCCGCCACCTTCATGACTCCAGGAGGCAGAGCTGTGGACGTGGGAATGCCTCGTGGCTGGCAGAGCAGTGGGCTGGCTGCAGTGACCAGCCCCAGACAGGCTGAGGCTCGGTGCCCGTCTTCCCATCTTTAGCCCAAGGGTCTATCACTGCTTCGTGAGCATGCCCACTTGAGGGTCATAAAAACAGAAACGTCACTGATGGAAACCCCAAAATAAATGGCAGGAGGAGAGTATTAAATGACAAATAAATGTTAGCTACAGTAAAACAAAAGTAAAGGAAAATTTTATCTGGACACCGGATGCCATGAACATATTTTCATCCTATGTAAACACTCAGAAAATTTTCCTCTTCAACCCACTGTGGTATGGGAAAGAAAGGCCTGCAAGAAACAGGGTCCAGCACCCACAGAGACCAGAACCGGGACTGCCTCACCCGGGGTCCAACCTTTCGGAACCCCTGCCACACGGATTTCTATGGGCAGCTCGCCCCGTCTCAAGTACGCTTGTGACCATAAACAAAGTCCAGCCCAGAGCTGGAGCGGTGAGAGCACGTGGTGGGAAATTCATTATTTGTGGTCTTTTTCTCTGCTTCTTTAAATACAACTTCACACAAATCCATGTCCCTCCTGGCCTGTCCTCCAGTCCCTCCCGGCAAGGAGCCGTCACTCTTACCTCCTAATGAGTCAGAGGCCTTGTCTTCAGAGAAACCGGGCAGCTTTCAAGTTGGTGGGTTTTGTACTTCAGTCGTGATGCCACGAGCTGAACATGTGCACGGACTGCCGCAAGCAGCTCCGGGTGCAGCCTCTGAAGTTAGTGGTGGGGAGGCCACGCACACTCAGCCGGCGGCCAGCCCTCGCCCTGAAACACCCGCATGGCGGGAGTCTGCTTTGAATGCCTAGAAGGACGTGAAGCCTGGCATTTTCTCCGGACATCATTTCTTCAACCCCGGGATCACCTGCAGCATGCGCAGCTCCTGCCCACAGCTATGGTTCCTGGGAAATTTTGCATTCTTAAGGCATGCTCACATTTAGCTCCCCTGCCCTCATCGTTGATGTGTATTATTAGCAATGCTTTCTGTGAGCAGCTGAAGGCAGCCACCAGACACTGTGTCTCTCTGTCTTAAGGCTCCACATTATAACAACATCAGCAATAAGTTGCAAGTCTTATTGCAAACTATAGACCAGACACCTGTGTGTTAGGTGCCATGTAGGCCACTGGACTGTACGGTGCTACTATCCACATACCAATTTCCTTTCTCATTTATAGATGAGAAAGCGGACATTCAGAGATCTTTGTGGTCTGTCCACTGTCTCAGAACCAATTCAAAGGACAGCTCACATCAGGACCGAGGACTGCATGGCTCCTATAACCATAGTCTCAAATGCCATATTCCGTGTAAACAACTCACATTTAAAAACACGTAACAATTTATTAATTAAAACGGGTCTTGTGAATAAGAAGAAATTTATACACAATCTCCCCAGTTCCTGCTAATAGATGGTCTCTGACACTGAGCTGCTTCTGAATCCCTAGGAATGTCCTAGGTGATCTGCAGGAGCACTTTCTGTTGTAATAAGGTGACTCTTGGTGGACTCCTGGGGTGGGGTGGGGTGGGGGGGCTGGTCACCAGAAAGACCAAGCTGTGGTTAGAAGCTTGGGACTTTCAGCAGCTCCACCCCATCCTCCAGGGAGGCACAGGGGCTGGGTTCGGCTGGGTAATGATCACACCCATGTGACGATGCCTCCAAAAACTCCCAATCTATGGAGTCCAGAGCACTACCAGCGGTGAGCATCCATGTGCCATGAAGGTGCCCACCCATCTCCATGGGACGGAAGCTCCTGTGCTCAGGACCGTTCCACACCTCACACCGCCTCCATCGGCTGCTCACCTGCCTCCTCTGCCCTGCCCTTTATTGTATAATGAACTGAACGTAAGCTGGGTCGCCCTACGCTCTAGCCATATACCTGATCCAGCAAATGGACCTGTGGAGGCGTTGTGGGAACCTCGATTTGTAGTCGAGTTGGACAGGAGAATGGGTGGCCTGCAGTCCTGCTACTTACAAAGGGCATCTGAAGTGGGGGCCGCCTGGGGTCTACGCCAGCACCAGGCTGTTATGTTGGAACTGCTCCCTGTGGAAAACCCACTCGTCTGGTATCAAAAGTATGAGCGTAGGAGCTGAGAGTGAAGGGGAAACTGAGTTTTCCTTAGCCGGCATTTCCATTCATCTGCACTTGACTTTCCTAAGAACCAAAGGTGGTGGGTAGGTATCACTAACCCATCTGACAGAGAGCTTTCTACCCCCCACAGCCAGGCACTGGTTCTGCTGAAACCAGGCTCCCAGACCCCCACTGCACTGACGTCTGGTTATCTGTGTCACCCATGGCTACAGGCAGAGATTTCTCCTGTCTGCACACAGCAGCATAGCGCTCCCTTAGTGCTGGCTGGCACTGAGCTGCAAGGTAAGCCTGTAGGGGGGCTGGTGAGGATGCCTTGTTCACACTGCTTGGTAGGTGGGGGCATCCCTGAGGCAGAAGAGCAGCTAGAGAAACCTAACAAGGCAATGCTCAGGTTGGACTGCTGTGCCATCTGCCTCTCCTGTCCCCAGAGACAAGTCCCCTTTCATCTGTGAAGGTGGAGCTGGTAACACTGATCTGATGGTAAACTTGGGGCGATCTAAGCCCCTGCCTCCTCCACCACTTCCAGAGCTCACGCTGCTTTCTTCCTCCCTGGTGACCCCAGAGGCTCGTGGGGGAGGGGCGCCATACAAGCTCCACCTATGATAATTGAGCATTACCTGGAATATGTGAAAAGGGCTCCACCATCATTTTAGCTCATTACTCCTTAGTAGCCCTGCGGTAATTCCGCACTGAAGTCATCGGGTGGATGTTATTAGAGCTATTAATACTAATAATAGCAATATGTTCAATGCTTATTGTCATTTGGGCAAATGGCTAAAATGATGACTGTCAATCTATGAGCTGGAAAAAATGGTTTCAATCCTATTCAGACTCCACTGTCTTAAGGTGCTGGGGGTTTTTTGCAGGAGATCAGCTTCACATGCAAAGAACCAGGTCAGGTTCCCCAGGTGAACACTACCAGACACTCCACAGCCCAGGCACAAGGAACCATACAATACCAGTATCACCTTGTACTGGGGTCCTCTGTCTCAGGGAGACAGAACGAAGATCTATACTGGATACTACTTAATACAAGCTTTCTGTGACAAGGGAAAATATTTATGAATAGTCAGTTACAAACGCACACCCACTGTCCACAGAGGTGCATGGCATTTCCAGACATGAAAACAGACGTGCCCAGGCACCCACAGAGCACACACCTGGGCAGGTCCTCTGACCGGAGAGGCACACTCACTGAGAGTCTGGGAACCATAAAAGATCTATCAATATCAACCTCATGGTCACACATCTAATACAGCTGACAAGATATCTAATTAAATGCCTCAAATATGGAGTGTTTATAAAGCAAAACTAATGGCTCCAAATAAATGTGAAGTCACAGAAAGCAGTTAATCTCTTTATAAATTTGCAAGAATAGCAAACTTTATAACAAATTTTATAAAAATAGCAAATCTAAATTTTAAAGGACCTTAAAATTTATCTTATTCAATGATCCAAATAATTGCATGGTTTGTTATTATACCATTCAGAGCATTTACATATATACACATGTATATGTATAGGTGTATGTATATGTATGTGTGTATATATATATACTGGAGGCCCGATGCATGAAGACTCATGCAAGAATGGGCCTTCCTTCCCCTAGCTGTCAGCACTGCCTTCGCTCCAGCCCAGAGCTACCTTCCTGCCTTCACTTGGGCCTGGAGCCGCCTTTCCACCTTCCCACACTGCCCAGAGGCCCGGAGCAGCTGGGGCGGTGCAGAATGCCTGTGTCTTTGCCATGGTGATGACACAGGCATCCCGCCCCAACCCTGGCCGCTTGGCACCTGCACATGCAAATTAACCCACCATCTTTGTTGGGTTAGTTTGCATACTCACTCCTGATTGGCTGGTGGGTGTTGCGAATGTACGGTCAATTTGCATCTTTCTCTTTTATTAGTGTAGATAGCTATATATGTGTATATATACCTATATATGTATGTGTATATATATCTGAGTGTATATACATATACACATACACATATAAGGTTGTATAGGTATATATTTTTTTCTCATTTGATGCATGTCACATAGCATATAAAATGATCCCAATTTCACCAATAAACAAATTGAAACTAAAAACATGCATTATCTGGCCACAGTCCACACCACTCACAGGTCCGGTTGGAAGATCAAACTGGAGGAGAGGACTGCGCGTTTCTCCGTGATGGGGCTGGGTGCTCTGCGGCTGTTTTATTTAATGCTCATGGCACTGGAGCGGGGTATGGGGGGCTCACTGGCTGTCCCCACTCACAGGATATGGATCCAGCTCCGGAGAAAAAGAACTAATTACCAAGGGCAACACAGCTAGTTAGCAGGGAGGAAGGGGATGCTAACCCAGTGTTTATGACTGTAAGATGAGCTGCAGTAATAACTCAACATACATATGGATATTTTGTACTCTTCTTATAAGTGAAAAATCTACATTATCATGGGGGCGTCTTAGTGATAGAGGCGTAAAATATTGTATTTGGGAAAAGGACTGTGTTATAGTGGTTTGGTGAGTGAAAACTATGTACAATCAATGTTTTTGAAATCACTTAAAAATCTTAATTCTAAACATTTAGCAGAAAATATATGTCATCCAATCAATTCTGATTTGTAAAACCTGTCAGCAAAAAAAAAAGAAAAGAAAAAAATTCATAAGCACTCTACATTTCATAAGTAGAAATAGATTTTTAGAAGAATTTCTTCATATGTAAATAATTTACAAGAGAGTTGAATAAATTTGGCTGTACACCTGAATGTGTGATGAGAAAATTTTGTTAATTTAGAAGTTGAACTCATGCAGTTCCAACTTTTTAATACAAAATCAAAAAGCATCTTGGGTAATTTGCATCTGAATCTCTGCTGTAGCATTTCAGTTATTTACTTAGCTAAGTAGAGCACAGTGTGAAATCATTTATTAGAATTTAACTATAGCAACCATTTAAATATCATCATATAATTTCCCTATATTTTCTTTCTAGCATTAATTCACTACCTATTCTAATGACTGAGCTTAAAATATTTTTCTCAATTTGATTAAATTACTGAAGATAATACTACAATCCTTTTATTAGTCAAAATTTGTTTTCTTCTTAGACATCTAATATGGATTTTATATATCTATATAGATATAGGTATTTATATGGATATATATTTGGAGATATCTATCTATATATACACATCAATATGTGTATAGAAATACATATATATCTATATAGATGGTTATAAATCTATCTTATCTATCAAACAAGATCTTGGCCATCAGGCCATTTCTTTTTACAAGATATGAAAATCACTAGAGATCTGTATCTATCTATCTATCTATCTATCTATCTATCTATCTATCTATGTATCTATCTATCTATCCATCCATCCATCCATCTATCCATTCATCCTCTTCCTTTCTATCATGTGGCCTAGCACTCCCTAAGAACCACACCCGTTAAAATAAAATTCTTCCATAAGAAAGGAAAAGAGGATGACATTTCCTTGAGCAATATTTTGTTTTGATTTGAGTAAATGTACAATTCAAACCCTAAGCTGTCACTACTGTAGACAAGTGGTGAAAATGGTATAATTGTATAATTAACTCATATCTCCATTCTGCTAGAAATAAAATAGTATGAATAATCACCATTATCTTTCTTGAAGGTATAGGCAATGACAGCCATTTTTATTTTTATTTCATAAGCATACACACAACTGTTTTGTTAAATAATTTGTATGAAGTTTCACCTACTAAAACATGGACTAGTTTCTTAGACTTCTGAGAAAATCCAATAACCTCTTGCTCACTGGTTCACAAAACTTTACACTAGAGGCCCAGTGCATGAATTCATGCATGGGTGGGGTTCCTCGGCATGGCCAGTGATTGAGGCATTTCATCCATCCCAATAAATACAGCTCATTCATTCATTCATTCATTCACATATACATACATTATTCCTTCAGCAAATAGTTACAATGCAAATCTGGGGGCAGTCACTATTCTATTCATTGAAGATAGTGAACAAATAGAAAAGCCCATGGGCCCAGAGGATTCATGTTCTATAGTGAGGAGACAGAAAGGAATAAAACTCAACAAGCAAAATCAAGACTTGATGATGATGATATGAGCCTTAGCAGAAAAGGGCCATGCAAGTATTAGCCCCAAATAATTTCCAACACAGAAATCAGAGCTGATGAACATCCACTCTTCTAGAAAGCAGAGTGACACTAAGGAATGAAGATCTCATTGGGCCTAAGAGGTCCATCTCGCTTAGTGCCCTGCTCTCCAGGACAGAGACCTATACTCACCTAATGGTTGGGGTGGTGATTCTGTGATTTGCCTTAGAAGCCTTACCTTTAAAACTTCTAGCTGCTTCCTAAAAACAAAGTCCTTCCTTCGGCCTGATTTAAATTCCTGCGCTAGCTCAAGACCAACCTGTCACACCCTAAATGAAGGATGCGTGGTCTCCGCTCAGTGTCTGCTGCTGATGGGGGATTTCATATGGCACTGTCTCCCACACAACACTCATTAGGCAAATGAGGAGACTGAGACCAAGAAAGCAGAGGTGACTTGACCTGGAGCCGTGTGAGTGTTCCATGGCAGTCAGAGCAGAACACAGGTCTCTGCTCCTCATTCCAAAGAGCACCTGTCATGTTGAAGTTTAGCCAACCTGAAATCATGGGCAGAAACTTTACTGTGAATGACATTTGCAAGAAGAGATTCCAGGGAAGGGGGACAATAGGTCACCTGTAAATCCTGCAGCATGATTTGCCCTCACCCAGGTGGCAGCACTGCTCGTGTCACTACCTGGGGTCTGAGTGTGACAGACAATCCATAGGGAAGCTTACAGTTGTCCAGGGCACACAGGACGCTAAAGCAGCACTGGGCATGCACTTCGTCCGCAGTCAGGCCCCAGGCCTACAATTCCTGGGAGACGCTTGCCTGACGCTAGCATGGGGGCTGTGTCTCAACCAAATAATACCATTTCCCAGTTGAAATTCTCATCAAAATTTCTTTTAAATGCAGTGATCCCTTATCCCCCCAAAACTACGGCCCCATGTCTAATACACGAGCATTTCCAAAACCACTGGCTGTTTCTTTCAGCTGTGACCCTGCTCAAAAGATCTTCTTAGTCAATGGGGCTTTTTATAATTTCAAACAGCATATGTTCTGACATATTTGTACCTGGATAAGATTTCTGCTAGTTATGAACATGTTTTTCCTCATTATTCGCTGAATATGTGTAATTGCACATCACAGAGAGTTGACCCAATGACAACAGAAGCAGAAGGAAAAACAGAGCCAATAGATGTTGCAGAAATGACACCGGGTCTCCACACACATTAATTTTGCATCAGCTCACGGGTGGGCGATGCATGCCCCATTTGCTCCTGCTGCTGTTACCTTTTCCTATCCCCACGTGTGAGATTAATAGGGATTGTGTTTGTTAACATTTGACAAATGTCAAAACATAGCTCCTCACACCCTGCCAGGGCCTCTCTGATTTTCAGCCTATTCACTCTCATCTCTGTGTGCATCTTCCAGACCTGATCTCTGTGGGAGTCAGATGTATTCACCAGGGTTCTGCAGAATAATGACACGGAGCCCGGTAATGAGAGGGCCACCCCTGGCGTCAGGGTCCTTTATGAGCTCCGCAAGCACTCAGGTTCCGCACCTGAGCCCTGGGAATGATCAAGGGGCCTCGGCACCCACAGACACCTACTCTTTCTAAACGCCCTCTTCCCAAAACGTGCCTCTCTTTTTGGGGAAGAAATTTCTTCCCAGTTTTATTGTGACATCCATCACAGTACAAGCTTAAGATGTTGGACAGGACAGTTTGATTTACACATATTGTAAAATGATTACAATAGTTCAGCGAACATCCGTATTCTCATGTAGATACAATAAAAAGAAAGAGAAAAAGGAAAATTCTCCTGATGAGGACTGTTAAAATTAACTTTCATAATGATCATCCTATAAACTGTACTGCAGTGCTAGTGTAGTCATCATGTAGACTCTATTGAGAGTACTTATTTATATCTTACAAGCCTGTGCCTTTTGGTTGCCCTCCCCCAATTTTCCCTCCCCCCACCCTCTGCCTCTGGGAACCGCAAATATGATCTCTTTTTCTATGAGTTATTTTTGTATTTGCTTTTTTTAAAATTTAGATTTCATATATAAGTGAGATCTTACAGTATTTGTCTTTCTCTGTCTGACATATTTTACTTAGCATAATGCCTTCAAGGTCCACCTGTTTTGTTGCAAATGGTAGGGTTTCCTCATTATTTATGGCTGAAAAATATCCCATTGTATGCATATACCACCACTTCTTTATGCCTTCAGCCAGTGATGAACTCTTAGGCGGCTCCTGTGTCTTGGCTGTTGTAAATGATGCTGCTGTGAACATGGAGGTGCAGATATCTTTTTGAGTTAGTGTTTTCATTTCCTTTGGATCTATTCCCAGAAGTGGAATGGTGGGATCATATGTTAGTTCTATTCTAAATATTTTGAAGAGCCTTCACACTGTTTTCCACTGCAGCTGCATGAATCCCACCAGCACTGCATAACGGTCCCTTTTCTCCACACCCTTGTCAGCATCTTTTATCTCATTTTTGATCAGGGCCATTCTATAACAGGCATGAGGCGAGTTCTCATTGTGGTTTTAATTTGCATTGTCCTCAGAATGCTGGCTTCATAAGATGAGTTTGGAAGTGTTCCATCCTCTTCAATTTGCTGAGAGAGGCTGAGGAGGACTGGTGTTAATTCTTCTTCAAACGTTTGGTGAGATTTACCAGAGAAGGGTCTGGTCCGAAGCTCTCCCTCAGAGGAAGGTTTTCATTGCTGACTCAGTATCCTTCCTAGGAATTGGTCTACTCAGACTTTTTCCTCCTCTTGCAGTCTTGGTGAGCTGTATGTTCTAGGCACCTGTCCATTTTCCCTAGACTGTCCAGTTGGTTGTCAGAGAGATGCTCAGAGTAGCCTCTTATGATCCTTTGAATTCCTGATGTAACCACTGTAGTTTCTCCTTTTGCACTGACTGCTGATTTGGTCTACCCTAGGGAACATGTAGCATGTACTTAAGAAGGTGCACTCTGCTGTTCAACAGAGTGATTTGCATGTGTCTGTGAGGTTCCTTTGGTCTACAGCATTGCTCACGTCTACTGCTTCCCTCTTAGTTCCCTGTCTGTTCTCTCCATTTCTGAGTGTGGTGTTAACTTCCCTTTGTCCTTTCAGACCGGGTAGTTTGAGCTTTATATATTTAGGTGTTCCGATGCTGGGCACATAAATATTTGCAACTGTTATATCTCTGTGCTGCATGGACCCCTTTATCCTTACAGAATGACCTGCTTTATTGCTTTTTACTATTCTTAGTTTAAAGTCTATTTTATCTGATACAAGTATATCTGTCCCTGCTCTCTTGGTCACCGTTTGTTTGAAAAGTCTTTTCCGTCCCTTCACTCTCAGTCTATGTGTGTCTTTAAGGCTAAAGTGAGTCTCCTACAGGCAGCATATTGTTGGACTTTTTTTAAAAAAATTCACTCAGCCATTCCAAAGCTTTTATCTGGAGAATTTAATACATTTGCATTTAAAGTAATTATTGATAGATCAGGACTTAATGTAGCTATTTTGTTCATTATTTACTGGTTATTCTATAGAGTCACTGTCCCTTGTTTCTTGTCCTGCTATCCGTGTGTCTGTGTGTATATGTGCATGTGTTTGTATGTGTGTTTGTGTGTGTGTGTGTGTGTGTGTGTGTGTGTGTTTTGATGTCTTTGGTATCAGCAGGCATTGGCTTCTTTGGCATGTTCTTTATGTAGTTACCACAGAAGCCATCTACATCCTGAAATTCCTCACAGACATTCCACCTAGCAGACACGGCTGTAAGCATGTACTTGTTATGAATGTGGAATTTCATCAGACTTATCTGATGGTGAATAATGAAGATGTCATATTTTGACTAAGATCTGAATTAACTGTATATCTTAGGGAAGTTCACCATCGTGGGCATCTTGGCAAAGCCAGAGATCATTGGTCTCTCTGTTGCAAGAACCTCAACATATTGTATAGTCCAGCCATGTAGACACACCTGTTCTAAAATTGGACTTATCATCTTTGAACTGAAAAGGCAGAGGCAGTAGAGAACCCATTCTGATGGCCAAAGGCACCCTCCCGAGCAGTCATGTCACACTTCCAGGGGGCCTCTCCTTGGACGTAAAGTGTAAGCTGGGAAGTCCAGTATTCAGTGAAAACACTTTTCTCATTTGAGTAGTTCCATGGCATGATAACCCTTGCTTTACCAACATTTCTTGTTCCTGCCCAGCTTCTGAAGTTAATTCACTGGACAATTTTGTGAACTTGCTAATATTATTCTGATACATCCATATTCTGCTTAAATCATCCAAAGTTGGTTTCTATTATTTGCAATTTAGAGCCTGGGCTGCTATTACTACACCATGCAACACACATTAGTGGGTAATTATGCATCTTATGCCTTGTTGATAATTTAACTCCCTACAGGGAGTTTATCATTTCCTACATTCAAAATAATCTTTAGTGAATTAAAAAAATTAACAGTTGTCTTACTTTATGACATTCTATGATTATATTTTCATTGTGATTCCAATGCAAAGACACCAGGCTTTAGAGTTAATAATGCACTGTGGGTTGAGGATGTCGTTTTAAAAATTTATAATTTGGTCTCATCATCTTCATGTCATTCTTTACTGAGCTAAACAGTCAAATGAGATACAATACTTGGTACCGCAGTATCTGCAACTACCAAGATTAAACAACCACAAATTTTGGTTTATAATGAGAACATCATCCTGGAGAAATGCTGTGTGTAACCTGAAGAGAAGACCTGAGGCAAGACTGAGCCTTCAGGGTGCTCTCCCCAAGTTTGCTCTGTGTTCACTGAGGGTCAGAATTCTCGCTGCCGGACGAGAGACTCAGACTTCTGAGCATTTCATTCTGAAATGAGGAGTAGCGAGAATATCCGCCCATCCTTCCCCGGTCACATCAGCAGCAAGACTTGTCCTTCACGTTTCCTGCTGCTTCCCACCGCGCACAGGAAGCAATGTTCTGGTGATTAAGCCTCAATATCATTATAAAAGCCAAATGAATAATCATTGTGTTAATGAACTTTATCTCAGAAAAGATTAGTTTTTTAATGTTAAGCCTCTTTCAATATGAAAGACAAAATGTGTTTCAGTTCCATTTAATCAACCAGAGATGTTCCTAATCTGTACAATTTCATACCCTGTCTGCACACAGGCCTGGGGATCTGCCTAAGGTGGCTTCCGTGATGCTGTCTGGCCACTTTGTGAGCCACCTCCCCACTCCCTCTCTTTCCCTCCCTCTTTCTTCCCCTCTTTTTCCCCCTCCCTCTCTCCTCCACCCCCCTCTCTCTCTGTCACCCCCCCCCCCACACACACACACACAAATACCTCCAGGAACAGAGCCATAGACTGTTTCAGGAATTAGATTGGTTGGTGATGAGCAACCATGGCTCACAAATTAGTAATGACAAATACCTGAGAAATAAATTTTGCCACTTAAAAGAAGTTTGGAGTGTTTCTTTAGGAAAAAAGATACAAATTATATTTTAAAAATTATTTATTGATTAGAGAGAGAGAGAAAGAGAGAGATTTGTTGCTCATGCATCCATTGGTTGCTGCTTTTAGGTGCCTGACCGAGGATTGAACCTGCAACCTTAGTGTATCAGGAAGATACTTTAACCAACTGAGCAACCTGGCCATGGCCAAATTATATTTTGAAAAGTCGTTTTATGAGCTTCGCGTCCTGAGCTGTATTCTGAGGACTACTGTCTTTTCAAATACAAGATACTCCAATACAACAAAATGCCTTTTGTTAGACAACAACAGAATATTTTTGTCCTTTGACTATGAAGCCCCAAATCTGTATTCTTTCTTTCTGTATCTTATAGACTCTTAAGAAAATTCCATAGACATAAAATAAGTGGCAATCACTGCTATTATCACCCCATTATCTCTCCCTTTTGGTGCCATTGTCCTGCATGCTAATATATAAAAATGCTAGAGGTTCATGCTGTATATGAGTTCATAACTCAAAATGGACACTTTCAATCGGGGCAAAATCCAATAAGAAATGTGGGATTCTCTAACACCCCAAGGAAGAGTCTAGCCTACAACTCCACTAACTGCAACTTTACAATTCCCACTGTGTCATGGGCCAGTGGTAGAGAACACATGCACATTTTTTTAAATCTATACTATAAACCAGTGTTTTGCAAAGCTTGGGTGTAGCATCATTTTAGATGATACATGAGCAAATGTAATTTTAAATATGTATTAGAAAACATATATTGCTATCATGTTATAATGTGATTTCATGCATTAATTTCACCACAGTAGAGGCTAAATCAAAGTGAATCATCTAAAGTGAATCAGAAAGCTTACTGAGTAAATCACAGTACAGAGTCTAATGCTGGTTTGGCAAAATGCTGATGCTCAGATGTGGATGAATGAAGGCCGAGTAGCCTCTGTAACCTCAGGGAGGTCCCGTTTCTGAGGGGAAGCCACAGAAACAGAGAGAACCTGTATCCACATCCGGGTTCTCCCAGAGCAGACCTGACCCAGGATGTGAATGTGGCAGTTTGTATGGAGGTGATTCCAGAAGGTGCAGGGGGGGAGGAGGAGGAGGAACATGGGAGGGGGACAGCCAGGCCAGGGTGGCAACTCCAGCCCAGGCACACTGGGGGTGCTCGGACAAAGGCTGTAGACCAGGTTTGTCCCACGGAAGGGCAGGGAAGCTGGGTGTTTACCCACAACTTCCCATCTGTCCCTGGTTGATGGATGCTCAGGGGGACTTAGTCCTCTGGCATTTCTGCCCTGCCCCAAAGGGACTGGCTCTGGCAGAGATTTGGGAACTGTTTGTGCTGAGGGACCCCAGTACAGGCAGAAGGGAGGGGCGTGCCCTGGCAGCCTCAGCCACAGCCAAGGCTCGAAAGGCTACAGAATTGATTTAGATGGTTTTTAGATGACCAGTGATGCAGGGTTTATTTTCCTGAGGTTTTTTTCAATTGCATTCTCATTCTAGAAAAATTATTCATCCCAATACAGGACAAACGAGGTAAATATATGAACCAACCTATCCATTTTACAACTAAATTAGATCAACAAGAATCTAATTCTATTCATTTTGCATTTTATATTGTAAACAGTGTTTGAGAAATTGGGAGGTGATGAGTTAATACTCATATTCAAGATGACTATAAATATTTCTACATCATAGGCTAATATTTAATTCCAAAAATCAGGAATGAGAAGCAAAATAGATATTGGTACGGCAACAGAAGAAAGATGGACAACTAGTTCCTAATGCATCGCACCTGAGGGGGCTCGCAGGTCCTCCCTTCCTCAGGAACCCCCTTCCCACAAAACACTTGCTTTCTTCTTTCTGTCCGAGCCCCTGAGCTGCGTGCCCAGGCTGCGCCTGGGCCTCTTACAGCAGTTTCTCGGAGCAACTGCCATCCCTCACTGCGAACCCTGCCCTGGCTGGGACCTGTGCCCTCACCCGTGTCTGTCTCTGGAACATTCCCCCATCTATTTTTATCCTCAGCCTCACTGGCAATAAATAAAAGCTGTGCCTGGAAGCGTTAGGGCTTCAGAAAGGTAAATACTAACTGGGATCTGAGTGCCTCTCTCAGATTCTCAGGGGACAGAATTAAAGTGAACATACTACTTGGAGTCAGTTAAGTGGACCTCACTCTAACTGGGACAGGAAGGGGAGCTGGAGTAAGGGAAGACTCCCTTTAAAATAAGCCCTATCCTGCACCACGGAGCCTCAGAACCCGCCGTTAGGAGGAGCTGTGGCAGGAGGAGAGGGCTGGTTTACAGACAGCTCCTGGATCCCTGGCCAGGCATTGCAGGGCTCCACCGCTGATCAGAACTGGAGTCCTAATCCTTCTCAGAGGCGCGTTATTTTTGCTGCCGCACAGCCCGGCAGTTTGGAAATGCAGTCGGGACACGCTCCTCCTCTGAGGCCTCGGTGCTGAGATGCGCTCTGGGAACAGGTTGCTCCAGTTTCCACAGCTCTGCTCTTCTTGCAAAAGGTAAGACTGGAGTTAATTAATTAAAAAGCACTAGACAACTGCCACGTGATCACAGGTCCAAGAGGAACATAGCCGTCTTAACTGAGCGTCCAGGGATGCAGACAGGGGACGCTCACGGGTGAAAACTAGAATCCACACAAGAGGAACATGCTCATGCTGGTCAATTAGTTCTTATCCTTTTCTCCTTAATCTTTTTGTTTTGTTAATCCTCACCCAAGGATATTTTCCCCATTGATTTCTAGAGAGTGGAAGGGAAGGGAGGGGGGAGATAGAGAGAGAGACATTGATGTGAGAGAGACACATCAATTGGTTGCCTCCTGCAGGTGTCCAGACCGAGGCCAAGGACCGAACCTGCAACCCAGGTACATGCCCTTGACTGGAAATGAACCCATGCACCTTCTTGGGCTGACACTCTAACTGCTGAGCCACACCATTCGGGGCCTTTTCTCCTTAATTGTTACATCTGTCCCCAAGGCCTGACAATCGTTATGATTTTAATCAACAACAATCAACTTTAAAGGAATCTTGTCCATTCAGCAGCTCTCAAATAGGAAGGTGATCACTTTAATAAGGTGGTTCTGGTTTGAGAGTCTGCATAGTTAACTATAATTTACACTGGCTTCTCATAAATGTCTGAGTTTTCACCACGTGACTGGAGAAAATGCATAACAAACCCGACCGTGACCCTATATGTGGCCTGCTCCTGAGCTGACAGTACCATCTCCATCCCCTGAGCTGAGGGACCAACTCCATCTCCTGAACTGAGGGTACCATCTCCATCCCTGAGCTGAGGGTACCATCTCCATCTCCTGAACTGAGGGTACCATCCCCATCCCCTGAGCTGAGAGTACCATCTCCATCTCCTGAACTGAGGGTACCATCCCCATCCCCTGAGCTGAGAGTACCATCTCCATCTCCTGAACTGAGGGTACCATCCCCATCTCCTGAGCTGGGGCGGAGTGACGTCACCTCTGCCTTCCAGGCCTTCACTCTTACCTACTCTCTGTGGATATCTGTCCTTTCACTAGTTACCTGACCAGTGGAACAGGGATGGTGAAACCCATACACAATGCAACTAAAGCATTTCCCGCTGTTCAAAACAAGCTCCTGAAGGGCCCTTTTGAAAGGAAGAAAGCTATAATTTAGAACCATTTCTCTGTTTTCACATGAAGAAGGAAGGGCTGTCTCACTCAGGTGCCCCAGGGAGGGAACATTCGCCAGCAGCCAGAGGGAGGGTGTTAAAGGAGAGAATCCTCTCTGAAAGCCATTATGAACAGAATATAAGAACTTCATTTCTCCTTTATGAATTGTAGGGAGATGGATTCAGAAAATAAACCCAAACCAGCATTTGTCACTGAAAAGCCTTCCATTTGCTTGACAAAAATAAATAAATAAAATGTGGCCATTGTCTTGTGGCCTGAGTGGTTTTTCCTGGGACGGACGGGAACTCATTTGCTTTATCTGTGGAGGCTCATCGCTGTGGCCCTGGGCGGGGAGTACCCTTTAGTTCTATCTGATTCTGGCTCAGATCCACAGTGAACACGGCGGAGAGAATCAGCAAAATATGAAACAGCTCATTCTAAGAACGCTTCCTGCCCCCAATGGGGGACACCAAGGCACCGCCCACACAATTATGAGCGAGCCCTATTCAGACTGCACATTTCCCCCCAAGTGCCCTGTTTTTTCCTGTTAAAATGATGCCACGTGGCTTAGTGTAGCCTGAGTCAATATTATGTTCCTCCCAGGTTAGCTGGAAAACAGTTTGGGAATTTGCCCTGGATCCATCAACGCAACAAGGACACGATAGCTTCTGAAAGGTCTGCTAACATGCCCCCGCGAGCAGCCATTCTCTACTGAAGGCTGATTAATGGGAAAAGAGAGCTCACCCTAAACAGAATGTCAACAGTTCACACACAGCGCCATGTAGCCAGACCAGCTGTAAAAGGCTTGCTCGTTGCACACTCCAAAGCAAGTCATTCACTCACTCATTCATTCTATTTTTTTTCAAACGACTTCCTGTGGAAGGGATGGTGACTACAAAATAGACCGATGCCTCTGTACCTTGAGAAGTTTGCAATGTAGACTGACAGGTAAAGCTATCTTAGATGCATTTCACGCTTACTTGGTGATAAGATGGAGGCTACCTAAAGCCCCCCCCCCCAATATATTTTTATTGATTTCAGAGAAGAAGGGAGGGGAGAGAGAGATTGAAACATCCATGATGAGAGAGAATCATTGATTGGCTGCCTCCTGCACACCCCACATGGGGGATCGAGCCCACAAGCTGGGCATGTACCCTGACCAGGAATG
The DNA here is from genome assembly GCF_963259705.1 of Myotis daubentonii. Classification (NCBI taxonomy): domain Eukaryota; kingdom Metazoa; phylum Chordata; class Mammalia; order Chiroptera; family Vespertilionidae; genus Myotis; species Myotis daubentonii. The sequence continues at coordinate 55,564,186 of NC_081853.1, read as the reverse complement.
GAACCATGACCCCCTGGTTCATAAGCTGACGCTTAACTCCTGAGCCACACCGGCTGGGTTTTAGTGCTTCTTAATTCAATGGTTTTTTAATCTCTATTGACCCAGAGGGAAGAGAAGGGATAAGGAAAATTATTATTATTATTTTTTAAAAAATATGTTTTATTGATTTTCCACAGAGGAAGGGAGAGGGATAGAGAACCAGAAACATCAATGAGAGAGAAACATCGATCAGCTGCCTCCTGCACAACCCCCACTGGGGATGTGCCCACAACCAAGGCACATGCCCTTGACCGGAAGTGAACCCGGAACCCCTGAGTCCACAGGCCGACGCTCTATCCACTGAGCCAAACCGGTTCTGGCAAGGAAAATTTTTGAATCAATAAATTATCAGTAAGAACCTCCCTCCAAATACTCCACTCCCATTAGATTATATATATTCCTGGAGTTGGATTGAGAGAATTCTATATGAAGTTGTAGACAAAAAAGGGAGGGGGCTTGAGGAACTGGGTGAAGGGATTAGGCAAAAAAAAACAAAAAACCCAACCAAACAAAACTCATAGACACAGACATCTGTGTGGTGATTACCAGAGGAAAGGGGGGAAGGGGAGGTGGAAGAAGGTATCTGTGGGTAAAGGGTGATGGAAGGGGAGTAGACAATGGGTGGCGAACACACAATACAATATTACAGATGATGTATTATAGAACTGTATACCTGAAATCTATAAATCTTATGAACCACTGTCACCCCAATAAATTCAATAGAAAATTTTTTAAAGAGCTTCTATGGAAATCACCTCTCAGGGTGGTCTGATCATAAATGCCTCACTGTGCAGTCCTGGTGGGTAGTCATGCCCCTGGCATATGACTTTTAGTAAAAGGTTTATCTTTGCCTTAAGCAAACCCTGTCCGTTGTTTCTGTGCATCGAGGTGAATGCACCTTTGAAATTGTCCCTTTCAGACCCTGCAGCAAAAACACCCTCATGGAGCTCACAACTTTGGTAACTGTCCTGTAATCTAATCCTCACCTTGCTTCTCCAGCCTCACTCAACCTTTCTTAAGTTCCCTCCCTAATTCCAAGTGCATAAAAGAAACTGCATAAAAGAAGCTGTCATTCCAAGAAGCGTGTTTTCTCAGTCGGTTGAGATCTTGTTTCCGAGAGCGTCATCAGTTTGGTTCAAATGAATTTTTATAAAAACCTTTTATAGGTTTGGACAATCTTACATCAACAGGGTGACGGTTGGTTAGTGGTAGGACCCAGAGAAGGGAACCTGCACCCCAAATTCCCTTAGCTGTCTTCGTAGGTGGTGGGGGGGGCAGTGAGGGTAAGCGATGAAGGAACATCAAGTAAACTTGGAGTCTGCAGAGGTCCCCTCCCCGCCACTGCAGACCCTATGGCAGCATGGTATTCCCTCTTCCCCAGGGGACACTGGAGCGGAGAGCAGAAATGGCTGAGCTGTTTCTAGGACAATGGGCTCTGGACCCCTCACCAAGTTCCCGTCCCCAGAATCCCATTCCCACGTGCCCAAGAATGGCCGCGAAATGCTGAAGGACTTAGAAAGCTCAGCTTATTTCCCCATGAGCCCTGGGGTCCTGAGCTAACTACAGGGTTTCTGTTCGGGGTAGTCACAGCTACTGCAAGCAGAGACCTGCACTGGGCTTTTCAACAAAACAAAAACATAAACTTGATTTTGGGGGGTTGTTAACTACCCAGTATCCCCTGCACTACAAACAAGAGACTTCCACATTCTGCCGCCCTGGGATGGCCTCAGGTCCCTCCTGCAAGCCCTGGTTATTTTGTTGTTTAATGGTCCTGTGAGGGAGGCGGATTCAGAAATTGACTCCAGGCTGCCATTGACCTTGAATCTCCCGCTGCTTCCCTTCTCATGAATTTAATTAAATTATTTTATGTGTGAATGTTTTTTTTGTTGGGTTTTTTTTTTTTTTTTTTTTTTTTTTTTTTTTTTTTAGCGACTCACTCCCCAAAATATTGAAAGCACCTTGAGAGGAAAAATGATGGCTACCTGTTCACCACTCTCTAGACCAAGCTGAGTGCCCGGTACACAGTGCACAGTCAATAGCTGTTGAATGAATAAACATGTCACATCCACACAAATATAAGGCTTATTCCTAGTTACAACGGGAAGAGCCCCTGCGTGGGTTTAGGTATTCTGGGAATAAACCTGATCTAGTTGCTCATCATGTATGACCTTGACAAGCCATAACCTTTTCAGGGCCTCAGGTTCTTTTTCTGCAGAATGAAAGGTTTAAATTAATTCAGTGATTTGTGACCTGTGCTCTGGGGACAGGAGAAGTATGCACTGATAGGCTTAGGACCTCTTATTTCTAACTCAATTAGAACAAGGCTAATTTAATAACTTAAATATTAGGCTTAACATTTGAAGAGTGTCTCTGTGGTTTACATACACATTCACGAGTGTGCACATGCACACACACACAATCATCGGGGAGATTGTCCCCAGGTGTCCTCACACCTTCCTGAGACAGACACACCTGCCTGGAACCACAAAGACCATATGATGTTTCTCTCCATCTTAACTTTGTATTAAGTGGTTAAGAACCTGAAAGCATTTTTAAGGATCTAGATTGTTTCTATCCTTAAATTTCCTGCCAGGAATTGGTAGGAAAAGAGTTATATCAGAGGTATTGCAACAGTAAGTTTGTTCTTGCTTTAGAAACCTCATATATGTATTCTCCTAATCAGAAAAAATATAGATGTTCTCCTAAGTGTTTGCAGTGTGTTTCTTTGAGGCATGCTGAGATTTCTCAAAGTACTTAACGTGTACCAGATATTGCACTAATAAGTTTAAAAAAACGAATAAAATGCAGCAACACTATGAGGTAGACACATTGTCATACTGGTTTTCATTTCTTCAAAGTGTTTATTGAGCATCTACTATATCCTTACTACACTCAACAGCGTAAGCAACAGGCAGCAAAGACACACAGGGTCCCTGCTTTCATGGCGCGAAGGTGAGGAGGGGGTGGTGGGGACAGAAAACCATCAGCTAAATATATTTTGATACACTCTGAGTCAGTGCCATGTCTCACCACTCTTACTAAAGATTTCCAGACATTTCTGAAGAAAACAAGAGGATGATGGAATACAGAGTGAGAGGGTGGGGTGAGAAGAGAAGCTACATTTAAGGAAGTTCTCAGGGACAGAGAACACTTGAGCTGAGAGCTATGCCACTTAAGAGGAACAGTCCAGGAGAGAACACATAATTGAGAGCCCAGGGCAGGAATAACTTGGCATTTCAGAGAACAGAAAGAATGGAGAAACTGAGGCACACAGGCTGTATGAAGATGCGCCACCATGGATGGCTTCCCTCAGAGATGGGCTTAGCAGCTGTACAAAGCAGACCAGGGGTCTTCTCTGGATGAGAAGCTGAATGTTTTGGGGACAGTGTGAATGTATTTAGTGGCCTGTACTCAATGAAGTTGGAGAATACCATAGCAGTAGGATCTGTAGCCATCACTCACCTTTCATATTTATATTAAGAAAAGTCCTGTAATATCCCCCTTCCTGCCAATTCCCTGGCTTCTGGTGAGCTGAGGTGCCTTCAGGCAAGGATGCAGCCAGGTAATTGGAACTGCAAATTGATAACAATGAGATCTTTGAACTTGAAGAGCAGCAAGCCGTGACTGTAATTGACAATAGGGCAGACATAATTGATGTCTGCAACTCTGAGGGAGAAGGCAGCAGAGACAGAGGGAAAAGGCTGGGACTGTATTTGCCAGCATAACAATTAGCAACTGTTAACCGAGAAGACAGCATTATAACCTGGGGCATCAAGCACGAATTTATCAGTATTATTCTTACTATCTGCCAAGAAGAGAAACCCCCAGGGGCCAGGAATGTGCCCAGGAAGGTCCCTGCAGGGCGGCATGAAGTGGCCCCACTTTGAAGAGGTCTCAAACCACCTAATTTGAAACAGGAACATTTCTACAACGTGGGACTTATGCCCCAGTTTCCCTGCATTTGTTCCCATAGTTCTTTTCCATTTTCAGGCCCCCAGGGTTTCATGGGTGCCAGGCGCATATCAGATTTTATTATTACCCAAATGTGAAAAATGCTACACTAGATAAACAAGGTCTAAGTCCTGTTTGCTGATCGGTTTTGTGTGTGTGTGTGTGTGTGTGTGTGTGTGTTTTCTAACTGAGGAATGCAGGTCATAAAGAAAGGTAAAAGGGTCGTCTTCATTACTCTCAGGCCACCATAGCTTTGGTGGGTCATAAATGATCATCATTTCATCCCCCTCCCTAGACCTATCAAAGTTTGAAACTAAAATTCTGATGTAAACAAAACTTTCATATCCTTGAAATAAATGAATTTCCTATCTTAGAAACTTAAAAATTGAGTACTAATTATTTTCAAAATATTTGAGTCAAAAGTTGCTGGATGATTCATCAGAATAAGGTAGTCTAATCATTCTCACTAGGTTCCCTCATTTATTTGCCTGTTAAAAATACATTTGTATTAAACACAGAATCTATTTCGGATAACGCAGAGATGACTTAGAGAAAATAAGCGGTCTAATTTCACTAGTAACGAAGCCTCAGTCCCTTTCTGAGCTGAGCTCATTTGTTTCCGAGGTGGACTTTCAGAATCCGGCTTGTGTTGTGCACGACCACACAGATGCAGGCGCCAGTGCTTTACTTTGAAGATTGCATTGAAGGTGCATATCTTAAAATAAATCAAGCTAAGATAGAACTTTTGTTATTAGTGTGTAGTTGTGTAGTAGTAAATTGCAGTGAATGGAGCTGGATTTATTCCTACTTTAGAGATTTATTGGTGTTTTTTCATGGCTTGATATACGAGCAATCATTTTAAATGCCCCGTTGGCTCTTGAAAAGCAGGAACAGTGCTTATAAAGGATTTAGGGTTTCAAACACCGCTAACATAAACTATCGCCTGTTAATATAGTTCTCAGGCCCTCTTCTGTCTACCTGCTGAATCCAAGATTATAGACATGTTTTCCAATTAAATTTGTGATTCTGGTTATTTCTCTTTAAATAGTGTGTTTTAAGTATTTTAATCAGGGGTCCTCAAACTTTTTAAACAGGGGGCCAGTTCACTGTCCCTCATACCGTTGGAGGGCCGGACTATAGTTTAAAAAAAAACAAAAAACTATGAACAAATTCCTATGCACACTGCACATATCTTATTTTGAAGTAAAAAAACAAAACGGGAACAAATACAATATTTGTATTTGCATGTGGCCTGTGGGCCGTAGTTTGAGGACCCCTGATTTAAATCCTAGGTTAAATGCTTAAAGGTTTACGACTATTTCTACTTTCTGTATCTGTGGCTTGTGTTTTTAGTGTCTATGAACCATACATATTCCACATATGCATATATTAATTCTATCCTTTTTGTTTCTTACATCTCTCGGGCTGACAGGAAGTATTAAGCATTCTGACTACACTTCTCTTTCTCTTTGTACATCTAAGCAGTTACATATTTACACAGGTTACCACTTCCCGACTGCGGACTGTATGTGTCCTAACAAACAGCGCCCTCAAAGCTCATGTGGACCCTACTCTCATACTGTCATGGAATCCTCACTTTAATTGCATTTTTTAATGCGTTTATGTTGTTGCAAATATATAGTTTATGTGCATATATTATGTGTATATACTCAAACTATATCCAAGATTTATTTATTTATCTACTTATTTGTTTATTTAGGTTAACCCTCACCTGAAGACATATTTTCCACCAATTTTTAGAGAAAGTGGAAGGGAAGGAGGGAGAGACAGAGAAACATGGATTTGTTGTTCTGCTTATCTGCTTATTGATGCACTCATTGGTTGCTTCTTGCATGTGCCCTGATCGGGGATGGAAACCACACCCTTGGCGCACCCAGTTTCCCCACACAGAACGGCTCAGACTTATCAGAGCACATGCAATGCACGCCCTCCTGCGTCCACAGGCTCTACCCTATCAGACCAGTGACTCCAGGATATGTGACCGATCAGGTTTGTCCTGGCATCATCTGCACTTGGCATACTGCTTGGCACAGAGGGAGTGTTGCTCACGGAGGTTTGTAGAATGAATGACTGGACATGTAACTGTCATCACTGGAAGAACACTGATCAGGAAGTCCTGAAACTAGAATTAATAAGCTGGGAAACTTACTATTTGACTATGTGTGTGCCTTGTGACCTCACTGTACATGGAGGGGATTTGGTTAAGTAACTGATAAATTCTCCCTAGCACTGAAACGTCATGACTCTCTAAATTCATTTCTGCAACCACCATTGTTTCTTCTGGATAGTAAGGTAGTTCTGTGTAGAAATTTAACAAAAACTTAAGTCTCTATAGGAAATAAAACTCTAAAAATACAGCTTTTACAATATATAAGACACATAATAAATAAATTTCATTTGTTCTCCAAAACTACCCAACCATGTAAAGTTATTACCTTCATTTTATTTTTTATTGATTTATTTTAGAGAAAGATAGGAAGGAAGAGAGAAATGTTGATTTGTTGTTCCCTCACTTATGCATTCATTAGTTGATTCTCATATGTGCCCTGACCTAAGATTGAACCCACAACCTTGGTGTATCAGGATGGTGCTCTAACCAACCAAGGTAGCAGGCTGGGCTGCTTACCCTCATTGTAGAGGTAAATTGAGCCAGTGAGAGGTTAAGTGATGTGCCCGAATTCACACACGACCTGGTATTTAAATTGGGCAGACTGACTCTTGAGTTCTGTGCTCCTAACTAGAATGCTATGTTGCCTCTCATTGTCCTCACAAGCTAGATTCCACTCCAGTACAGATTTCATTTTCCAATAAAGGTCACTCTTGCTTGCTCAGAGTAGGTGCTCACTATATGTACATTTATTAAATTAATGCGTAAGCCTTCAGAGTCTACTTGAACAAGGAGTGGACGTAGCAGGCACACTATGCACACACTCTGTAATTATAACAGACTCTCTTATTGGCTTTCGCAAACTTTCCTGTGTTTGTGTATAGCGAATACTAAAATGCAATTAAGATCTTTGTAAAGCACAAAAGCAGCACTTAAGAAGGATAAAAATGTCCAAACTAAAATATTTTTCAAGTTCTTATATTTGAGCTCAACAATGCCACAAATAAGAGCATTATTTATAAAATACAGTGGTAATAATGCTTCCTGCAGGTTAGTAGGGAAAATCTATCTCAGCAATAAAATTGCAAATGTACTAGGCAGGTATAATATCCTACCTGTGCTCAATGCATCAGAATCTAGCAATGTTCAAATCTGAACAGAAATGCCTTAACTGGTTTGGCTCAGTGGATAGAGTGTCAGCCTGCGGACTGAAGGGTCCCGGGTTCGATTCCGGTTGACGGCATGTACCTGGTTGCAGGCACATCCCCAGTAGGGGGTGCGCAGGAGGCAGCTGATGGATGTTTCTCTCTCATCGATGTTTCTAACTCTCTATCCCTTCCCCTTCCTCTCTGTGAAAAATCAATAAAATATATTTTTAAAAAATGAACAGAAATTTAGATGTTGGGATTATCTTTACCATACTAACAGCTTTTCATTTTTAAAAATAGGATTTAAAAAATCTTATAATGGTGGGTACAACTTTTCTGAAATGTTGATATGCGTAGTTTAAGATGAAAGGTGCCATACATTTACTGTATAAATTATAGAACCACTGACAAGGAGAAGAGTGGAAACCTGTAACCCCAGCCTCAAAAATAACCTGGCAACATTTGGATGTATCTCTTTGTCTTGTGTGAGTGTGTGTGTGTGTGTGTGTGAGTGTGTGTGTGTGTGTGTGTGTGTGTGTGTGTGTGTGTGAGAGAGAGAGAGAGAGAGAGAGAGAGAGAATTTGAGTGTATTGCAGTATGCAGATGAGGATGTGAGGCAATGACAGTGAAAATCCAAGTCCAAATGTAGTGTCTTCCACACCCTCACCCATTAAGGAGCCTCCCCATGTTGTGAAGTCCTCACTAAGTATTTTTGAACTCCGGTATTTGCTTAGATTCTTCCACGGTCTCAGCTTCCCAGTTTTAGAAGCAGTCTGTTCAGTGCTGCTCAGTGCTACAGTCTGACAGAGCCCTATGTGAGTGTAGCCGTGTCGGTGCCAAGAACTGCTTCCTGGGCTGGGCTCCAAGCAAACTCAGGAAGACTGCTCCTCACCCTGCTCCCCACCCTGCTCTGCAGCCCGTGTTGTCACCTGGGCGGATGGTCTGGGGGCTACTCCTTTCCTTGACTCACAGTCACTCATAGAGACATCCCCTCAGGTTCTGCCTCTAACTGCCCTGTTTACAGAGACCCCAGGTAAACACAACAAAATGAGCCAGATGAGGGGCCAGGGCCTAACAAATCAATTTGGTTTCCTCTATTCTTTTCTGTCTTCAGCTGTACTAGGACCCACCATGCAAAATCATGAATAGTCAGCCATCTGTTTCAGACAAAAGTCAGAATCAGCAATTTCTCACACTTTAACCTAACCACTCAGCCTTTCTCCAATTTAAACGAGAACCTCATAGCCCCATGGCAGACTCCTGATCTTCTTTATCCATTCTTTTTACTCTTCTTGTAGTAACAGAACCCCTTCTGTTCTAGTTGACAGGACCCCTCGCCTGGAGACCACGTTTCCTTCCTCCTCTGGCATCTGGGAGGCCTGCACCCACACTGATGCCCTTTGCGCCCTGCCCAGCTGCTCAGGGGGTCCTGTATTGATTCTGGGTCTGTCTAGTCCACGTCAGACGTCCCTGTGAGTCTCAGCCTCTCAGCTCAGCATGTGATGCCCAGACCCGAGGACTCACACTCGCCCTCACGCAGTGGCTGGTCCCACAATCTCTTCCAGCTTTAAAACTACTTGGTTTTAATAAGCATACACAGCTTCGGTGTAACGTTTTCAGAGTCGCTTATGCGTGCACACAATTCCATTTCCCTTATGGGGTGCTCTGGACAAATCTCCACGTGGTGCTTGTTGTGGTTATAAAGCTACTTTACCGCGTGTCTCACACGTGGACATGTGCCTATTTAAAGGTGATCCTGAAGGGCAGAAACCCTGTCCTGAATTTTGTATTCCTCATTGCATCCAGCAATAGGACTCATTAAGTACTTGTCAAACTTGACTTAAATCATGGTAAGTAAATAGATTCCTGTCTTTCCAAAACTAGTAAACGTTCTCACATGAAACATGAGCTGTAAATGGAAAGACTCATTGCTTTGAGCTTTCAAACACCAGCAGTACTAAATAGTACCACACTGCGTAAGGGTGCTAGTTACAGCCTCATAGTCTGAAAGGATTCTTGTGGTTTCCAGATAACAAGAAAAAACAATAACAATAAAAAAGAAGAGATGATACATAATATGTCATTTAGGTTGCACTATGAAGAAAAAAAGCTGCTAATTAAACTACGACATGCAATTGACTGTAAGAGATATCTGATTTGAGAGATATAAACATGTCAAAAACATGTATTAGGATTGACAAATTACTGAAGTAATACATAATGATAATGACATCAACAATGCTAATATTACCATAACTCTTACCGTGTGTTAAGTATATTATAGTAAGTGCCTTACATAAATGACCTCCTTTATATCATGCAGTTGATGCTATTATTTCTATTTCAGGAACATAAAATGCAGTCTTGGGAGAAAAGCAGCAATTTTCCCAAGACTGCATGTCTTCCCAGCAATAGATCCAGGAGGGGGACCCATCTATCAGCCTCCACAGGGTGACCTTCTATAATCTAATCTAGGTGCTGAGTAGTTCTTTCAGCCTCACAAGGTGTGTATGAGCATCCACCAATATATCTGTACTTTATAAACTGGAGAGGGTCTTGTAAATTGTAAAGCACCTTACAGATAAGAATTTTTATTCCCCCAAATTACAATTCCTTTGACTAGTTTAATTCAAGTGTCAACATCACCTAGGGACAAGCAGAATTAGTTGGGGCAATGTTTCTCAAACAATTTGTGATAAAGAACCACTAAAAATTAGTCCATCGGGCACTGGTAATTTTACAAATATGGACTCTGCGGACTCTGGTTAGTAGCCCAAACATTGATGAATTGGAATGAAATCCCTGGAGTGTCTTAGCCTACTCGTTTTTTCATACTCGTGGCTTATCATTTTTTCTGTTACTCATTTGGCTTGTTTTCTTTCATTCTTTTTAACAAGGTGCCGGGGGGGGGGCAGGGGGGGGATGCGGTATTAACTATGGGGTGAAGTTGAAGTGTTGTAGGATTCCCTCAACAAAAGTCTTCCTGTGATTGTTAACCAAGTGATGTATGAAGCGTTGACATCAGGGCTTCTGCAGAGATGAAAAGAAAGTCCTGGAGTTTCTGATCCTCAGAGACACGATATGTAATTGGTGCACTGTACTGGAAGAGCTCACAATTAGATCTCGTGGTTGCTGATCAAGGACATGGGTTTTGTCTGGAATCAAAGACTGCTCCAGGGAGCAGAGGACACAGTTGTCCGGTCAGTGCTCAGGTATCTGGGGGCTGACTGCTTAGGCTCTCTTCCTCTCCTGGTGTGCGGTCCTCAGCACTCCCACAGTGAGTCACTTCCTAAAGAAAGCGAGGACCCCAGTCCCTTGACTTTGCAGCCTCTTAGCTGCTCTTGAGGAGTTAAGTGGGTCAAAATGAAGAACCACGTGACTGTAAGCAGAGTCAACAGGTCTCCTACGTGAATCCCTGAGGTTAGTCATCATCAAAACCAAAGTGGCAGACTCTCATCCGACCAGTGTGCCTCCATCACATACAGCTCCTGCCAACCCCGCAAGGTGTGTATGAGCATCCAATACATCTGTATTTTGTAACTTGTAGAGGGTCTTGTAAATTGTAAAGCACCTTACAGATAAGAATTTTTATTCCCCCAAAGACAATTCCTTTGACTAGTTTAATGCAAATGTCAACATCACTAGGGACAAGTAGAACTAGTTAGGGCAATGTTTCTCAAATGATAACGAATCACCAAAAAAATTAGTCCATTGTGCACTAAATTTATAAATATCAAAAAATATTTAAAATAGATACATAAAATACAAATTCCAATTATTTCTGATTAAATTCAACAGGCACAAAATTAATGTATCAAATTGCTATAAAAGTTTCTCAAACCTCCCTCCCATTTCGTATTAATTTCCCTGTACTTTGGTATTATCCTCTGGTGACCAGCACTGGACTGCACTCTGAGTAGCCGTGGACGAGGGCCCCACACAAGCCCACGGCAGGATTACAGGGCTCCCCGCACCGCGCCTGCCTGCTCACCACTGCTTCACGGTGTCACACTTCCTGCATCCCCACCACCCACACTCTCTCTTGCTGCTCCCCTTTATTTTTTTGTATGTGTATTTTTTGTATTAAAATATAATTTTAGATTTTTTTCTGCTTCATAAAAATATATGTAGTATGTTTATCATACTATTTATAATTAATTACCTTTCCCTATGAAATTTTTTATATTCTTTATTTTAGTATTCATTGATATATTATATGCATTTATTGATATATGACATTGTATATCAATATATGACATTGTATATATGAATGATTTTATAAGGAATATTTTGTATTCCAATTTTTCATATCTATTTGTATATATTATAAACATATATTTCTTTTTCCATATCTGCAGTCATCCCAACATGTATTTTCATAAGCACTGTGAAACATTATAGAATCATTGCCTTGTGTTTTGCATGATCATTTTGCTACCTAACTAATTAATTAGTGGTATTGTAGACTTCACTGATTAATAGTTAATGAAAGTCTTCCTCTTTCTGCTGATTTATTCACTTTTAAAGTGAGAGCAATACTTTTTACCTTAAAGATAATAATTTGGAAGTGATAGAACAATAGTACAGTAGTCAATTGAATAAGAAAATAACCACTGGACGTGTAGTCCACAATGCAATTGTACTGGTTTTATTTTCAACAGCACAGTTGCAAAAAACTAACAACAAATGCTTCCTCTGAATAACATAGAAAATCACAAAAATTATATGTTTATAACAAGATTCTGAGTGTGAGGTTGGTATCTTGGTAGCATCAAATAAATGCAGACAATTGAACTTTACCCAGTAATATCATTTTCCCCCAAGAATACTGCAGTTCCAGAAAACGGAAGTTTTATAAAATGCTGTAAAGTTCTACACTCAGAGGGAATATGACATACTGTGAATTACAAACAGAAGGGTACATATTAACTGCAAGATCAAATCAGTAACCAGTATTCGAAATAAATTGTAAAACTGTGTAGCCTTAAATATGCCAACGTGGCCACAATGTCCCTGTCCTAGCTGGACGTGGCACCCCAGCCCAGGGAAGTAAGGAATGTGGTGTTTTGTCCCATCATCAGGTAAGATTATGGCAGGAAGAAAAGAACGATGACCTAGTGGGAAGAGCAGAAGAACTCGGTTATGGACATAATCAGCGTGTGAAGCTCGGGAGCCGTCCTCTGGTGTTCATGTGACCAACTCTGAAATCATATGCATACAGAGGATGAGCCTTTACACGTCACCTCATGTGGAATTTCCACACGGAATGTATCTTTTTAAAACCAATAGCAGACATGTTGCTAAATCTCCAAACCTGGAAAAATTTTGCTCTGGTGAAGAACGTTTTATTTTACAAAACTCTTGTATATTTTATCTCACTAGATTTTGTATTTTACAATATATATTTTATCTCTCTAGATTAACAAGCCAGGGAGTTAGGAAGGCACGAGATAATTATCAGTTGACATGTATCTATGAGCAACATGATCCACCCTACATTATGACTGGCCCAAATCCGGGCAGAATACACTTGATCATGGAGTTCTGTTATTTTGGTGAGAATTTAATTTGGTCAAACAGTGCACAACAAAGGGAACGTATATTCATATCCCACCAGCCTCATCTGTATTCTGACTACCATTTGCAGATCCCAACTCTCAGTGGGGATAACCATGCAAGGATGTTCAGGAGGGATAGAAGGACGCCTTGCCGTGTCCACTGCTGGAGGCTCCATCAGAGGCACTGGCTCTGGGGAGGGGAGGGAGCTCTGTTCTGTGGGAAGGTAATGATGACTGGGGAAGGGGCTCTCACTACCTCCCACTACCATGCACGCCAGTCTCACTCACGTGAAACTGAACCTGCACCCATTCTGCACAGAATCTGCCTCCTGACCCACTTACTGGAGAGCCAGGAACCAATCCAGGAGGGGAGGGGCCTTCTTCTCAGGTACACCATTCACACGGTGTGTGACCCTCTCCTACTTTTTAAGTTAATTACTTATTGATTCATTAGCCTGGCATTCAGGACTTTGCACCAGCCTGTGGGTCTGATCGAGTCTGGAGTTCACACTCCAGCAATTTCTTCCCCTGCAGATTCCTGCCATTGAGAACATATTCGACATCACATCAACGCAGTGTCCACAAGGAGCACCCAGGGGAGCCGCCAGGAGCCAGGCTGGGACGGAGAACCCCAGGGAGCACAGTGGACAGCGAGAGCCATGGCAGGAGAACAAGGCAGGCCTTGGTTCTGGGAGCAGCTGCAGGGAAGGCAGTGGCCCCAGCCCAGTCCGAGGCACTGGAGCGGCGGTGCTACCATCACCTCCTCTCCTCGTGCCATCTTCCTGTCTCATTTCATAGCGTAAAGTAAACCCTTAGGGCGCATTCGAGGTGAGTCCCTCAGGCAAGGTCTGACCAGCTACGCCATAAAGATTGCATTTGCCAAATGCAATCAAGCAAATGAATAAGATAGAATTACATGCAATGTAAGGGAGGTCTCTCATGTTTCATTGCATAGTGTGGTTATCTATGATTTATAACCTTCCATTTCTCAGTGATAAAGTTGCATGTATTCCAATAAACCTTGATTTTTTGACGCACAGCTCAATCACCGTTATTTACAACTGACAACACCACCTGTGGGACACGTGCATTTCACCTTATCTTCCCGGCATAATAAATGATTTATCAAGAACACTGTAAAGGGGAAGAAAACACATTTGGGTTACAATAACCTGCGTATAAACCGGGGTTAGTCAGGACACAGGGACACGGAGCTGATTCCATATGCGAGAACTGCCTCCACCCCAGCAGTGACAGTGGTAACCGATTCCCTTCAGCAACATTCCATGGCTTTGGCTCTACCCCTTGCTATCAACTCAGTGGGCCTTGATGATCCCAGACCATCATTGTGGAAACATCGCCTGCTAGAATCTGAGACCCACCTAACTCATCTCCTCCACTATGTTCAAAGGAGGAAGGACTATAACAGTGGGCTTAACGTGACAGGTTATCCAAGGTCATCATATTTCACATGAGGATATGATCTAGAACTTGAGTGACTGTTAAGACCCTCCCTTCTAATCTGAGGATCGGGGCACCTAGACCAGGGATGGGCAAACTTTTTGACTCGAGGGCCACAATGGACCGGAGGGCCGGAACAAAAGCATGGATGGAGTGTTTGTGTGAACTAATATAAATTCAAAGTAAACATCATTACATAAAAGGGTGCGGTCTTTTTTTTCAATAGTTTTATTCATTTCAAACGGGCCGGATCCGGCCCGCGGGCCGTAGTTTGCCCACGGCTGACCTAGACAGATGAAGTATCCCAGTGCATTTGGCTAATCATTATCCTATATAATAAAAGGCTAATATGCAAATTGTCCCCTTGACTGGGAGTTCGACTGGGCTTTTGACCAGTGGGAAGGGCTGGCCTGCCAACTGCCTGTGGCCTCTCCCCCCAGCCAGACCCCACCCATGCACAAATTCGTGCACCAGGCCTCTAGTATTAACAATAAGGGCTGTTTCCTGAATTCCTATTTCTGTGCTGGGAGTCTAGTATTGAGTCTCTAAGCACTGATTTTGTTAGTTCCAAGCACCCTGTTTGTTGGGACTGGTTCCCACTGGCTGTGCAGAGCTGACTGTCTCCTCTCTTCCCAAGTCCTCATTTTTCTGACTGTATATTGGGAGCTTGATAGCGTGAAATCAGCCACTGTGAGAGTATCACAGTAGGGAAGTCAACAGATGCAACATTTTCTCAAATTTCTGGTTTAACACCACACCCTGTAACCTTTGTTAGTACATATTACTATGTCTGGTTTACCAATGAAGTCATTACGTCATAAAGAGGTGAAGTGTCAGGTATCCTGCTGCCGCCAGCATGGTCAGCAGTAAACTCAGGCCGGGGTTTGGGTCCGGCCCGCTGGCGTTGGACCCCGTTCTCTCCAGTGTGTGGGTCCATGACTGAGGCTGCTTACACGCTCAAGCAGGGTCAGCCACTGTGAATAAGTCACAGTTCCGCATAAACCCAACCAAACATTTCCCTTCCCTAATGTTTTGGATATATCGAATTTAAAAAATGCTAATAGCCAGTTATCTTAGTAGAGTTTTTGCATAATCAAACAGTTATTTCCAATACAGTGTGTGTGTGTGCTTAAATGGGTGACAGCTGTTAGGATAAAGTATTGACGCCTTTGGCTCTTAGTGATATTGACGCTCAATACTGATCCTTTAACATTCACATCCCAGTGACAAATTCAGCAGGGACCACAGGAAGGGAATGACAGGAAGCAGGGAGAGGTGGGGAAGGAATGTTAAAACGTATCAAGACATAAGGAACATCTGGAAAAAAGCATGTTGAGATTACGTTTAGAAATCATCCCAGTTCTTCCTTCGCCAGACCATCCACAGCAAAATGCCTTGTAGTCTCCCTCTGCACAGCGGGTACCCTTCCATACCATGCCATCTTATGGGGATCGGAGCACTTTCTAAACTCGCGCCACTTTACTGGTTTGACTGCTTGTCTTGACTCTCTATCTGCTGTTACGGAAATGGCAGATGTCAAAACACTGTTTCCTGTGACCCACAGGAGAAGAGGCCTTAGGAAGAAAACTCTGAAAGATTCAGGGGCAAACTGAACACACATTTGGACTTTGCATTTGAAAATCAAAGCACATTTTTTGCTTGGCTGTGCTTTGATTTTCAATCCACTTCTCCCATGTGGACACTTAATTCTCTAGTTTGTGAAGGTCTGTGAAACTCATTTTCCGTTGTTTACTCTATACTTGTGAACGAAATAAGTCAATGAGATCGTTTCTTGCTTGCACATCAGGAACAGTTGAAGCATTTTGATTGAACTGATCGGTCTAATAGAAATAAAGCAAACCAGTTATTTGGAATAATGGGCAGGCTAAAGGATTGCTTAAAATACCTGTATTTGATCAATATATTTTCATTCTTTTGTGTGTATAGACATGTTACAAAGGTCCACTCTTTATCCAGTGAGAATCTATTGTCCTGAAATGTTTATTTTAAAGACCAAATGAATTGCTACAATTTCAATATATGCTTTAAAATGAAAACTAGGACACACCACTATAAAAATGTGTTCCTGTGAATAAGTACATTTATTCTTTCTCCTCTTAGGGTTTAAGCACAACTTCAAACTTGCCATTGTCTGGCTTTGCTTAATCCTTTCTAAGTGAAAAACCCTGCCCATTGGCATGGCTGACAGGATGGTGAGTGGAGAGAAGGCCTAAGGGGGCAGAGGCAGCAGGGGGCACTTCCTGGGACAATGTTTGCTGGGCGCCTTCGGAAGGTGAATTCTGACTTGTCAGAGTCTTTGTAGCAGGTCCTGCCCATGGAACTCACATGACAGGTATGGCTGCCTCTAACCTGGCAGCCAGGGTGGTCGACAGCATCACACAGCCAACAATGCCCCCCGTGAACTCCACCCTGGTGGGGACCACGTCCGGGTGAGGCAGCAATGTACTCCTGGCTCCTGGAACCTGCATGTGACGGGTTCACAATACAAGTCTGTGGGGTTGGACTTACCAAATACTAACTTTCTCAGGAAAATGGGAATGGGCGGAATATGACACAGAATGTGGCTGCAGAGAAGACACTGAGATTACATATGTGGGTGGATTTGTAAATGAAGCATGTATTTTTAGAACATTTGTCACGTCACATGTATTTTTTCTTCCATTGTTTCTGGCAGCATCTCTGAAATATATCTATGCTTTGCTTGGAGAAGACTAGTTATAGTAGGTGTTAAAATGAACATTGAACACAGGTGATTTTTTCCAACCTTGGATTTCCCTCATGCAAATTCAATGGTTATTTCTCGAAATGGAATTATTTCTGCCTTATTGTGAACTTCTGGCAGCATTACCTTAGGCGGTACGAAATTATTTCTAGATAATTAAAGTATTCTATTATTTAACCGCATCCTGTTACTGCTCCCTTTGCTGAAACAATGTTCCGTGGTCGTGTTCTCTGCAATTCTCCAGGTGATGCTTAAAATTGCATCTCTGCATATTTCATATTTTTCTCTGACTGAATTTCTCATTGCTAAGTAGTGGGTCCCTATATAACTCCTACTTCTCTTTCTTAGCAACAGTCAACTCCAAATAGATCCATAAATGGTGCTGCTCAGTCCTCTAGAAAGGGAGTGGTCACAGAAATAATGTTTGTTAACACCTACTATGTGCTGAGCACTGTGATAGGGAATTTATATACAGAATCTTCAACAGCAGGCCTGGGGTTATTATCTCATTTTACAAAATAAGGAAATGATTCTCAGACAGTGAGGTGACATGATTGACACTGCACCGCTGCTAAGTGGTAGAGAGTGTATATGTTTTAAAAATAAGCTTGTGGTTCTAGAACAGTGTGAAGTTTGCAGGAAAGCTGTGAGAATGTAGGGTTCCCATGTATCCCACATCCAGTCCCTTGCTGCTAATACCTGAGTGGTCCACTTGTCACAACTGCTGTACCAACAGTGATCCTACACCTTCATCACCGCTACCACCACTATCCGAGTTCACCATTAATTCAGATTTTCTTAGTTTTAATCCAATGTCCCTGTTCTAGTCCAGAATCTCTTCAAAGATCACATATCACATGTAATAGCTATGTCCCTTAGGCTCCTCGTGGCTGGGACAGTTTACATTTTCCTTATTGTTGATGACCCCGCAGTGTGAGGAGTCCTGCTCAGTTCCTGTTCAGGCCCCAGGATCACACTGTTCTCTAAAAGTCCTGGTACCTCTTATCCAAGACCTGGACACCAGGTAGGGTCATGTTGCTTCTACGTCCTCATATAGACAGAAGAAGGACGTGTGTGTGAATGCTAATCTCTCTCTCTAGTCTCTATTATTGTATGTTTCTATATGTGTTTCTATCTTTCTCTCTGAACATACTAACAAATTGTGCATGTTCGCACCTATGCCTATGGGAAGTTAATATGACTTCACCCTGACGTCCAGACTCTGAATGGTGCAAGAGGTTGTTCACTGTTGGGTGGGAGGTGACGGGTAAGCAAGGAGGGAAGGCAAGATGGTCCATGAAAAAACCGTCTCCACCATTCACCATCAGTTTACTTAATCACTCAATTCCAGTTTACACGTAAGCTGTTTCAGAACTGTTCCACTACCACTCGGGAGACAGTTTTACCCACTTAGGCACATTTTTTTATTTTTTTATTTAGTTTCCAGTTGTTTGCAAAGTGATATAAGTCAGCCCCTCCTTTTCCCCCTCTTCACTGAGGTTATTCTATACATTTTAATAGAGTTAGATTTTTTTTTAATCACCATTTACATTCCATCTTGGAGTCCTCTGATCTAAATATTTTTTTCTTCATATGTGACTCTGCTATAAAGTTCTATTGATTTCTGATAAAGGAATAAGGTCATATAATCACCTATATAGCCTCATCCAGAATAAGTGAACTGCCCTAAAAATATATTGTTTAACCTATGGCACCCTCCCTCTCTTCATAACTCAGCCAACCCCGTGTGTTTACTTTATCTATGTTTTTCTCTCCAAAACTCATATAAATTGAACTATAGAGTATGCAGCTTTCCAGACTGAATTCTTCACTTTACAGTGCACATTCATCCACTTTTTTGCTGCCTTGTTGGTTTATTCCATTGCACGGATAAACTACAGTTTGCTTGCTCATTCTCTTATTGAAAGAAGTCTTGTCCCCCTCCACCCCCCGCCTAGTTTTGGATGCTTATGAATAAAGCTGCTATATACTGTATGCAGATTTTTGTATGGACATAAATTTTCAAATCATTGGGGTGAATATGTAGGAGTGGGATTGTTGGCTTGTACGGTAAGATGATTTTAGCTCTGTGAGAAAACGTCAAACCATCTTCCAAATTCGCTGCAACATTTACATTCCCACCAGTAATGACTGGAAGTTCCCCCTTGCTCTGCAAGATTGCTGACAATTGTTGTCAGCTTTTTGGATTTTAGCCATTCTAAAAGGTGTGGAGTGCTATATCATCGTTTTAAATTGCATTTCTCTAAAGACAAAAGATACTACACATGCGTTTCTTTTAAATAGACCTTTCAAAGAACAGCTTTAGATTCAGAGCACACTGAGTGGCAAGCACAGAGTTACCACACACACCTGCCAGCCATGTGCACAGTCTCTCTCACTACCAGGTACCCCTGCTGTACCTGAGGAACTCACACCGACATGTCATCGCCACACTGACATGGGCCGGATGCTCGTCACCCCTGCCACCAGACCTCCCATCTGACAGTATTAGGAGATGAAGTTGTGAGGGTGGAACCCCAGTAAGGGATGAGGGCTGTATCCTCCTCACAAGAAGGAGAGACAGCTCCCCACCTCTCCTCCACGTAAGCCCACGGCAGGAAGATGCCATCTGCGATAAGGAGGAGGTGCTCCCACACACCTCCTCTGTCTGCATCTCAGTCATGGGCATACCAGAGGACAGAGCTGTGAGAGACAAGCCTCCTGCTTACACCACCCAGTCCATGGGGTTTTGGTATGGCAGCCCCCATGACTAAGACACACTCCAAGTCCATAGTCTGCATTGGGTCCTGGTGTTAAGTATCTTTTAATATTCTTATTTGCATCTGTCTTTCATTTTTTTCTTTTCTTTTTTGAAAGAACAGTTTGTTGATTTTTAGAGAGAGAGGAAGGGAAAGGGAGAGAGACAGAAACATGGATGTGAGAGCAAAACATCTCTGGGCTGTCTCCTGCACGCCTCAAACCAGGGATGGAGCCAGCATGTGCCCTGGCCTTAACAGAACCAGCCACCTCCTGGTGCACGGACAACGCTCAACCACTGAGCCACACTGGCCAGGGCTGCATCTGTCTTTCTCTTTGGTGAGCTGCCTTGTTCACACCTTTTGCCTGTTTTAGAAACTGGACTGGGTGTTTTCTGATTTTGGAGTTTTAAGAGTTCTGTTTACATTTTGAAAACAAGTTCATTATCAGGTATGTGATATGTAAATATTCTTCAGTCTTTCATTTTCTAATAGTCTTTTTCATGGAGCAAATGCTCTTAATTTTAATAAAGTCCAAATGATCACTTGTTTCTTATATGAATCATGATTTGGGTGTTGCATCTCAAATGTATCACTAAACCCAAGGTTATGAAGATTTTCCCCCTATGTTTTACTTTTGAAGTTTTATAATTTTGCATTTTATATTTAAATCTATTATCTATTTTGAGTTAACTTGTGTATAAGGTATGTGGTCTGGGTATGAGTTCTTTTTTTTTTTTTTTTTTGCATATAGACATCTAATTGTCCCAGCAGCATTTTCTGAAAAGCATATCCTTTCTCAGTTAAATTGCCTTGTGTTTATGTCAAAAATGAAGTCTCTGTTTATATGGTCTATTTCTGGCCTCTCCTTTTGTTTTATTTATCTATGTGTCTATTCTTTCATCAATAGCATACTGTCATTGCAACTGTAGCAGATAATTTATGAAGCTGGGGAGCCTGAATCTTCCACCTGTGTTGTTTATCTTCGATATTGTTCTGCCTATTCCAGGTTCTTTGCCTTCCCATATAAATTTTAGAACCAATGTTTTTCCAAATGTTGTTAGTTAATTTTTTTACATAGACAATACTAGTAATGTCATCTGCAAATAGAGAAAGTTTTATTCCTTGCTTATGAATCTGTGTAACTTCTATTTATTTTTCTTATCTTATTGGACTATCTGAAAATTCTACTATGACACTGAGTAAGACTGGTGAGTGTTCTACTATGACATTGAGTAAGACTGGTGAGTGAGGACACAGTTGGCTTGTTTCCAGTTATTGGAAAAATCTTCATTCTCTCACCATTAAGTGTGATGTTATTAGCTGTCAGCCTTTAATATACAGTTTTTATTAGCCTTAAGGAAGTTCCCTCCTGTATTAGTCAGGCTTCTCCTGAGAAACATGACAACTAGCATGTGTGTGTGTGTGTGTGTGTGTGTGTGTGTGTGTGTGTGTGTGTGTGTGTATGGAGAGAGAGAGAGAGAGAGAGAGAGAGAGAGAGAGAGAGAGAGAGAGAGAGAGAGGAGATTGAGATTTCAAGGAACTGACTCATGTGGTTATGGAGGCTAGTAAGTCCCAAGTCTGCAGGGCAGGCTGGTAGGCTGGAGACCCAGTGTGGAACTGATGTTGCAGGTCAAGTTTGAAGGGCAGATCAGTCTTTGTTCTATTTGGGCCTTTAACTGATTAGACGAGGCCTACCACCTTAGGAAGAACAACCTGTTTTACTCAAGACCCACCGATTTAAATGTCAATCTCATCCAAGAACCACCCTTACAGAAACATCCTATTAAACCATCGCTAGTATTATTCTCACCTTACAGATGAGGACACTGAAGTTGAGAGGTGCTGAGTAACCAGCTAAATGACATGCAGATAGGAATGGGCAGAGCCAGAATTCCAGAAGACAGCACTTCAACAACTCCTGCTCTGAGCGCTGACATGACCTCCCCTCTCTATCTGAACAAACATCCAGAGGATGATGCATGATTTAGAGGCACCCATTCATGCTGAATCTGAGGGATCGAGCCTGACATGGCATGATGGGACAGGAGAACAGAACAAAACAAAACGAGAAAGAAACACCCAAGGGCTTGGAATCTGATGGACCTCAGCTTTTAGCCATTCTAAAAGGTGTGGAGTGCTATATGATTCTCCCTTATAAATTATAAGGGAGAATGACCGAATAGATAACCTAAAGGACCGTACCTTGGGGTAGAATAGCCAGAACCCTCAGAGCTGGCCACACCTCAGTGTACTGGCTTCCTATTGCCCATGTAGTACATTACAGCACAGTTATGGCTGACAATAGCACACTTTTCTATATAACATTGTATCCTGAAGTGTGTGTCTGTGCAGGTCTCGCTTCCCATCTAGAGCCTCCAGAAGACAACCTGCCTTTTGGAAATTCCTTGCCTCGTGGCCCCGAACCTCCGTCATCAAAGTCAGCCACCTTGCACGTCTCTGACCATTTCCACAGCCCCGTCTCCCTCTGACCTCGGCGGGAAGGGGTCTGTGATTTTAAGGACCCTGTGATTATATTGGGCCCAAATGGTAATCCAGGTAGTCCCCCACATCAAGGTCCTTAATTTATTTTTTTGTTAATTCTCACCAAGGATATTTTTCCATTAATTTTTAGATAGAATGGAAGGGAGGGGAGAGACAGAGAGAGAGAAACATTGAAGTGAGAGAGACACATCGATTGGTTGCCTCTGGGATGGAGCCTGCAACCAAGGTACGTGCCCTTGATCGGAATCAAAGCCGGGACCCTTCAGTCTGTAAGCTGAAACTCTATCCACTGCACTGAACCTGCCAGGCCAAGGTCCTTAATTTAAATACATCTGCAAAGTATGTTTTGCCACAGAGCAGAACACATCCACTGCCTCTGGCATAGGACATGGATGTCTTTGGGGAGCCATTTTCCTGCCTTCCTCAGGGTATAAAGTGTGTGACCCCGTAAATACAGACTGAGATGAGCACGAACTAGAGGATAAATACAGGAACCACTACAAAGACCAACCTCAAACTAAGATACTTTTCTAAACAGTAAAGAGAGCGTTTTTCAATTCTGTCCACATTTCTCATCTTACAGCTGTGAAATCTTTCCCTTACCTGGCACTTGACCAAGCCTTCTTTTCTCTTCTTCCCTGCAAGGTGCCAGCAACGTGAAGAGCAGGAACAGGCACAAAGACGCCGTGGGTCCCATCTTTCCAGGTCCTGCACGATTCCCCCTCTAGACTGGGAAGCCACTGCTCCTCGAGGGGGGAAGGTATGTGTCAGGTGGTCATTTTGGGAATAAACAGCCTTTTAGGATGTAGAAGGAGCAAGATTCTGTGGATATTTTTATCTGGTTCAGATCAATGATAAACATCATATTCTTCTTCAAATACACCTTTTCCCAGTATTCGCTCCTGCATGACCATCCCCAACAAATTATAATAGGGTGTCCCAAAAATGTATACACAGTCTGAATAACTATTCATTCCAATGGGTTAAATATGAAATAAAAGAAACATCAAGTGACCTATCAGCTCTCTGTCTGTTTATCTATCTATCTATCTACCCATATTTAACCTTGAGGAAAAAGGAGAAAGGGCTGTCACTGGAAATGGCTAATAGGGTCTATATGAAGCCCATTTGTTTTAAGCTATGAGTAAAATTAACAACAAAACTCCCCAAGGAGTTTACCTGGTAAAGAGTGGTGTTCAGTTCAGAAAGGCCTCTGAGGGAATCTAAAGTACCAGACATCCTTAAAAACACTTAAATGCATTCTCGCCAAGCCACCCTCCATTAAAAAATGAATTGCCAACATTTAGGGACTTTGTGTGAAATACGAATGGACCCACTCAATTTATCATCTCCGAATAAACTGTCATGCTGTCACAGGAGCAGGAAGAGCCAAGTGCTGATATCCAAAGCTAACAAAGGGTCCAGCTTAGAGATCCCAGGGAGTGGCCCATTTTGGCAGCCGAGTGTACGCAGGCAGCACAAGTTATGTTGTAACAGTGTCAGTGAGTGCTTAATCCAAAAAGCCGACTGGACAAAGGAGAGAAAAGCTCATGAAAGCATGTCCATGGAAATATCCTAATATTGCCAGTATATGCACAAGCCATTGGTCAGGATCCAGATAGGTTTTCTCCCCCCTGAATGTAATATTTCTCCCCTGGGAGCAGGTTGGCTCAGTTGCTGGGAGCCTAGAGATGAGGCCAGCGATGAGAGAGTTTGCCTAACATAAGAGAACAAATAAGTTCTATCAAGACACTCTATTCTCAAAATCCAGCCCAATGACTTCTTAGAGGCCTGTCATTATGGGGTTAGAGAAAACAGCCTCATAAAGGAAGAGATTAAGACTACTGTGTTTTTCCCAGCCAACATGGCTCAGTGTTGAGTGTCGACCTCTGAACCAGGAGGTCACGGTTCAATTCCCAGTCAGGGCACATGCCCGGGTTGTGGGCTCGATCCCCAGTATGGGGTGTGCAGGAGGCAGCCTATCAATGATTCTCTCTCATTCTTGATGTTTGTATCTCTCTCTCCCTCTCCCTTCCTGTCTCTGAAATCACTAAAAATATTTTTTAAAAATGTGCACTGTTGTTCCTAAAATTTTCACAACACCCTAACCGGGTTGTTGATGTGTGCAGTCGAGGATCTGCCTTTTGCGCATTCAGTAAGAGGGGAGGGTGCGCGGGCGGACGGAGGAAAGATCCCAGAGTCCCCATTGTGAACACTAGGCCGCCTCCAGTCCGCCTTGAGTTCCTGCAGCTCAGTGTTCAGAGAGGTGGCAGGTGCTGGCACACGTCCCGCTTCTGTGTCTCTAGAAAGTGCTGGCTTCTCCTCACGGGACCCCCTTCCAGCTGGTGACACAGTCAGTCAAGTTAAAATCAGACCAAACCGAAGTGAGTGAGCGACTTAGCTCCTCAGGGCAGGAGGCCCGCCTTCCATGAAGAATCACCCGCCCATAGCCCTTCTCACATTCGGGAAGCGGGGACACAGCCTGGTGAGAGCCTAGCCTCAGGCAGCCTCGGGTTGCACGCTGACTCCACGTATTTCCATGCCCTTTCTCCAAGGGCATTCCGTCTCCTGGAAGGTAGGCTTTCTCCTAAGGAAAACTAGGGTGATAATCATCCTCTCCCTGGATGGGAATTGTAATGGAAACAAAGTGCTCAGCAAGGCACCTGCGGGTACTGTGGTATGTGCTGAAAACATTCTACTGTGTTGTTGCCTCAACTCTTACCATTTCCAGAGTCTCTGCTCCAAAATGGCATCTCTGCTTGGCTACATCAGCGCCTCTATAACTCAACAAATATAAACTGAATTTGCCAGCTCTTCCCCATCAACTCAACCTCTTCCTAAATTTGTGTTTCCATGATCTTCCCAAAGGCCCACGTCAGACAGGACTGTCTGTGTCTGTGTCTCTGCTATGTTGGCTTTTCATATATATGAGCAAATCAGAGAGGTTGTACAGCTCCTCTGTGGACACACAGCAGTAAGAGGCGGGGCGCTGATCACAGGTCTGACTGCAGAGCTTTTTTTCTCCTGTGCTGCAGGTTCTTGTACTTTCAAAGCTGCATAATGGCAGAATGTCACCTACCAAAGACATCCTTTCACTGTGAGTTAGTGTTAATGAGATTTACATGTATTTTTCATCTCTTTTATACTGACAAAGCTTCCACTCTAACAAAATCCATCCCATGGCCTTATAATAAAATAGGCTTTAAAATAAGAACCGCAGAACCATTCATTTTAGAACATGAAGTAAACTCAACGCCGGTACCTACAGAGTAAATTGATGTTTGTGCTAATGCTTTGCTTTTCTAGCTTTTCAGGGATGAACCTAAAGGTTACACTTTAATGCAGCGATGTGCTGACCAAAATCTATAAGTAAATAGCACACTCCTTGAGTGGCCCACGTAAAATCTCTTAAACCACAGGCAGTTTTCTTCCCCAATGTCTTGGCTTTTCCCACATGAATTTCCCTTCTATTCAAAGAAATCAGATGCAGCGATGTCAGCAATTCACCAGTCATTGGGCATGTGGACAGGAAGCTGGGGCTTACACAGACACCACCAGACATACACACATGCGTGCGCGCGTCTGCACACACACACAAACACACACAGGCCTCCATTGAATGCTTGGGAAACTCACTGAAAATAATAGGCTCCATATCACTCACAGTGACTGTGGATTGTTCTTTGTGAAATCAATGTTTAAGTGTTTGGGAGGAAGCCACTTCATCCAAGGACTAAATTAGAATTTTGAATTACATGCGGCTGAACTGATATTGTGGTTCTTGTGTTTAGTTAATTAAAAGGGGTTGTTTGTTTTGTTTTTCTAGTAAAGCATAAAGCTGCAAGGGTAATAGTCTTCTGAAAGAAATCATGGGTATGCCAGATCCTGGATGTTACAGACAAACAATTCTGGGTTGAAAAGATAGAATACTCATTGTGGAAATGAAAGGATGGCTTACCGAGCCCTCTGGTTTCTGCTTCTTCTCATTTCTTCGGGATTTGCTCTCAAAGACTCATGCTGATCCCTGAGCGCAAAACCTGCTTCCCTCCCCAGAGCTCACTCTCTCCTCCTGGGCAGTCTCCCACACTATTCCCAATTCCCCTCTCTCATCCACTCACCCGACAACATTTCTCAAGACAGTCTATGGGTCAGGCACACTTTTCAGTGTGAGGGACTCAGGCCTGAACACACAGGCCCTGTTCTTGATCCCCCGAGACTGCTGCCCCTCCCCCCGCTTTGCTTTCATGGGCTCACCCATTTGGTCCTGCCCCGGGCCTTCTTCCCCTTTTTGCTCAGCCTGTCCACTGTCCTGTCTATCATGACCCCATTTTGCCCGTTTGCTGATGACCCCCAGAAGTACAGCTATATGCCCACAATCTCTCTCCAATCTGCACAACACCAGTGATGCCACTTCTGGGTACACCAGCACACTCATCACTTGGCAGATCTACCCTGAACAGACCCTTGTCTGAACAGTTTCTTCTGATATCTTCCCAGATGCTCACATGTGGGAGAACTCTGTCTCATCTGCCCTGGCCAGACCTCCAACATGGTTTTGGTTCTACATGGGCAACGGCTCTTAACTTCATTCTCACTCCCTAGCCTAGTTTCATCATCATTAATGCACACATTCCCAGAGTAGCTTTCTTGTCCAAAAGGTGTTCATTTCCTCCGTCCAGCCCTTTCCTCAGCACACTGCATGGCAACTGTGGTCCCCCGTGCAGACTTCCCCCGATGTTCAGTTGCCTCTTGTCACCTGGAATCAACGCCTGGCCTTCCAGTGAGGACTTTCTGGGATGGGCTTTTGTCCAGTTTTTCTCACAACTTCCATTGCCGCAGTCTAGGGACATGAGACTATCTTCCTGCCATTCCCACGGGAGCCACATGTTCTCATTTTCCTTGTGACCAATGCCTGGGATGCCATTGTTCCTACCTTCTCCATGGGAATCACCCTTTTGCTCTCTAGATAAAGTCATCTATTTCTTTTATGGTTTCCTTGTTTAACCCATATGGTATTCATCTTGGAATACTGTGGGATGAGGATTTAATTTTGTTTCTTTTTTTAAAAAAAACACAACAGAATATGAGTTTTGTTTCTTTCCAAATGATTTGCCCATCACCCCACATTACTGTACTTACCCAATCTTTCTATGGCTTGATTTAAAGGCTGCATTTATCCGTTTGTCGTTTTTACATATATTTTTGCCAACTTTCTATATACTGAGCTATACAGTGACACAGATACTGGAATGCTTGGTTATGGTATACTTATAATACAGTTTAATGTCTGATAGGGCAGATCTTCTCACCTCACCTTTTTAAAGGGAAATCCCTTGTCTGTGCTGCAGTTCTCTCCAGATGAACTTTATAGCCATTTTGGTCTGGGATGAGCCATCCACCCTCCGCATTTCAGACTCATAACTGCTGGCTTAGTGCCCGAGAGTGGGTCCCCCTGCGTGATTCCCTGTCAGGTATGACTGTGATAACTGACCAAGCGCCATTCTGTTAATTTTCAATAAAAATTTATAGTTGGAAATTGGAATACCCAACCTTCTTTGATCAGCAGATTCTCTTCCTAGTGTAAGTCAATTATTTTCAGTAAGAAATTCTCGTCTTAATTACTCAAACTCCATTAACCTCATCCTCTCCTTTTAAACAGCTCTCTGTGAGAAGGTAAATTATAACGGGCTTTCAGAAATGTTGGCAACGACTGACTAGGCGTTCACAGAACGTCAATCTTCCTGAATGAGGAAAACGGAGGGAAAGTGGGCTGACCGAGGCCCTGCCCAGGGATAACTGCGGGGCGTTTATTGGCCATTTATGTGGTTACTCACTTCCATTTCAGGTGCATACGTTCTTCTGTTTTGTAAGAATTAAAAGTCAAGGTTGCTTAAAAGTACTCAGGGAGAAAAATAAGGGGGGGAATGCCCAGAGGTGAACTGCAGGTGAAGCTATTTCTATCCCTGCTCAGTAAAGCACATGATCTCCAAATGTTCAGGGAATATAGGCACCATGGATTTTTTGTGAAAACACAGGCCCAGAAATCAGAGGCTTTTCAAACCCTACACTTTGAGCTGCCAAAGCAAAAATAGCCACAAAGAAACACACTCGTCCTTTCATTATTGCCAGAGAGTCCAGCTTTGAACAGAGAACATTAGGCAATTCCAAGGGCTCCTCGGTGACATTACCACAGGGCACTGGAGTAGAAAGTGGACAGTGTCCCTGTGGAAATGGGGTCCCTATTTAGGCTCCTATCAGGGACACATCTAATCCTCCTTTGTTAAACTCCATTGCCCCTGGCATAGCACATTGCACCTGGCAGAGCCACACCAGCCAGGCAACAGTGCACATTTTTAAAAAGCAGTATAAGCAGGGGTTTCTTTTTGGTCTTAAGGCACAGAACTTACTAAGATTTTAAGTAAGGTAACTCTTTGGCTCAGGTCACAGTCATTTGTTCACTCCATCATTCATTAATTCACGTGTTACGTAAGCCCTTACTGTGTGCCATGAGCCACTCTGGTCACTGGGAATATGAGAATAAATGAATCCTTTCCTCTAAAGTCTTATTTCGGTCCTCATTTCGAAATGGTTATTAGTTTTGCTTCTGTTTTCCTGTTTATTACTTTAAATGCTATTATCATTTGGTGACTGGCAATTTACATATCTACATATCTATACGTATAATCCTGTACATATATTTTCCTCTTTTACACCTTCCAGCCAAAATTTGGACTAAGAGGGCAGTGCCATATATTTTTATTGAGTTCAGAAAGGAAGGGAGAAGGAGAAAGAGAGAAACATCAATGATGAGAGAGAAGCATGGATCGGCTGCCTCCTGCACACCCTGTACTGGGGATTGAGCCTGCAACCCGGGCATGTGCCCTTGACCAGAACTGAACCCAAGACCCTTCAGTCTTCAGGCTGAAGCTATCCATTCAGCCAAACCAGCTAGAGCCATGGCTTGGTTTTTCAGAGGAGTTTAGGTCCTTCCTTCCTAAATTGGATCTGTTGTTAAACTGCTCCTGCTTTCTCTCACTTTTATTTCTTCTGTCTTTTGAACAGATTGCAGTCCAGTGGGTTTGTAAACTGGCCTCCTGTCCCCTCTGAGCTCACAAAAGGACTGTGCCCTCCTTGCAGGCCTAACCTTCCTCTGTGATCACAGACGATGAACCCATACAACTTATTAGGCAGAAAAGACCTCAAACACCTGAAAATACTGTGCAGCTCCAAAACCTGGACTTGACCCCCTCTTGCCAATTAGCTGATGAGATTGGGGTTGCTTATTTTACTGGGCTCATTAGTGAGACTTGGAGCAGCCTGGGGTCTGCAGTGAGCCCCCTGTTCTCCTCCCAGTTCTGGGGCAGGGAGGGCATGCAGGCCTCCAACACAGTGGTGCCCTGTGAGCCCAGAGCTGCTTCCACCTGAGAGTGCTGTGCTGTAGAGCCCATAACTTCCAGATGATGCTGGGGATCGAGGGGCATCTGCAGAACCTGCCGTGATTTACGGAGCCTTTAAAGCTCATGCTTCACAGACTAAGCAGGCGGAGGGGCGCACTTCCCCTGCTGGGACACACACTCATCACAGTGATTCTGTGTTTCCCATGCTGCTCGCTCTGTGCTCCTTCCCCAGCATGGGAAAGAAAAATCGCCTGCGATGCACTAATGTACCTGGTGACCCAATTCTGTTCCGCAGGTAGATATTGGTGCTTCTTTTAAATGGCCCATAGATGCAATGTTTGCCAAACGAATTTAGAAGTTAACTTGACCTCTGAGACAACTATCTGCAACAGCAGTGGGGAGAAATGAAGAGGATGCTATGGCTCCTTCAATGTTGCTTTACCTGTAACATTAAGAGAAGCAAATGGAGCAATGAGATGAGATATAGGGCACTGGCTGTTTTCTGAAAGGAGGTTGAATAAAAAGATACGTAAGCAAAGGTTTAGATAGTACAGAAACAGCCTACAGATCTAAAAAAAAAATGACCACACAACATGTATTATAGTTGTAAAAATCCTAAGCTGACTTATAGAAACAGTGTTAGACGTGGAGGGACATGGGGACCACTTGGGACACAGGTAGACAGGGAAGGAGCCTGAGTGTAGAAGGACCCGCCCCCCCCCCCCCCCCCCCCGCATGCAGCCAAGCAGGAAGGACAAGTCTCCTTGCCACCTTGTTCCTGGTTCCAAGGTTAAGAATCCCAAAGCTGACATGCAGCATGTGTCAATATAAGCTATTTGTGTTATTTATACAACGACACTAACGCCCACCTCTTGAGTAGACACGTGGTTATAAAGGGAAAGGCATCACACATCGTTAACCTTAGGGATGAATCAGAAAGGGTTTTCTGGTCACACAAGTGGCTGTTACACACACATTGCAACTATGGCCCCATCAGGCAGCCTGGAAGGGAGTAGGGGACCCCAGATGGCTCCAAGTCCCACTAATGAGCCCAGTAAAATAAACAACCCCAATGTCATCAGCTAATGGGCAGGGAAGGTTGAGTCCAGGTTTCAGAGCTGCACAGTGTTTTCAGGTGTTTGAGGTCTTTTCTGCCTAATAAATTGTATCGGTTCATTGTCTGTGATCACAGAGGAGGGTTAGGCCTGCAAGGAGGGCACAGTCCTTTTATGAACTCAGAGGGGACAGGAGGCCAGTTTACAAACCCACTGGACTTCCGCTGGGGTTCTGTGGTCCCATGGCCCCGTGGCAGCTCACACCTGCTGCTGCCATGGGTCAGCTCCTGCCTAATCATGTACGGCTTCCATCTGCAGCTCCTGGGGACATACCTGGAGCTCCCAGAGTAGGTAAAGAGCCCCAGATGGTATTAAATTATTTTCTGAGTGTTGTTAACAGGGAAGAGATAGCCACAATTAAGTTAACCTGGCTCAGCCCGCAGTGGGCCTGCTATGATGAACTCTCCGACTTCTCAGGAATTAATAAATTCAATAGCACAAGCTCAACATTCAGGAGAAAATGTATTTTCCCCCCGGACATGGAGAAATGAATATTTCACTAAGGAAACTAGTGAGACTTTGGCCTCGATTTCAAACACAAGTCAGGATGTTGGGTACTGTTAAGTCCTGTAGGTAACTTCGTGAAGTTTTATACCTTGTGAAATAGTAGGAAGGTGTAACACCATAACCTATTCCATTGGCCACAGTGTATGAATAAGACACCATTTTATGAACACTAAGGAAGGATGAAAAATTAAGTGTCCCATATGTCAACCAACCAAAATGGGTATGTAATTGATGACTTGGTTTAGAAACAATTGTGACAAGTAGACCATATACATATCACATGGGGAGAAGGTAAGGGATGAGGCACAATGAGAGGAAGGGTGAGATGAGACAATCGACAAGGCAGCGTTGCCAGCCAACCTGGCTCATGCGAGTGAATCCAGAGTCCTTGAATGTGGTCCATTTAGATTACTTTCTGCAAACCTAGCATCTGCCCAAAGCTTTTCTGTGCTGTTTATTCATAGCCAATGTAGGAACTCCACTGTGCTCTAATCTAGGGGGACTAATCTTCTCAAATTAATACAACTCAAATAAAATATATGTAAACTGGAGATCACCGTGAACACATACTCATCTGTTTTAAAAAGTCTGTATGTTATCAAGGATACTCTTTTATATGTTTATCTTCTATGAGAGTATATGTTTCCAGATGGCGAAGGCCACTTTTAAAAAATCTATATATAACATTTGCTAACACTAAAAATGGGCTGAATTGATCAAACATATCTCTTAAAGCATGATTATGTTTCTTGGAATTCCATGTGTAATGAAGAGATTACTGACAGAATTTAGCTTTGATGTTTTTCTGACAAAATAATCTTTTAATTAATATTGCTTCATAACTACTTAAGGTTTGAAGTGGAAACTCAATAAGAAAGATGAATAAAATAGTACTTAAAACAAATACACATGTATCTAAATTCCATAGCCCCATTCTAAGTATCACAGTACATCACACCACTGACGCTTTCTCGTCCCCCCAGTCCCACAGCGAGGTATGTCAGCCTGGTCCATACCTCTGTCCTTCGGGTCTTATTCTGTTGGTCAATTCATTTTGTTCATTAGATCCCACAGATGAGTGAGATCATGTGATACTTGTCTTTCTCTGACTGCCTTATTTTGATTAGCATAACTCTCTCCAGGTCCCTCCATGCTGTCCCAAAGGGTAAGAGATCCTTGTTTTTTTACAGCTGCATAGTATTCCATGGTGTAAATGTCCCACACCTTTATTATCCACTCACCCACTGATGGGCACTTGGGCTGTTTCCAAATCTTAGCTATTGTAAATGACTCTGCTCTGAACATAGGGGTGCATACATTCTTTCTGATTGGTGTTTCAGGATTTTTAGGATATATTCCTAGAAGTGGAATCACTGGACTTCCCACTGGACTTCCGCTGGGGTTCTGTGGTCCCATGGCCCCGTGGCAGCTCACACCTGCTGCTGCCATGGGTCAGCTCCTGCCTAATCATGTACGGCTTCCATCTGCAGCTCCTGGGGACATACCTGGAGCTCCCAGAGTAGGTAAAGAGCCCCAGACGGTATTAAATTATTTTCTGAGTGGGAATTTTGTCCCTTCGAAGGCCCAAAACAGTCCCATTGGGGGTTATGGTTTCCATACATGACTTTGGGTGGAGGAGGGGATACAGTGCGCACTACCCTCCCCACTCACAGGCACATAAACGTCCCGCCCATGTTTGCCCGGCACTGAGCCCCAGGACCCTGTGCTGCTGAATGAAGGTGGGAGAGGCCTGACCCTGCTCCTTCCTCCATAAAGTCAGAGCTGGGGTGGGGGTGGAGGAGGGCAGAGGAGGGTGGAGGGAGGAGGATGTCTGAGGCAGAGGCCCATGGAGTTACAGCTGCTCACTTAGCCCTTCAGAGCCAAGCACACCAGGGTGCTCTCTTTCTCCGGATCTCTGAGAAATAGGCAGGTGCATTACAATGACATGCCTGAAACAGGATGTACCGAGAAAGAATAACTCAGCAAGCTGCAGACACCATGCCAGTGAACCGCTCTCTTTCCCAGTGCCAATGGCTGCATGTTTGGAGAAGACCAACAGGAGGTTCTATATTTAGTAACAGTACACACAGTACAAGGTAATAAACTCAGAATTATTCTTTTTGATCTAGGGTAATTTCAGTAAAGCAGCACATTATAATTACAGACAACCTGTAGTGTTGTTATAGTTTAGAAAACTGTTATTTTTTTAAATACCATATAATTGTCGTTTTTATTTTAGAACAAGAAAATTCCTCCCCCACCCCCCCTTTCTATGAAGATCCTGTGCAGGTATGACAGCCTCCTGAAGCGTCTTCCTGATGGTCCCTGTTTTCACACTTCCATCCACCTTGGCTTCTCCACATGACTGCACCCAGGCCTGGGGACCCACAAGCTACGCACACCCAGGGCACAAACGGGGACCCAGGAAGAGGAAACGTGGGTGCAGGAGTGTCACTGGCATGGGACTGCCAGAGTATGTCCTGAATGGGGCAGAGAACGAGGCCATGTTTGAATGACTGATTTATAGAACCAATGTTATTCCAGGATGACGAAGGTGGCTTACAAGGAAGCATAAACCATGAGCCACATGAGAAGGCAAGGGTGGAAGGGAAGGAAGCAAAGCAAACAAAGAGGAGGAGAGGAAATGAGACTAAGCAAACGGCATATTATGCTGATCTCTGCATCCGCTCGGCAGGCAGGTCTGGGCTCCGCTCCCCGGCAGCCTCCCTGGAGAGGGGGACACAGGCCTCATGGTGCACTGTCTCCACGAGATAAACCAAGCCAGTGCCTCGCTCAGGAGAGCCTAATTATCCTCGGAGCTAGGATTAGAAACTTCTTTTATGGGTCCTCATAAAGGAGGCGATGTATGACTTGGCAACATCCTGTTAATAACTCCTCCAGCAGCCGCCATCCCAGCTAGCGTGTGCACCAGAGAGCCCGCTGAGGAGAGCTCCCCGCTTTTTCAGGGCGCCTAGGGCTCAGCTTTTAGATGTCTGACCTGGTTTAAAGACACGGCTCCCCCCGCCCCATAAGTTCAAATAGCACCAAAAGCTCTCAAAAATGCCCCTTTAGGATAACAGCATATATGGTTTTTCTAGTTAAAAATGCTTTTTATGGCAAAATTTATGTGACATTTGCCAAGTTACTTAACTTTTTGAGACTTTGAACTGCTCATGTGTAGTATGGATGGTAGAAAGAAGATGGCCATTTACATTTTTTTCTCAGGGCATTACTTTGCTAGGGCTGATGTGACAAAGGGCCACAGGCTGGGTGAATTAATGCCAGAAACCAAATTCCTCACAGTTCTAGGCCTGGAAGTCTGCCATCAGGTTTCTCTGAGGCCTCTCCTTGCGTGTAGATGGCTGTCTTTCCACCGTGTCTGCACATGGTCTGTCCTCTGCTTGTGTATACGGTCCAATCCCCTCGCTCACTGCACACCCAATCAGGCTGAATTAGGGCTGTACATGGACCTCAGTATCCCTCAGTCACCCCTACAGACCCTGTATCCAAATGCAACTACATCCCGGGGCTCAGCACCTCAACAGAGGATTTGGGGGAGAAGCAATTCAGTCCAGAACACCCAGCGCCCACACTGAAGGTTTTACATCAACTTCTGGGGGAGCAAATCACAGCGAAGTTCTTGCCTCCTGGTCCTCACTAGGCTGATGAGTGCAAGTGGTCTCCGCCCAGGCTCTGAACAGTCAGGTGATGGGACGGCTCCATCCTTGAAGGATGCTGGCCTAGTGTCACAGGCCAGGCTGCGGTTCTGCCTCCACTCCATCATGTTGGAGGGACCCTCCCACATGCTTGTCTGAGCCATAGAGACTCCTCCCGCCCCACATACCTTGCTCACCTTTATCTCCAGGCATGTGTTTCCCTTTGATTTAAAACTCTCCCCACAACCACAGAAACCCTCCATCTGCTTCAAACGCAGGATTAAAAGCTTCCCTGACTCACCCTTCATAATTAGCTGACCTTACCTCTGCCCTGTTCTGTGATTAGCTGTGCCTTGTACTGTTCTTACTAGCCTGCAATTCCATGAGATGAGAGAAACATTATGTCTCTCTTAGTTTTACATCTCCCTTCTCTGATCCAGGCCGACCCCCAAATTTTCTCCTTAACCCTGGATGAGTGTCACAGTGTTTAATGCCCAGGGTCATGCCCGGTTTATGGATGTGTTGGGTGTTAAATAAATGAAGAGACCACCAGCAGGCATTTGCTTTGCAAGACAAGCACTGTGCTCTCCACACGGTCAGGCCTTTCCTGGCTCTGGAAAAAGTGGGGTTTCCTCCACCTGGTGCTGTCCACCAGCACTTCCTCCCCATCACTTCCCATCTCAGTGCAGCTGTCACATGACCAGCCACCTGTCTTTAAGCATACCTGCTCAGTCACCAGCCTGGTGTCTTTTTCCAGAGTACTTATTTCTACTGGGACTTACTTGTTGACATCTATACACATTGATGAGGGCAGGACACTATCCTTGGTAGGTCCCCATGATCTAAAACAGCACATTGTATAGGCAGTCAAAAATGTTTGATTAAAGGAATGAGAAAAGCTTACATTTCATGTTATGTAGCTCAAAAAAGATGATATATATGCTTCTCTCTTCCCTTCATTTTAATGAAAAATATGTGATGAAAGTAGCAATGGCATATATTTTGTTCAATCAATGAAGACCATGTCCATTTTAACAAAATAAAAAAAAGAGATACTTTCTGGAACCTACATTCTAACACTGAGAAATGACTCACGGACATGAAATAACTGCCTGCTGGCATGTGTGTGTGTGTGTGTGTGTGTGTGTGTGTATACATATGTGTGTGTGTGTGCAATATTAAAGAGTACTTATGCACCCAAAGTATAAGCAATAAAAGAAAAAACAGATAAGCTGGACTTTATCAAAATCTGAAACTTTATGCATCAAAGGACACTGTCCAAGAATTGAAAAACAGCATGTGAATGGGGAATAATATTAGCAAATTATATATCTGATATGTTTCTAGCTTCTAGAACATATAAGAGCCCTTATAACTCAACACTGAAAATACAACCCAATTAAAAAAATGAGCAAAGAGTTTAAATAGACATTTCTCAGAGAAAATATGCAAATGGCTAACATGAAAGATGCTCAACATCATGAGTCCTCAGGGAAGCCAAGTCAAAACCGCACTGACGTACCACTCCACAGTCCCCAGGATGCGGACAACAATAACACAATAAAAAGACAACCTCTATTGGCTAAGATGCTACACACTGGAAGTCTCATACATAGCTGATGGGAATATAAGATGGTGCCTCAAAAAGTTAAATATAGAATGACATATGACCTCATGAATCTAAGGTACACGCCCAAGAATTGAAAAAAGATGAACAACTACATGTACATGCATGTTTTAGCAACAACTTCACACTACAAAGATGTAAAAACAGCCCCAGTGCGATTCATGGGTGGAGCTCAAAAACATCAAGGTTAGTGAAAGAAACCAGACACCTAAGGTCACATATCATGTGACTCCATTTACATGAAGTATGGAGAATAGGTAAATGGAGGGACAGAACACAGGCTGGTGGTTGCTGAGGGCTGGAGGGAGTGGGGCTGGGCAAAAATTATTGAGGATAAAGGGTTTTACTTTGGGAACTAAGTAGAGGTGGTAGTTGTACAACACTGTGAATACAGTAAGCTCAACTAATTGTTCACTTTACAATAGTCTATTTCATGTTATGTGAACACCACCTGAATAAATTATTTTATAAATGTATGGCGCTGACTCCTCTGATAGCAACATTTAATTTACTTGATACAGACACTGAATAAGTCTAAAATAAATAGAATGTGGGACATAAACTTAGTTATAAACTAGAGGCCTGATGCATGAAATTCATGCAAGGGGCTCAGCCCCGCCCCCCACCCACCGCAGTGGCCAGGGGCCTCTGCCACCTCTGCCTTGCCACCGCTGCCCCCCCCTCCGCCCCGCCCTGCAGCGGCTTCATCTGGTCTAATTAGCATATTACACTTTTATTATTATAGATAAGTGACTATGAGACCATGTGCTGGGGGGTAGGGGAGGCCGGGGGAAGGTCAATGGGAGAAAAAAGGAGACATATGTACTACTATTTGTAATACTTTAAACAATAAAATAAAATTAAAGAAAATAAAAATAAAAAATATATATTATTTAAATCCTGTGTCATTGCTCAATGCCAGCTCTCTACCTGTCTTTATAGAATGAAGATGTTCTTTTCTTTTTAGACTGAGAGAATATTTCCTGCATTACAAAAAGATTTGCCAATTTAATTTCTTATCTCAACCTCCAGTAACCACAGCATTCCCTTTTGGACAATATTCAAAACTCATAATAGACACATTAAGATATTCAACATGATTTTCTTGATCAGTAAGTATTCAAATGAGGCATTTACGATTAATTACTGAACTCCTCTTACTAGATGTCTTTGGATCATTAGAGAAGCAATCCTGCCAGGGCCCCAGGGTTTCCTGTGGAGGCCCACAGGGGCTAGTACACTCTGGGAGCAATGTCACACCAAGGCAGAGCCCTGGAGGGCAGATTTGGCTGGAATCCATGGCTGTAGCCACCTGAGCCCTTTGTCTCAAGCTGTCCCTCACCCTGCACGCTCTAAGAAGAGTGAGGAGGTCAGCAGGCCAGTCATTTCTGGCCTGTGTTCTCTGTAGGGACCCAGAACAAGGTGCAGGAACCCCTCTCTAATAACGTTCCAAGTTTCATTTATGTGGCACATGTTGCTTTTTAAAATCAGAATAAAATAATTAATGTTATATAAAAAAAAAACTAGAGCAAGGTTTACATTTTAGGAATGGGGGCAATCACTAACTTAATGTTTTAGTATCAGATATGGATGTTTTCTTAAATATTATTTTATCATTAAAATGTTTCCCATGATGTTAGGAGTTTATACTCAGTTAAAGATTACATCTTTCCCCACTCACATTTTAATATTTTTAAATGAGTATTCCGTTACCATGGTAATAAATGACATGGGAATGCATAGATTAAATTGGAGAGGAATCAAACACCAGATAAATTCGGAAGCCATGCAACACCTTCATTTTAAATAAGTACTTTTTCTATCTCACCAACTTTGTAAACGATAGTCCATCTAAACAATCTGTCCTAAAATTAAAAATGATACTAAAATATGCATTTCTGGTGACTGGAATCCAACACAGTCACTGCAAAGCAGTTATGGTAAGATTTATGTGTCTCTCTTAACCATGGTAATTTCTGACAAGGAGATAAATACTTATCAGAATTCTAAGGCCACAGACAACTAATCCTTCGTCTTTTCTGACAAAAACAAGTGAAAATTTGAGTAACTGTACATGAATTAAATTCAGAGTCATGAACAATTAATATGTTTAGAAATCATATTTTCTCAATAGTGGGAAATTTTATATATCTCATCCACTTGTAGTCACTGCTTATAACCTTTACTCACAATTTTATCTTTGTGCACCCTGCAATAGGCAATATATATATATATATATATATATATATATATATATATACACACTAGAGGGACGGTGCACGGATTCATGCACCCATGGGGTCCCTCAGCCTGGCCTGCACCTTCTCGCAATCTGGGACCCTTCGGAGGATGTCAGACTGCTGGGGCCGAAACTGGCAGTCTGACATCCCCTGAGGGATGTAGTAGTGCACGAAGCAGTAGGTGGCCTGGGAGGAGCATGAGCCAGGGCCGAGTGCTGCACTGTTCCCGCTCATCCTGGCCCTGCTATGCCTGCCGGTGCCACCACAGCTTGAGAGCACTGCTGCAGAGGTGGGAGAGGCTGGCGCTACCACAGCTGAGCTCACCAGCCATGAGCCTGGCTTCTGGCTGAGTTACGCTCCACTGTGGGAGCGCACTGACTACTAGTGCGCAGCTCCTGCACTGAGCATCTGCCCCCTGGTGGTCAGTGCGCAGCATAGCTACTGGTCGACCATATATATATATATATATATATATATATATATATATATATATATATATATATATACATACATACACATATACACACACACACACACAAACACACAGCCTATATAATAAAAGCCTAATATGCTAAGTGTCTGGTCGTCCAGTCAACCAATCAAAGCGTAATATGCTAATAATATGCTAAGGCCGCTCAACCACTAGCTATGACATGCACTGACCACCAGAGGCAGACACTCCAAGTGGTATGTTAGCTTGCTGGTGGGGTCCGGCCAATTCGGACTGAGCGAGACAGGCCGAACACACCCTGGAGCCCTCCCGTGGTCCCTCCTGGCTGGCCAACCTCCCATGTCCCTCCCCTGTCCTGATTGTGCACCAGTGGTGACCCTAGGCCTGGCCAGTGCCCTCTCGCAATCTGGAACCCCTTGGGGGATGTCGGAGAGCCAGTTTCGACCCGATCCCGCAGGGCAGGTCTAGGGACCCCACTGGTGCACAAATTTGTTCACAGGGCCTCTAGTATGTATATGTGTGTGTGTGTGTGTGTGTGTGTGTGTATGTGGGTGTGTGTGTATATATATATATATATATATATATATATATATATATATATATGAATAACTACGTATTTATTTACCATGAAAATCTATTTTAAGTATCAACTCGAAGCCTTGGAATATTTTCTGTCTTAGTGGCATTGTGAGTAATAATGGTTTGCTGAGCTATTTTGTAATTTTTGTGCAGGTACTAGTATAATTGATGCATGTGACCTAAAAAAATGAAAAACACATCATTTCCAAGTGAGTTCCTCAGGTTCTCATAGGAAAGGATGGATCCTTGCATTTTTAAATTTTATTTTGTAAAGACAAGTAGAATGTTGAGTAGTCAACAAATATTATTTATGAATTGACAATACTTTTAAAGACCTATAAACTAGCCTTATTTCATTTATTAAACTTGCCTTCTTATCCTAGAAAACTCTTAAGAGGGAAGAAAAATTATATAGTGTTGGATAAAAAAACAAAACAATTTTCTCCTTTTTTATCATCTCAACACCAAGCATTTTTGTTACACATGCAGATGGTGACAGGTGTGAGAAAGTTGATGAACTTATGAGTTCCCTTAAACTTATGATTTCATCAGAACTGAAATCTGTTTGAATTGATGGCAATTACTTCTTTACACTTACACATTTTTCATGTATGGAAAGCTACTGAAAACTCTTTTGAAGCTATTTAAAGCTCAATGGCTGGCTAAAGGATGGGCCTTTGCCCTCTCTTAACAAGACTACAAGATACCATGGGCAGTTCAGCTCCCCAGGTGGTTTTCCTCAAGCAAATATGTTTCCAGAGATCAGCTGAGATCTCCAGTGGTGTGACTGGTTGGTCTTCTCGTTCTCTTTTTAGCCACAAGCCACGGGATATTGGCAAACAGTATTCAGTACTAAAAGACAAAGCAAAACAAAACAAAAAACTACTAGTAATAATCTTTTTCAGAATGTCTACACACGACTAAGCCTGCAGGGTCTTGAGAAGCACAGAGTGGTGTGAGCACGGGTTTCCCGGGTTAATGACTGGGGACCAAACACATTAGGAAGTCCGGCAGGAAGGGGATGATAAGGAAACCTCCATTCCTCTGGCCGCAGTGGCACTTAAGATAAAACTTGGGACATTTTAGTGTGTGACCAGGTCTCGCTAGAGAATGAAACCCAGAGTGAATATTGAAAAGAACAGCAGGAGAACCTGCGGAATTGCATCTCACTAAGTATTTGTAGCTCAGGAATTAATGATTTTATAGTTGTTTTTAAGGATCTCTAGTTTGGAAACTCCATTCTTAGAGCAACCATCAAGTATCTCCTCAAAGAGTCACATGGACCACTCGATATAATAAATATTTTTATAAAGATGAAATAAACCATTATCTTAAATATCACCATTAGAATTATTTTCCATATAAAGTAAGTTCTGTGTGCAAATGGGTGGGTTAATGTTATCTTTTTATTTTAGTCATGTAAATTATCAAACTAATACATGTTACTCCATTCCCCTGGTATAATCATTCTTAACAAAATGACGTGTGTAGCCTTTAGGTTGTTGTTTGTTTAAACACACACAATCATGTATGTAGTAGTATATAATTTATTTTTACAAATGTTGTACTTTATAGATGTAGGAATAAACAAAGACTAAATGAGAAGCAGACTGTTTACCCAGAATTTGTTGTAGCGAGGCAGTGAGCCCCCATCACCTGTGTCTGGCATGCAGAGGAAGGTGTCAGGGGTCCCCTGACTGGGGGCTGCTGAGCATGTGGGTAGGTGGGCCACTAGAAGAGAGGCCTCCTATGTGATTGGTTAGGGTGCATATTTGGTGTTCTCTGGTTGGTTCTAAGTTGGAAGGAAGACATAAATTAGGGGAGCTGTCAGTTATTAACCATGTCTTCACAATTTGGGGCCAAATGTTCAATTGTAGTAAGAGTTACTGCTTGGCTTCCTGAACAGGTAACTAAAGTTAGCAGTCTGACTCCCTACTTGTCTGGCTTATAAACAGCAGGTGGGCTAGCTAACATGTCAATTTCTTGGCTGGAAGTCACAGGTTAGAATTCTGTCTTTATATACATACATATATGCATATACATACACAGAGTGTATATACACGTACACAGCGTGTGACTGTCCATTTGTCTATTAGTCTCTCAGACACTACTCAGTAACTTGACATTTTCACTTACAGGTATACCACTGCCAGACCTGGAAGTCAATGTACTAATTTTTTCCTCCTCTTTTACAATAGCTGTATAATGTACCATAGTGACAACAAACCAAAATGTAGACAGCTGTTTTTGAAGGACATCCAAATAGCCTTCAGTATTTTGCTATTTCAAATCATATTGCAGGAAATGTCCTTGACCAAGCATCTTCACTTAATGGTATCATTAACAATGTTGGTCAAATTCCCAGAAGTTAAATTGCTCTGTCAAAGGTCGTGTGCTTATTCGAAATGTTAATATATTTGACAAAGCCCCTGAAAAGGCCATGGCTGTTGAACCTGAGACCTCTGGTGCCCAAGCTCCAGGTCACTAGACATCAATGCAGATGAGAGGACAGAGTTTCATGTCAAGCTGGCAAAACAAGCACATCTGTCCAGTCCCCAGCACCCGTTCCTCGAACTCACATTCATAAAGAGTAAACAGAACACATGAGCGTTGAACAGCCACCGGTAGACAGAGGCTGTGAGCAATCCCTGGCAGGTAGGAACTGCAGGAGGAGACTGCAGCCTCAACGATCAAGGTAAGCAGCTGTTTTGGAAAGGATACTGCTGCTGTGTGCAAAAGTGGGGAGAAGTCCGGGAGAATTTCCTGGACCACTGTAGCCACCTGCTAGTTCGGCCTCTGTTACAGCCTCTTGGGACAGACAGTGAAGACCTGCGTATGTGTGTCGAGGCTGGAGCAGTGAGTAACAGTTTACACCGGACACTGGCAGTGCCTCATTAGGGGCAGCAAAGGCTGAGAGGGATGAGAAGCATAAGGGACAACCAGCTTTCAGTAAGTGTCCAGTCTCTGTTTTATGATTCTCACTGAAAAGTGGCGGAAGCTCAGGTGAAGCTGGTAAGTTGTGCAAAGAATAAAAGAGATGGTCTAATATGAGATCTGACTACCAAGATGAACGCAAGATTCTTCCTCAAC
This sequence comes from Myotis daubentonii, assembly GCF_963259705.1. NCBI lineage: Eukaryota > Metazoa > Chordata > Mammalia > Chiroptera > Vespertilionidae > Myotis > Myotis daubentonii. Next base: position 55,521,235 of record NC_081853.1, on the reverse strand, counting down.
ACTTCCGGAAAACTGAGGCCATTGAGGAGAGAGAACCAACCACACTGGCACAGACTTACACATATAAACACAAGAGAACAGTATTTTCAAACCTTAAAAGTAACATTTTAGAATGATATATTTCATTCACTAAGGGGGCTAGGTAGATATAAGGAAGAAGCAACTGGGACCATAACAATAAAATTGTTGAAATAGGCTAACATGGGAAATGGACACGGCTGTCCAGTGAATAAGAAAGCTAGAAATTAGAGAGAGAGGGAAATCATGAAATCCAAAATGACTGGTTGCAAATATCTATGTATCTGTCAGAAATATCAGAACATTAAGGTCAGACTGAAAATTATAATGGTTTCCAGAGAAAGTAAACTGTATGAACTGGGACTAATGGTGAGGGTTAGTTTGCACCCCTCATTTGCTGGGAGGCTGCCACATGATTGCCACCAGGATGGCGTTTCCATGTGCTGCCCCAAAGGGGCTTCTGTCCTGTCGTCTCTATTTCTTATCCTGTGGTTCCAGCTTCTGGCAACCTGTCACTCTCACTCATTCTGAAGTGTTTGCTGATCTGCTCTTCCGACCTTGGACTCATCACCCTATTTTTTGTCTTATCTCCTTCCCAGCAGATTCTTCATGCAAAGGCTTCCTGTCCACTAACATCACTTTTCTAAGTTGACCTTATGAACTGTGCCGTGGCCACCCCTACGGGCATGGCATGGCCTCCCTGACAATGACCTAGTCTCTGCCTGCAGCCCCTGGCAATCTGCTGTCACACATTTGTGTCCTGAAAACAGAGAGATTTTAAAATAGAAGTTCAGCCCTAGCCAGGTTGCTCAGTTGGTTAGAGTATCCTCCTGATAAGCCAAAGTTGTAGGTTCCATCCGGTCAGGGCACATACAAGAAATAACCAATTAATGCATAAATAAGAGGAACAACTTATTGTTCCTCTTATTTATTCCTCCAGGAAATTGATGTTTCTCTCTCTCTCAAATCAATCTATCAATCAATCAAAAAATATTAGGAGCTCATATTTTAGGCCTTAATGATGGTTTGTAGCTCTTTAAAATGTGTACATCTGAACCCATTTAAAAACCAGCTGTGTTGTGTTTGAACATATTTTTAAAAATGCACATCATACATTAACACATTCTCCTTGAATAAATGAAATAGAAGAGGCAATAATCTACTGTTGGCTGCCATCCTCAGTCCTGGGTCCTTTTCCCATCCCCAAAGTGACCAACCATCTCACTTTGGGGTATATCATTCCAGACGTTTTTCTCTATGAAATTATCTGCATGTATCAAAAAAGAAAGTGTTTTGATTTTTTTTGAAATACAAGTTTGTCATACTGCATGTCTTGTCCTTCAATTAGCTTCATTCACTATAGCACTTTTCTGTATGCGCGTATCTAGGTCTCCATCACCTTTGACAAATATTATATCTCATCTTTTAGCACAGGCATATCCTTATGTATTTTGCCATCACATTTATTACTGACTGTTCAGGTTGTTTCACATGCTTGTTTCATAAACACTTCAACTACGTACATCAGGGAACATTGAGTGTTTGCTATTCTAGCATCGATGAGAATAGCAATGTCGGAAGGTCTAATGGATAATGCTAAGCTCCCCCACAGGACAGATGGACAGACTGACTCCATCCTCAGTGAAGGAGAGTCCTTGATCCTCAAATTCTGAAAAGGGTACACAGCCTTTTAAAGCATGCCAGCCCGGCGAGGAAATAACACAATACTGCTGTGTTAGTCTCCATTTACTGTTTATCACCTTTTCATAGGAAGGGGCCTAAAGTCACTGAAGCAGGCAGGCATAAATCTGTCAGCACCCTGAACCCAAAGGCCATCAATGGTTTCCCTACATTTGGAAGTAAATTAAGTTTTTTAATGAAGTTTCCCATCACGAATCTCTCATTTGGGGCTACAGGAGGGAGTGGTCTTCCCCAAATGAATAAGACCAAAACAAGCAATAAAATCATAGAGCCAAACTTGAGTACAATGAAGGCAAATTCACACATCTGGGCCATGGTTCCAAAAGCAGTGGTCACAGTGAGGTTCAGTCTTGTGGTCACTGCATCCCAGGTCATGCTTGCATTTTATTTTCGCTACTGACACTGTGATTTCTCTTTGTTTCTTCTTTCTTTCCTGTTTCTTGCTTCTTTCCTTCAAGCATGCTATTTTAAAATTTTTAGGATTCCATCTTGATTTATTCATAGCAGTGTTCAGTGTATCTCTTTGTATAGCTTTGCTTCATGGTGCTCTGGGATTACAATATGCTCGACTGCTGTTATTTTTAGCCACTTCAAGTGGAGCATTAAACACTTCCTTTTAGTTCCCTTTTACTCTCCCAAAGAAAAAAAAATACATAATTATTTTAAGTATTCCTCTGCATACATTAAGTGACAAAACAGATATTTTTATTTTCACCATCAAATACGATCTAAGAGACTCCTCCGGATAATGGTCTATTACATGCACCTCTATGATTAACACATCACTCTTCTTTCCTTCTGAAGTTTCATACCTTCTAATTTATTTTCTCTTGCGGAGTTTTCTTTAGACATTCCTTAAAAGTAGGTCTGCCTGCAACACATTTTCTTAGTTTTCCTCCATTTGAGAAGGTCTTCATTTTCCATTCATTCCTGAGAGACAGCTTTTCCAGATATAGAATTCACACCTGACAGTTCTTTTATTCTACACATGAAAATGTTATGCTAATTCCCTCCAGCTCCATCATTTCAGAAGAAAAATCGGCATTTCCTGTGTTGGTTCTAAGATTTTTTCATTGTCTTTGATTTTCAGATGTTTAATTATGATGTGTGTTGGCATGGTCACCTTTTTGAGTTCATCCTGGTGGGTCTGCTCAGTTTCTGAATCTGTGGGCTTATGATTCCACCAAAAGTGGGAAGTTTCAACCATGTGTCTTCAAATGCCTCTCAGCCTTTCTCCTCTCTCCTAGGAATCTAATATGTGAATGTTAGAACTTCTGTTATTGTACCACAGTTTTCTAAGGCTCTGTTCATTTTGCGGGGGAGGAAGGTGAGGGGACTGTCTATTTTTTCTCTGCTGTTCCAGTTGAGCAAATTCCATTGTTCTGGCCTCAAGATTATTTTTTTCAAATATATTTTTATTTTTAAAAAAAAAGGAGAGGGAGGGGGAGACAGACACATCAATGATAAGAGAGAATCATTGATTGGCTGCCTCCTGCACGCCCCCTTCGCCAACTCCCTCCCCCTCCCCCCCAAGGGGGATCAAGCCCACAACCCAGGCATGTGCCCTGATTGAGAATCAAAACATGACCATCTGATTCATAGGTTGATGCTCAATCACGGAGGGACACCAGCCAGGCCTCAAGAGTCTTGATTCCATCTTCTTTCAACTCCACTTTATTCTTGAATCCACCCATTATGTTTCTATTTCAGTTAGTGCATTTCTTAGTTCAATAATTCCTATTTGGTTGTTTTTATAATCATTTCTGTAATAGATATTAGAAAATGATATTGCCAATATTCACTGGGTTCTTTTACACTTGTGTTGAGGATTTTAAATTACTTATAAAAACTATTTTGTGAGGGATGCACTGAAGTTTATGTCCCATAGTCTCAACATCTGATTCATCTCAAGACTGACAGTGGCTGATCATCTTTCTCCTTGAAGCTATGCTTTCTGCTTCTTGGTATAAAAAGTGATTTTTGGTAGTCTTTTGGACATTTTCCATATGTTATGAGAGCCTTGTTCTTATTTAAATCTTTTCTTTTAGGAGGAAGTTTCTATTGAGGTTTAGCATGTAGGTGATGAGTTACCTTTCTGAGCTGTATTCTAATGAAAACTGAATTTTCTGACCTCTTGAAATATGAATCTGGTCTGTACTGTTCTTCTGCCTCTGAATTCCTACTGAACTCTTGCTGGAGGCACCTTGGGGTAGAGGTGCTCCAGAGGCTCCTGGGGGGATCCTGGGCTTATGACACGAAGAGGGCTTCCCTGCCTATTTTCTAGACACCTGGGGCAGGGGTGTCTTATCTACCCCTGCTGGTGCCCATGGGCATGGCAGCTGGCATTCCTTTCCTGATCCTTTGCCCAGAATGAGCAGGCTTCCCTTGTTTCTTGTGGGGTTTTTTTTTCCTACTCCTGTTAACATTTCCAGACCAGAGATGCCCAGTCAAAGATATATGATATACAAACAGAAAAGACAGGGAATTTCCTGTGATGGCTATCTTCTAGTTGTGAGATTCTTGTCAATCTAAGTTCTTCTTTCCACATTTTTAGTCTTTATGATTATCTATAAAACTAGAGGCTGGTGCACAGATTTGTGCACTGGTGGGGTTCCTCAGCATGGCCTGCAGGGATTGGGCTGAAACTGGCTCTCCAACATCCCCAGAGGGGTCCCGGATTGTGACAGGGCAGGACACACCCCGGAATCGGGCTTCCTCCTCTCTGGTTCCAGGTGCATCACCTGAGAACCGCAGCTGCCAAGTCACCACAGCTCGGCAGCTCCTGCGTTGAGCGTCTACCCCCTGGTGGTCAGTGCGCATCATAGCAATTGGACAGTCGGCTGGTTGGCCTGTTGCTAAGGCTTTTAGGTATATAGATTATTTCTAGAATGTTTAGTTGTATTTAGAGGGGAAAATGGAATCTCCCACATCTTTTCCCTGAACTACTTTTTACAAGTTGCAATCTACTTACATCCATCATCTCACCCTGTTTCTCACCAAAGCCATGACAGGTTTGCTCTTGGGAAGGTAACACTCTTTCCATAAGGTTAAGTTCAACAGGGATTGGAACTTAGTAAATGTATCTAACTCTAGGAAGCAAAATGTTAAGAATCAAGCTTCCATTGTAAAACAAAACATCCTGAAACCATTGATCTAATAATTTCATTTTTTAAAAAAAATCACTTCTGGTTCTTATCCAGAATTAAAAATAATTTAGCATCCATGACTTCATAAGAATTATCTAGGCTTCCTCTTAAATATCCACCAAGAGTTGCAGTAAGGAAAACCGAGAGCATTTCTGCCCGTTCTCTGAAACCCGTGAGTACTTTCCTCAGCTCATACTCATCAGCCTGTAACTCCTCCTCTGCAAAACCTCCATATTCCATTTGGTTACCCTCTTTTAGATCAATTATTATGTGAGAAGCTGACCTACTTTATACAAATGCAAAACAAGTCTAGACACAGCACTTATTCCCAGGTACCCTCCTGCAAATAAATTCTTCATCCATAAAATTCACAGCGCTCCCTCTGTTTGCACTGTTGGTGTTGTGTAGGGGTGTGCCCATGGAAATGCCTGCCTTCCAGCATTCAGGTCCCGAGTGGAGGGAAACAGTGTGGTAAAGGCACAAGGGAGGGTAACACATTGCCAAAGGCTATCCCTTTCTTTTCTGCTTACACATTTATTTTTCTTATTGGAGAACTCTGGTGAGGAAAGATTTATGCTGTTTATCCTTAGAGTAACAGCATGCCATGCCCTGCACCCCACCCCTTCTTCTACAGGTTATGCTTCCTTAAGTGTGCAATGAACCACTCCACCTTATATATTGCTCCAATCTGTTAGGCATGCAAGTGAGAGTTGCTGGTCTGGAATTCTAAATCTTTCCACAATGCTTTTTTATGGATGGTGTCAAAACAAAAGCAAATTCAAAATAAATAAAGCCACCATGCTCATTTAATGTTAGGGCTTAGGACAAGCACCAAAGGCATGAATACACCAGTAATCCCAATACCCTTTTCCTAGTCGTCGGTAAGTGCACCGCTGCTGCCAGGCCTGGCACACCTCCCTCGCTAACTGAAACCTGAGATGCAAGAGGCTTCCTCCTTGGTGAACATTTCAGTTCTCCAGAATCTCTACTTATGCCAGTGGTTTCCCCCTAGGGGAGAATGTGCCCTTCTTGGGACATCTGGCAATATCTGAAGGCAGTTTTGGTTTCCATAGCTTGGACATGGTACCACTCATGTCACCCTCCTGGCTGGGGAGCTGGGATACTGCTAACCACCCTACATGGCACAGGTCAGTCCCTTATGACAAGTGATCGGCCCCATGTCCAGCAAGCCGGTCTGCGCCATCTTCTTCTGCATTTGCTCACTCATTTGGTTGGCGACTTGTGCCCAGTGTTGCCAAGTGTTCACCATAACCATGAACTCTGACAGTGGTTTTGGTAAGTATCCTGTTGTACACAACATATGAAGAACATATGCTTTATCACATATCCGTATGAAATATATTTTCCTTTTATCTTGATTTTAACCTAATAGTTATTACTTAAACAAGCATCGCCTTGTGGTGTATCATCTTTGGGCCATAACCACAAGTTATATATTAATTTTCCACGAACTTCTAAATCCCCTTGTAATGTAAACACTGCTCATAATACTTTAAGAATTACGAGTGTCAACAGAGGTATGGGTATGGATCAGGATAAATTTGTCTCTGGATTTAACCTTATGAACGTAAGTGTTTCATAGTGGGCACTATACTTGGAATTCACAGTTCACAGCTTCTTGAGCTGAATACATAAGAATAGAGATATCCAACTAGAATATCAAAGTTCCAAAGCAGATAATCATTTCCAAGAAAACTTGACCAAAGGACAATGACTGAGAGGCAGAAATGATCAGATAGATGTCTTGTAGGTCTGCTGCCTTAATTCATTTTAGACCAAATTTCATTTCTTTCAAGCTAAGGCATATGAGGAAATGTTAATTTGTGTGGGTGCTTTAACAGTAATATTAATTAAGACTATTATAGTTCATTGCAATGTCAAAAGAAACTTTTTTTCTTTTAGAAGCTGAAATGTATTAATGAGAAAGTGACTGACCCCTTTTTCCTGTGTGTGACACACAGAAGGAGAGCCACCTGGATAACATCAGCAATTTCCCAGTTCTTGTTCTCTGTCAAACAACTCCCGCTGACAGAGCCTTCAAATTGATGCATTCGGAGAGTTTTCATGCACATGGCTAATAGGCTACGACTTTTAGCTCTCAGTGAATTTAATCATCACACCATTTACGTGGCTCATCCACTCTATTTCACTTTAAGGAGGCATATGTGCTCTAAAATACAGTTCTTATGTGCACGGAATCAGAGAATCCAGGCGCTGGAAGGAAACCTTGAGACCATTTAGTCCCAACCTTGCCATTTCACAGTAGAAACTGAGGCAGATGATGAGTGCCAGACTGGAAATTAAAGAATCAGATGTGAACTGTGTGTGCTTGGCTCACTGTGACAGTGTCTTTGTGCTACAATTTGCTCCCATGCTGTGACTTCAGAATTAAATCCAGGCCTGATTTTGTTCACTTCTTACCAGAACTTTCCAATAACCATTTCACATTACAGATCAGAGTTGGTCGTTAAATATTCTCACTAGTAAATAAGAATTTGAGCGATTTTTTTTAAATGATTAAGTATTTTATACAAATCATTCTTCAGAGTGTCACACGTACCTTGGGAATATCTGGTCTCTCACCTTAAAACTGGTCTATCTGTTCTCTGGTAGGTACAGGAGTAATGTACATATTGTGGAATTTTTTTATTCTACTAATCATTAGTTTTCAACTTTGGGCAATTGTTGGCATTTCAAAATCTATTATTTATACTGAATTTGACTCTGATAAAGTTCTGTGGTATTGTACATGTTAGACAAATTCTGAATTTAGAAAATATAATGAAAATAATGTGCATAAGGTTATTGTTAAGAAGATAAATATTCTTCAACATACTCAAATGTAGAGCTGATTTTAGATGTATGTCATGTCCTCTTTTCCCATTCCATGAACAGCCCTAGCAATACAGAATAATTTTCTAACATTATTTCTCTTAGCAGAAATATTTTGGGTTCATGTGGTAGCATGTGGTTCAGTGAGCAGCTTCTGTAGCATGTGGTTCAATGAGCAGCATCCGCAGTCAGGTGGATCTGCACCCAAGTAGCTAATTCATCATGTGGTTGTGATAATTAAAGGAGAACATGTATGCAAATGAGTAAATGAGAGTACACACCTAGCACACTGCCCCTCAGTGCCACTTAGTGCTGTTGCTATCATCACTTCTGGATGGTGAGGAGATATGAAACTACGCCATTAGTGATTAAAATTACTCATATCCTCAGAGATTCAGAGGCCCTGACAGCTGTTCTCACACACTCCACAGGCTCACACAGAAGATGAATTAGACCTATTCTGTGCAGTTCCAGGGGTAATAGTGGTGTTGGATGAAGTTTAACTGGGAGAAATATTGGGTTTAACATCTGGAATGGTGCAGTAGGTAGACTAATGACTGTTACCCTACATACGTGTGTGGCATGGCTAGGTATTTAGGCTGCAGGTGAAATTAAGGTTGATAATCCACCAACCTTAAGATCCAGCAATTACTCTGGATTCTCTGACAGATGGATACAATCACAAAGGTGCTCACATGTGGAGGAGGGGAGAGAGGAATGTGTGAGAGCTACATGACCAGAGAGACTTGAGCAGCCACTGCTGGCTCTGAGCTGGAGGAGGAGCCTGAGCTGAGGAATGGGGGTGCCCCTCGCAGCTGGGAGAGTAAAGACACTGGATTTCATCTGAGAACCTCCCTCTGGAACAGTGGGAGCCAGGACAGCACCTTGGTTTTAGCCCAGTGAGGACCACTGTGAGCTTCTGACTGACTTCCAGAACCACGGCCTAAGTCTGTTATGTGAAGCCACTATGTTTGTGGTGCTTTGTTACAGCAGCCACAGGAAACTAAGAAAGAGAGCAAACTAGAAAGTGAGCTACACCAAAGAGAAGATAAGGGTGCCCCAACCCGAGGCCAGGGAGTGGGCAGCGTTGCCTGGGACGGGACCTAAAAGGATGCCCTCGCGACCCACAGAGACGATTCCATGGAGCTGAGGTCCGCTTACAGAAGTGGAGTGAGAATATCTCAGCCATTTGTTCTTCGAGGTGTGGATTCGGTGAAGCAACTACTGCTGATGTGCCCTGGAGGTAACAGTGTTCAGCCTCTCTCTCAAGGCCTCACATTCACCTTTCACCTTTTAAAGTGACGGGTTAAAATCCTTCCTCTCTTTTATTTTTCTTCCACTACCTTGAATTCAGAGCATGCCTCTTATGCAACATACTGATCATAGAGGTGCTGGTCTGTGGGACTCTGTACCCAGGTTTCCTGAATGAGTACCTAAGCCAGCCAGTGCCGGATTCTCTCACCTTCCTGCTTTCCAAGCCCTCCCCTTCGCACAATGGAGGGCACACCTATTGTTTAAGAGGAAGCAGGTGAGTTCTGACTTAGTGTGGAAGCCTCTCACCCAGTTCAAAACAACCCAGCTATATGGATTGTCATGAGACAGACAGATGAAGAGAAAGCTCAGTACATCTGGCTGATGAGCACACGTTTGGCTCATAGCAGAAGTGAAAATAACACTGTGCCTCAGTGCAGCAGAGGGCACCACGAGTGGTGGGCACATTTGTGCATCCTTGCACTGGCCCAAAATTTCAAAGTCTGAAGCCCTTGGCAAAGAGAGTCAGAATCCCCGGGAGCCAGCGGTGCCTGAGTGACTGAGCTTATGAGTATCCCCACCCCCTTGTCCGCAATTCTGAAGCCTACACTGCACAGACCAGACCTCTCCCAGGTGCTCCAATCAAAGAGGTTTACACCACAAATCCCTCACATTATTCCAGAATCTGGTTCTCTCCCTCTCCTTTGTGTTGTGATCTTGCTCATATTGCTTTTGCTCCCTTGTTAGCAGACAGAACAGCCTCGACTCTGTTTTGCAGAATGAACACAAAGAGGATATGCTTGTCAATATGACTGGCTAGAAGATCTATGATTAAAAGTTATGTTGCTCATTACCGTGGAAAATCAAAGTGGGAACAATGCTTACTGACCATTTTTAGAAACAATTACTTGCTCATTGCTTCCTGTGATCTTTCTTAAAAACAAAGCTGTAAATTGCCACATTTCCCGGAGATGGCGACACACAGAGCAATTTGTATTTATGCAAAAAAGATCCCATTACTCATTCTTCCTTCAAATGTGTTTCTAGGAGTTTCTACCTGAAGGACTGCTAACACTGGTAATTATTTTAAGATGTGTTAGCTGGCATTTTATAGATGAAAACCTCCATGTTCTTGGGTTGACAGATAACTATCAATGCAGTTCATTTTCCCAAGGATAATGGTTGGAACACACGAGCCACAAAATCAATAACATGAATGATTATTTGTGAGTGAAATCAATGGATCTAACTCCTATTAAATGTGTCCATCATGAATCAAAACCATTACGCTAATGGAGGCAGCATGCAGTGGAGCACTGAGAGCCCTTGGCTTGTCTCTGAGGATCAGCTCAGGTTCTAGTTCACAGTCTCAAATAACACCACTGGTATTGCATGTTTTAAAAAGCCTTGCAACACACTGGTTGAAGATAGCTAGTCTAGCTGATCCTATCTAATAATAGATGAACAGGGTAATTGACCGTACCTTCATTACGCCTCCCATTGGCTAATCAGTGTGAAATGCAAATTAACCACCAACAAAGATGGTGGTTAATTTGCATACGTAGGATCCAAGCAGTGAAGACTGAAGGCGAGCTGGAGCAGCGAAGATGGAAGACAGAAGGCGGCTCTGGCTGGGGCCACAAAGACGGAGGATGGAAGGCGGCTCTGGCCAGAGCGAAGGCCTGGGTCCCAGGTGCCAGAGGAAAACCGGTGCTGGCAGCCAGGGGAAGGAAGGCCTATTGCATGAATCTCTTCGTGCAACAGGCCTCTAGTCATTAAATAAAATGTTTCTCTAGTTTAATTAAATAAACACATTGTAGTGAATTTAGAAAGTCCAGAAAATCAAGAAGAAACATTTTTCATAATATTATTGTTCAGAAAGACCAGTTATTTCCTATAAGGGAATCTGCTCAATTATAAATAATTAGAGCTGGTCACAAAATCAAAATTTCAGCATGCAGAATAAAAATTGCAAAAGACATTTGTCATGGTGACAATATTCAATGCTTGCTTCTCCTACTCTAGGAAAGCTTACATTAGTGTAGCATTTTGAGGATCTGTAGAGAAATAAAGACCCAAGCCTGCCTTTCCACTGCCATTCTATTAATTGAAGGCTGGCTTTTCCATTTCTGTAGCATTTACCTTTGGGCTTGCCTGATTCCTATCAGTTGGCATGAGCAGACAGACACACGTAAGACTTAAAAGCTGTTCACTTCTTTAGTTTCCTTTAAATTGCTATAAAATTTCCCAGTGTCCACGAATATGAACAGGGATGAAATGGAATGTTTGCAGCAACTCATTGGCCATTAAATCAACAAAACTGCTTTACTTTTTTTTCTTTTCAAATAATATTTTGGGGGTGGGGAAAGATCATACTGGGGAGAGAGCCTGAATTAGTTTGCTTGTTACCACGTAGATACAGCCTGCATGGCATTCGTTGAAGACCCTCGTCAATCCTAAGTAAACTTGTGTCAAATGCAAGCATGAAGACATTTAAATATTAATAAAGATCCATCTCTTCCACAAATAACAATAGATAGGAAACGCACCATTGGACAGGGCTGCGTGCATGCAGATAAGCTCCTCGTTAAAACCAAATTCACCAAGGGTAGGATTGTCAGTTAAGATAGGACGACACATACACAATAAAATAATATATAATTTAAACTGTTCTCACTTTACAAAATAGACAATTGAACAACTGTAATTGATTCATACATTGCAATTTCCAATTCCATTAGTTAGACTGTATATCCAAAATTGGGGCTGTCAATCAGGAAATGAATGCATGTTTCATATTTCATAGATTTAACTGAAGGAGGGAAAATCGTGCTTTGTACTTTGATTCAACAGGACTCGACACATTTTAGGTTACACAGCAGTAAACAGACATGCTTCCTCCTGCCACGTAATTAGTTGGAGTAAATACATAAAAACAGGTTGCTATGGAGCCCTGTGGAATTACAGTAGTGGCTCGCATTTCATTTACATTCACTTTATTGACTGTATTACTTGTCAGCACTGTCATTTTGACTCCTCTGTTTATTTCTGTATTTTTGAAGGACTCTATTTGTGTTCAGAGTCTATGAAACTATACTGAATCACTAACTCAAGAAGGTCATCTCCTATCTCTGAGGGCCAGTGGACTGAAAGACCTGTTAATGAAATCTGGGACAAAATCACACCAACACAGGGGTAAATATTTACATTATTGAACCCAATGATATGAAGCTCTTCAGTTCTCCATATTAACCTTCTCCAAAGAATACCCTTTTCTGGGGTTTTTAATTTTTAATCTTGGCTATAAGACTTTACATATTTTCTGTGTATTTAAATTTCAGATTCTTCCAATACTCGGCTTTGAGCATGATTTCAAGAATGCCCACAAATATACCAGGTAGTAAGTAATGTGTTTTATGTTTCAAATACCAGCCAGCATGGACCTCAAAAGAGTGATGAATAAGCACAAGTCTGGGGAGCTTCCAAGTCTAACTGATCGTGTGAGTCCTAAGCATGATGAAATAAACCTTTTCATATTCTTGCCTTCATGATAATTGTGATTTCTATCTATTCCTTTTATTAAAATAAAAATTCGGGATTTTAAAATCCCTATCTATGGATATGAGAAGTATAAATGATTTATTTAAGGCTCAATTTTATTAGCTCAAATTTGAATATTCTCTCACCTACAAAAATGGTAATTTCACATGGTGCACCCTGATCTCAGCTCCAAAAGTAATACGCACTTGCTCTGAACACTGACTCCTGAGCCTCAGAACCTAACCTGAACATGGGGAGCTCCCTACTATCCACTGCTTCCTGACTGTCAAGCAAGATGATACATACGAAGCTTCATGAAACTAATGACTGGATCAGCTGAATGTCGGTTGTACTGTGGACAGACATAGGACGTGGCCATACCTTGTGGTCCCACAGCTCACTCCAGGTCAGTGGTCTTACACATCTTCCCCATGCAGCTGCAGCTCCTTGTGGTCCCAGAGAACCCTAGAGATAAACACCCAGTTTTATTATGTACCTCAGAAGAGTAAAACTCAGTAAGATTTCCTGAAGTGTGGAGGCACCAGTGGCCTTTCAAATCTCTTGACTCTGCAGGTACCTGGACTCCAGCCACCAGTCAGGAGGGTGGGGGATAGTCTCCCTGGGCCTGCCTGCTCTCATCCTTGTCTCTGTAGGACACACGTCTCCCACCCAATGAATCACCTGCTCACCAGCTTTCTGTTCACCTGCTCATCCAGGCTATTGGATCACTCCTCAAATGTTTACTGAATTTCACAGGAAGAGGCATTCCATGTGCTCAATACTTGAGACACATGGCAAGCTGAGGAGATAAAGTCTTTCCCCTAGAATCTCTAAGGAATGGAATGTCTATCATATGCCCATTCCACAGTTGTATTTTGGAAGCTGCTGGGTACGGGGTTGGGTGAGGGAGGAGAGTAGTGAGCAGAGCAGGCCCAGCCTCGGCTCCTCCCTGCTCTACCCACAGCACATCTGTGGCTCTCTGTTGTACATGGCGGCTTCTGCATCACATTTTTGGGGGGCCACTAGACTCCAGCTCGGTACCCCATTTACAGGAAACTCTATTCGCTTAGCTCTGAGCGTCCCTCTTCAAGAGCAGGCACTGATGGTGCGGAGCTGAGTCAGCTTCTTAGGCAGAGTTATAAGTCACTGTGGAACGAGGAGAGCTGAAACCACGGGCTTTCTTACATAGAATTGTTAAAGGAAAGGAAAAATAACATTTTATTAAGTTAGCTTGTTTCTCTGCTTCTGGTCAGATTTTAGAAAGACTGGAAGACAGAGACATTCTATAATTTCCTAGTTAAAGATGTTCTTGACCTTGGAAGAATGTTTAGACCTTCTTGTCATAAAAGTTGAAATTAGTGTGGAGGCTAGCAGAAAAGACCTTTGATTTGCTAGCATCCTTGTTATGGCCATTGGACATCCTGATGGCTCTATTTTTCCTCATCTAGACAAGTTCTCCCCCACCAGTTCTTCAGAAGAATCAGGGAGCCAACATCAGAATTCTGAGGTGTATTTTCAGCTTTCAGTTTTCTGATTGGAGCACATCCAAGGATGACTTGTCTCTAGGTGAGACTGTAGCCACTCCCTCCCTTGCCTTGCCTCATCTGGGGAGACTTCTTGTAGATGCTGGACTTCCTGATCACACTGATCACTTCCTTAGCTGCATCATGACTTCTACACACATGAAACAGGCATGTTCATTCAAGGTAGAAGTTCCCTCTCACCACTGTTTCAGAGCAACACGTTTTTCTGATTAAAAAAAATCTATCTTGGTTTTTCTACATAATGTTATTTCAGTGTTTCAGTTGATAGTAGAATCAATACATCAGACCGTGGCAGTTTCTGACCTAGACTATATCATCGTATTAATCAATCAACTTGTGGAGACCTTCAAAGTAAATCCCCTGACAGCCATAAGCTGAGCAAGAAGGCCAGAGGACGGAGGCAGCCTTGTAGACAACATAAATCAGGGGCTTAGAAAGAAACAAACTTCTGGAGGTCACAAGGGGTGTTACATGACAGTTCTCCAATGTGATCAATATTTTGCAAAACTACATTTCCTCCTGCGCCAACGTGAGCACGATGTACCTAGTTTACTGTACACTGGAAATGTAAAATAACAATGAATCAAGGTGGTAAAGAAACCCACTGTTCCCATTGTGAGGTGGCATGGGGTTGCCTTAGGCTGAGTTTTGCTTTTTCCCTTATTAGTCTCCTGCATTACCTGGAATTATAAATTATGTAATAAGGATGCAGAGATGCACAGGCTTGCCATTTGAAAATTTGAGGGAACTGTAGCAACATAAAAAGTAAAATATAAGGAGTCATTTGCTTCTTCTATTTCATCATTTTAAAGGAACTTCAGAGGACCTGCTCGAAGGCAGCCTCCTGAGGGAACACCTTAATGAGAAAGAGTAAGACCATCTAATGACCAGAGAATAAACAGAGATCAACACGGAGGTTACTAAGAGCCTGTTTTTCTCACCAACTAAACAGAGAAAATTTTTACCAACAAGGACAAAGAACTAAAGGTTCCCCTTGCTGCAGTTTTTAACAGGGAACCCTTAGTAATCAAAGATAGGATGGTAGGCTGAAGCTTTGGAATGCTGATCATAGGTATGCTCTTTAAAGAAGCTTGGAAACATTTTTTTAACCTCAGATACTCTGAAGTTCATGAGGAAACATAACCATTATTTCTGTAATATTAGTTTTTCTTATTTTGAAGATTATTGTCTCTTTATCCATCCTCCTCATCCATACATGGTAATCACTATAAAGCATTTAATTATTAAACTTTAATACATGACCTGAAACCTATATGCAGCATAGTTTACCTTGTGCAGAGTGAATTCTTGTGAAGAACACTGAGCTAGCGTTTGTATTGTTTCTTCAGTAAACACTGGCCTTTTTAATCTATTCTTTTAGCTGTGCAAACACTCATTCATTATTTCTACTGCACTGTACTCCATGGAAAGAACTCACTGTATTTATTTTGTCATCTTTGCAGGGCAGGTAGG
Organism: Myotis daubentonii; assembly: GCF_963259705.1. Lineage (NCBI taxonomy): Eukaryota > Metazoa > Chordata > Mammalia > Chiroptera > Vespertilionidae > Myotis > Myotis daubentonii. Next base: position 55,505,709 of record NC_081853.1, on the reverse strand, counting down.
ATGCTTTCAATTCTCTGCTTGTGCACAACATTGCTGCAGAGACCACCCTGTATTTGCCACCATGTGGCTCCTGCACGCATTTTTCTTTGGCTGACAGGTGGGGGTCATGGAGAAGTACCAGGAGGGCACTGGGTTAATGCACACTTGACCTCATTATTTCTGATGAGTGGCTCTCCAGTCTGTGCCCAGGTGCATCTCACCAGCGCAGCCCCACATGGTCCCCTGTCACTCATCACCAGCTCTCATCCTCCCAGTTAAAATGACTTCACTTTCTAAATTTAGTCGATGTGATGCTGGTATAAGGTAATAATACCTCATGGTTATTTCAATACTCACTTTTTTTCTGATTACTAGAAATACGGAATCTCTCTTCATATACAGTTTCCTATTTAATAAGTTACTTTTGTATAGCTTTTTTCTACCAAGTTTGAGGCCTTTTGTTGTTGGTGGTGTCTGGAAGGCATGATTTATATAATCTACATAGTAATACTTTGGTTTAAATATGGAGAATTTATTCTTCATACTGTTTTGTCAATGGTGTCCTATGTAGAAAATAAACCCACTGTTTTGATCTGGTCAAATGCACAGAGTTTTTACTTTACTATGTATTCTTTTTCTCATTCTTTGGGTTGTCACTCTCATTTCTTTAAAACAAGGTCTCCATTTGATTTCCAGGACTTTGCTTCCTGTGGGCTGATTCTCCATGAGCCCGGCTAACCCTCCCACTTGTCTCTTTTTTCTTAATGTCTTCAGTTCTCTCTCTAAGCTTCACCGAAGCTCCTTCCATCCTCAGCTATTTTAAAATCTCCACTCACTGAACAGATAATCTCATCCAATAGATCTAATACCAAGGCTATGAAGATCAGCTATGAACTCATGAGTCCCAAATCTCTACCTTCAACCACATGCTTCAGATAGTATAGCTAAGTCCCCACTGAATCAAGAATCAGGCATGGTTCTACTGGAGAAGCAGAACCAGGGGGAGATGTGTGTGACAGATTTATTGCAGTCAGTTGGCTTGTGTGACTGTGGGCCTTAGCTAAGAAAATCAGAAATCTGTGGAGCAGGCTGTAGGAAGGGCTGAAGCTGTTCTCTACCTTTCAACTGATAAAGTGAGGCCCATTCAGATTATAGAGGATAATCTCCCTTACTTGAGAAATCAACTGATTATGGACTTTAATCACATCTACAAGTAACTTCATGGAAATACCTGGTTATTTGATCAACTAACTGGAGATTGTATGTAGCCCAGTCAAATTGATACACGAAAGTGCCACACTCACTAACCGAAATTAAACTCCTACCTCCATTCTCCTCAACTCCCAAGCCTTCTCACTTATCTCCCTAAAGCTAGTTTATAACAACTCCATTTTACCAGTTCCACCCACCAAAATCTGTAGAGTACTAATCCATCATGTTGTTCTCTTACACCTTACATCCGGAACTGGGACAAAATTTTCTCAGTTCTATCTTCAAAATATATCCATAATATAACCAATTCCTACCAGCTCTACTGAAATATGGTCAAGCCACAAACACCTATTTCTAGATTTACTGCTACAGCTTCTAAGCAGGCATCTGTGCCTTAGGCCTTGTGCTCTTGGCTTTCTGTCCACACAACAGGTTGTGTGAGACCCTGTTAAGTGGAGTCATATCACTGTTCTCTTTAAAATGCCTAATTACTTCCTGTCATAGAGAAAAAGTAAAAGTAAGGAAATAAATGTTCAATGAATGAGTAGATGTCTCTCTTTCCTTTTATGAATTTTTTTAACTGGGGAAAGAAACTAATTTATATATGCAACATTTGTCTTTCACTGGGTAAACTAGATGTTTTAATTAATAAAAGGGTATTATTTATAATACATATTAAGCACTTACTATATGCCTAGGCACTTTTCAAAGGACTTCAGGTATTTTCATGGTTAAGCCTTGTAACAATGCTATGAAGTATGTGCTCTCATTATCAGCAGTTTCATTCAAGAAAAGCGAGGTGTTGAGAGACAAGCATGTTGCCCAAATTCACAGCTTACAAGTGATGGAGCTTGTATTTGAACAGACACTCAGGCTTTAGTGTCTGTACTAAAATTTATTTACTGTGGGAAAGGACTACAATCCTAGTTTACAGGAATAAAGAGCTTAAGATAACAGAAGGTGAGTGAGGTTAGAAATGCACCAGAGCTTCCAGGATAATTGCAAGTAGCAAAGGCACACTTATCTACCTCACCAAAATATCTAAGACAGACATAATATGCAAGTTTTGTGGAAATAACTGGTAGAAGAAACGACCAAATAAATACCAGGGACTGTATAAATTTCTTAAACATCTTAGAAAGAATGCCTTAAGTTTGCATTTGAAACTTTCTGAGGAACCAATGCTTTATTAATGAAAATAAGTAGCTACATTGGTACGTAAGTGCAGGATTTGGGGAGCCTTTATTTCTAATCAAGTAATAAATGAAAGCATAGTTGCTGTGTCTTCTCTTTATCCTTCCTCTTTTAGGGTTATACTGTCTGAATGAACATGTGTAAAGGAAAAGGAATGTTGAGATACAGATCTGAAATCTGAATAAGAGGAAGGAAAATACCCTTGTTTTTCTATGATTATAAGTTTTACTGAAATGACTCCCAATGGCAACTGGCTCTATTGAGAATAAAGTCATACTATGCTCCAAAACAGAGGTGGCTTATACATTTCAAGGTCAAATCCAGCCCAGTGTGTGTGTTTTTAAATAAAGTTTTATTGGAATACAATCATGTTGATTCTTTTACATTTGTTGGTGATTGCTTTCATGCTAAAAGGCAGAGTTAAGGAGTTGTGGGAAAGACGTTATGGCCTGCAAAGCTGAAAATATTTACACTCTAGCCCAGGGGTGGGCAAACTTTTTGACTCGAGGGCCACAATGGGTTCTTAAACTGGACCGAAGGGCCGGAACAAAAGCATGGATGGAGTGTTTGTGTGAACTAATATAAAGTCAAAGTAAACATCATTACATAAAAGGGTACGGTCTTTTTTTGTTTTGTTTTATTCATTTCAAACAGGCCGGATCCGGCCCACAAGCCGTAGTTTGCCCACGGCTGCTCTAGTCTTTACTGAAAAAGTTTGCTGACCAGTGCTCTAAAAGAAAGTCCTTCAGGATTATGATTGTTAGATTTAAATTTAATAAAACTTATAGAAACTGTGCTTTCTTTCTACAATTGTCCCAAAGTGTCCAGTTGGTTTGGGGTGAAGAAGACAGAATTGGGTCCTGGGGTCATGAGAGCAAAAACTCCCCTGAGGGGCACCAGAGGTCATTATGGCTTCTTACAGGGGCTGGTGCTTAGATAGCAAATCTGCTTAGAATCATTTGGCACAAATTGCAAGGCAAGCCTGGAGCTTTCAGAGCCCTCTGGGAATCATCTGTTTGTTTCACTGACTTTGAACAGATGTCCTCCCATTAGGATTTCAAGGCCCATAAAATGTGGTGAGGTCTGCGAATACATCTGAAAGGGAGACCATAAAGGCGCCTCTGCTCACTGGGTCTCGGTGAGCTGTTCCCCACCCTTGGCCCCGCTCTGCCGCCCTTGCCGCTTTCTTTTCTTATGCTTTGTTGCCCATGTGCTCATTGGTCAAGTACTCCAGTCAGTTTTCTTAACATTCAACTGAAAAAAATTAACCACCCCAGATCCATTTATTTTATGGTTCCGAAACAGTATTAAAACATTTAAAATAACCTACTGCCAAAAATAGAAAGTCTTCCAATGTATACTAGGAGGTATTTAGAAATTAAGCTTTTATTTAGGTGACAGCATCAACATAAGATATTATAGGAGTAAGGGCCACTGTTCATTTATATCCTCGTTATATGGTATTTAATTTGGTAAAAAAAAACAAAAAACTGTTACAAGTATATAATTTCAAAAGTATGGGGCTTATTGGATATTAAATTGTTTATCTACTTAACTTTTTTTCTTAGTTAAAAAACTACCTTCCTCACTGGCACCTTATTTATTTTTATTTGAGAGTGCATCTATGTCCCAGAAGTGTTTGTATGTATGAACTTATACAATTACTAGACTGCAAATGCCCAGTTCATCAAACATTTGCTCAAAAGGTACAAAGTTACAAGCTTTATGCAAGTGGCTGAAGACACAAAAATGGTTCCAAATTTAAAATAGTAATTTTGGAATGATATTATCAAAATATAGGGGCAGGAGCCAAAATTATATTCAGAGACTACTTATGGACGTCAGTGTATTTGTTCATTGTCAGAGGAATGGAGAATAAACACCTCAACTCAAAAAGAAAAACAATAAGAAAACAAAATTAAAAGAATAAAACATTAAAGATGAAGCCAAACCCACCATTCTATATGAAAAATAGTATTGTTAAAGCCATGATCTGGTTTTTGAAGATAAAGGAATCCAATATGACATGAATATAAACAATACAAAAAGATGATCTCAAGGCAAAACTAAACAAGAGAAAAGGGGAAAACAAATAAGCCAAGGACAATAAAGGGTACATAAGAATGTTCAGGAAGTTAGAAATAAATTATGAGCCCAGCCAGCGTGGCTCAGTGGTTGAGCGTTGACCTATGAACTAGGAGTTCGTGGTTCCATTCCTGGTCAGGGCACATGTCTGTGTTGCAGGCTCAATCCTTAGTAGGGGACATGCAGGAGGCAGCAGATCAATGATTCTCTCTCATCACTGATGTTTGTATCTCTCTCTCCCTCTCCCTTCCTCTCTGAAATCAATAAAAAAAATATTAAAAAAATAAATTATGAGTACACACAAATATGTGCTGACATATGGTGACCTCATTTTAAAAAGGTATACGATGACTTTGTAGTTTTTCAAAGCCCCTTTGTTTTTACTCCCAAATGCTAACATTAACTATAAATCATCTTTTAAATTCTATAAAATATTCCTTTAATAATTTTATGCAGATGAAGTAGAGGAAGTAAGAGGCAGATGGATTCTTCTATCCTGAGGTAGGCAAAAAGCAATCCAGCATTTGGATTCTAGCCTGAGGATGAAAGTCGGAGAACTTATTGGTTCTCATTGATAATTACAGTGTTTTTTTTCCCTTTGAACTACATTTCATTTTTTATAGGATTTCTTGGGGGGTTCACAGAAACACTAAGCAGGAATTAGTTTCCATACAGCCCTAACCCATACACGCACAGCCTCCCCTACCACCAACATCCTACACCAGAAGAATCCATTGCTCCTATTGATGAACCTGCACTGACACATAGGCCTCCCGAGTCCACAGTTTACCTGAGGGTTCACTCAGATACAGTACATTCCATGGGTCTGAACAAATGCATAATATAATGACATGCGTCTGTGTGACAGCATCGGATAGAATAGTTTCACTGCCCTAAAAGTCCTCCGTGCTCTGTCTATTCGTCCCTCCCTCTCCTCCCCGCTGGCAATTACTACTCTTTTTGTTGTCTCCATAGTTTTTCCTTTTACAAGATGTCATATAGTTGGAATTACACAGCATATAGCCTTTCAGATTTGCTTCTTCCACATAGTGATTAATATGCATTGAAGGTTCCTGCATGTCTTTTCAGGGCTTGAGAGCTCATTTCCTTTTAGTGTTAATATTCCATTATCTGGATGGACCACCGTTTATGTATCCAATTCACCTGCTGCAGGATATCTTGATAGCCTCCAAGCTCTGGCAATTAGGAATAACACTTTTATAAACACCTGTGTGCAGGCTTTGTTTGGACATACATTTTCAACTCATTTAGATAAATACCTAGATATGCAAGGGTGCAGTGCTTTAATATTTTATTTTTTGACGAAACTGAATAGAAAAATTTTACATACTTGTTTTTTCTAGTTTACTACAACTAACAGCACTCCCCATAATATTGTACCCAGACTATTTATTTATTTATTTATTTATTTATTTATTTTACCTGCTTTGGGCATTTGAGATTTAACTATAATAGCATTGGAGGGGGGTATGTAATTTACAGTAGGAGAAAGGTATTTTTCACTAAAAAGATAACCAAAAACTTCATACAAAGATTGTACTTATGTGATTTTAACTTGGATTTTGGGAAACCAGTCTGAAGATCCTTGAGAGAGAAATCCCCGACTTTCATGAGTTGTCTGTAGGGGACTTCAGGGGACTTCATTAGTTGATCTTCAATAATGAAATGAATTCTCGTTCTGGGTATATTTTTTGAAGGGCTAGAAAGTGGCCTTAGAAGACTTGGTTTTGGTATGAATCGAGTAGCAAAAAGATATAACCCAGCCCTGCCCATTTCACAAAGATTTTGTGAGGAATATATGAACTAAATAAAACCTTCTATACATGCTATAAAAACATCAAGAAAACTTTTGAGTGACCCTGCATTTTGTACTCCTAACAGAACTCTGAGAAAATCAGTCAAGGTCCAGTCCATCATAGGACATTCCTTTGCTGCAGGATGGATGGACAAGTGGATTCTGCGGGCATCACATGAGGTGTTGTTGTGGATCCACACCAACACATCCTTCTTTGCTGTACATGTATCATCATGGTCTATTTCATCCTGGGAGGATTTGCTGACCGAGCATGCAGGGTAATGAGAAACCCATTACCAGGCATGTTTAGAGAGGGCCAAGTGAATCATGGAGGAAACAGCGATGAAAGAAATTCGGCATTGCCTCTAGGTGGAAACATAGCTCCTTCTTGAAGAGAAAGTGACATTTCCCAAGTAACAATTATCTGCACAGCCATGTGTCCTAATGACTAAATCAAGTGTAAAAATGGCACACATATCCATCAGGGAGTATATGCATAGTTAATTATGTCTGAAATAATAAATGTATTATTTCCACAGGATAAGGTAAACAGCCAATTAAAAGATGATATGATATACACTTTCTCTACTCATTAGTCAAAGCATAAACCATTTCAACATTGCCTAAATAATTTACTTGTGTTAAAATAAAGGGAAATGCTTAAAACATTAATAGGGTACTGTACAGTTCTGAAGTCGGTAAGCCGTTATATGATAGTCATGTAAATAATTCACAGCTCCATTCCACAGGGAGAAACGAAGGCATTTCTGCACAGTGCTGATACTTCACATCTGCCACAGGTCTCCACTGGGCCAACCATCTCCAATGGCTTCTCACCAAGGAACAAACCTCCATGAATTTTTACAAACAGAAACTGAACCTGGTATGCCCCCCAGGCACTGTTCAGGCATTTATCCTTCCACACATACTTTAAGTCTCACCCTGTTTAGTTTTGTGTTTTGGTGTGTTTTTTTGTGTGTTTTTTTTTGGGGGGGGGATGCTGAAATCCTAAGGACCAGTACCTGTGAATGTGACCTTACTTGAAAACGGGGTCTTTGCAGATGCTGAAGATGAGGTCATACAATGACTGGGGCCTTATGGAATGGGAAGATTTGAACACAGAGATCAGCATGGAGTGAAGAAGCAGGGACAATGCCATCCACACACCAAGAAATGCCTAACCTCCCACAAGCCACGAGGGAGGCACAGAAAGGAGCCCTTAGGATACCTTGATCTTGGACTTCCAGCCTCCAGAACTGTGAGATGATAAAGTCCTGTTGTTTAAACCCAGTCTGTGACTTCATCATACAACTCTGGAAAACTAACATGCCTAAGACAGGTCTTCTTTGCCTCTTATCTGCAGTAACACTCTCCCATTTACTACCAAATGGCTTCGCTTGCTTTACTCATTACTCATTTCTTTTGCTTTGCTTTCCCTGCTAGAATTAAGTGCCATGACAGCAAAGAGCTTCTCTGACTTGTTCCACGCAGATTCCCTCTGACACAGCCCACGGAGGGTGACTCATAAACACTGCTGAGATAACTGCATGTGCAAGGTACCTAGTGCTACATATGTCATCCGGCACTTTGGGACAGAAAGGAACGAGCAGTCAGATCCCCAGGCACAGGTCAGCTAATTGGAAAGAACTGGTGGTTTCAGAAGACCCGAAATGAGTGATATTAACATGAGCAGGGTAAGCAGAATGTCTGAAATTAGTGTTTATTAAAACTTACTATGAGCCAATTATTAGACTGGACATGGTCATGTTTTACTGCTCTGCTATCTCCTAGCTTCTCTAACTTCTGTTTCTTTGTCTATGAAGTAAATAAGAAAATGCCCACAATTCACTCTGCATTCAGTCCAGTACAGCAAGTGCACAGTAAACTAAACGCACTCCCAGAACCCAGCCTGGGAGTAACAGAGAGGCCCTAACACTGACAGCTCCTGTGAGGGCCCCCAGCCTGCAAGTGGCGGGAGCACGTTTGGAACCAGGATTACCTGGCCTAGCTGCTCATTCTGCATCCCTATTTAAATGCTGTTTTCAGACATTTTTATAGCTACCAGCATGATTAATACTCATTCTTCAAGAGTAAATGCCTACTTTATTTTTGAAGATCAAGGAAAATTGGCTGCTAGAAAGGTCATCTCAGTTATTTTGAGATATGACCGGTGCTCACAGCAGGAGGCCTGGAGGCTTCCGTCTGGAGCTCAAGCTGCAGAGCCCTGCACTCAGGCAGTGGTGAACTTAGAGCCATGCGCGGCCAGCTCACACCTGGCTTCAGGTGATGTCAAGCTCCGTCTGACTTCATGGTTTCACAGACACAGAGCCTCTCTGTGTGGAAAAGTTTAGGAATGTTCAGTTTCGTGATGGAAATTTGAAATTTTGATAGAAAGCCTGAGACAGGGTTTTCAGCACTGCCAGCAGTGACCTGGCCCCAGAACATTTTTCAGAGTGACAGGTGCCAATCAGCACAGGCAGCTCATGGCCATGGTGAGCGACTGTGCAGCCTTCAGAAACGAACATGTCCTGGCATGAAAATCTGGTGTTGTAGAGACTCTGTCTTAATCTTTTGCCTCTAATGTAATATGTACATGTCTCTGGCAAAAAAAAAAAGAAGAAGAAAAGAAAATATGCTTCAAATTTGTAGAAAATTAACAATTTTTCTATCATCTTTAATATATGCCAAAATTTAATTAAAAATAAAAGTTTAATTTGAAAGTGTTGCTAGTCAGTGCTCTGTCCATAAATTAAGAATACAACTATGCCTGTAAACATACATCTACAAACAAAACTCTGATAGGAAGTGGGGACATTTAATGCCATTTTTGCTTTTGGGAAGGAGTACATTTGACTAATTCCCATCTGTAATCTCAAACGTTCTCTAATTGAAGGTCATTTGTGGTGAGAACGGACATCTAGAATCATCTCATTTCTGACAGACCAGGCAGCCAGATGGGCAGCCCGAGTGCACTGCAGCCATGCAGACAGTGATCTGAAATCAAAGGACACTGGCCATGTGATGCAGGGAATACTGAATGACACACAGTCTCTTTAAAGGCAAGAAGATTTCTGATATTAATGCAAGGTCCTAACTTCAAAAGCTGCAGTTGACAAAAAAAAAAAAAATTACAGAGGACTCAGCTCTGCAATACAATATAAATATGAACTTTATCCTACCAAATAAATATCATATATATATATATGTATATGTGTGTATATATATATATATATATATATATATATATATATATATATATGAACACATATGTATAAACAAATAGCATTGGGACAACTGTGTGAAAAACACGCCATTAAATATCTTCCACTGAATACTCAGCCCTTCATAGAACCAAACCACATACAATCGTCAGGGTGTGACTTGTTAGATGCGCTTGGCTGTCTGAGTCAGTGCTCCCTATTCAGGGACGTGCCTGCTGCCTCTGGGACATTTTCTGCCTGCCGATGACAAGATGCTGTGCCAAAATTGAAACTTGGATCCCAATTTTAATTGAATCTCAACCTCTAGAGTAAATAATAGATGGAAGATGCCTATTAGATCATCACCTTTTAATTAGATCCTTTGCAGATGTAAGATCCCCTTTCTCAACAAGGTTTAGATAAAGGTATTGTAGTTGTTGTTGTTTTTTTATAGGAAGGTTACTGCAAAAAAAAATTGTATGCTATTTACCCAGATGCCCAAAATAGCTTCACTATGGCTACCTGATCATAGCATAAGAGTTTAAAAACATTGGCATAAGCAACTTGAGGTCAGATCTTGGCTCCAGAGCCTAAGTCTGTGACCTTGGCCAAGTCAAATGACCCTTCTTAGTCTTGGCATCTTAGGCAGATTGAATCACTGGCTCCAACTTTCCCCCCACCCCTCCATGTACCCACACCACTGCCTGCCACGGTCTCAGTGTGAATGGAGCTTGACCATGAGACTTGTTTTAATCAAAGAAATATGAGTGGGGGACAATGTGTCATTTTGAACCAGCTCTCAAGAGGCCTTGCATGTTTTGCTCACTCTCTTGCATCCTCTCACCACCAAGAAAAAAGCTCATCCTAGCCAGTGGCTTCTTTTTGACCCCAAGTGCTGAAAGCAACACAGGAGTGGAGGGTCCCTACACAACAACCCTAGATGAGCTGCCTCAGCTAACTGGCACAGAAGAGAAATAAATGCATGTTTTATGCCATTGCTTATTACATAGGACTACTGTAACAAAAGCAAACTGATACAATTTTCTTATTTGTGAAATGAGAATAAAGATGGCCTCTTAGTCACAGTGCTGCTGGAAACTTTAAATGGTACATTCACTCATTTAAGGAATAATAAGTGTCTAGTACCCACAAGTCCTTCTGCTAAGACGAGCTTGGGGGATGAGAGAGAAGAGGTCCCTGCCATCAGGAAGATCACAGTCTAGATGTCATGTCTATATTTGAATATTCATAACATGGTAAACATAGTAACAAACACTAAGATAATAACTAGTAATGGGTAAAAAATGTATTACTCATTAATGTCAATGATTCTATTCCTTGCTGAAATAATGAAGAATGACAGGCTTGGAATGGGAACTTTGCATACCATGAAAACAGAATACCCAAACCCTACCTTCGAGGACAAAGTTCTTCAGTAAGCAACTTGCTACGCAAAGAAAACTGTCACATAAGGCACAACATATGTTTTGAACTCAGCAAATGTTCCTTTCAGGTTTTTGAAGACTGAAACTTAGACAGGAATCAAGCTAGGGTTATTGACTCACATGGTGGCATGGTTCATGTATGTGTCAACTTGACTAGCCATGGGGGCCCAGAAGGCTGGTTAAACATTATTCAGGTGTGCCCAGGGGTGGGGGAGCTTCTGGATGAAAGGAATACCTGACAAATGGGCTGAGTGAAGCAGGTGGCCCTCCCTATTGGGAGTGGATACCATCGACCTGAGGCAGGCCTGGCTAGAACAGAAAGGAGAATTCTTCTCTCTGCCTGTCCTCAGGCTGGGACAGCATCTTCTCCTGCTTCAAACTGGGACTCAATCTGGAATTTACACCATCAGCTCTCCTGCTCCACCTCCAGCTTACCAACTACTGGGTAATATCTGAGTCTCCATAATTGGTGAGCCACTACTTTATATCCTTGTAATCTGTCTCTCACTTACTTGCTCTCTCTCTCTCTCTCTCTCTCTCTCTCTCTCTCTCTCTCTCTCTCTCTCTGTCTCTCCATTTAGCCATACAGTTTCCAAGTAGGGATTGCAATGAAAAATGGTTACCACAGGGGATCTATCTATCTATCTATCTATCTATCTATCTATCTGAGAGAGGAGGGTGTGTGTGTAATATATGCTACTACTTTATCTTTGCCATCCTGTCAAACTATATTTACACATTGCAAACCTGTAAACACATATTCCAAAACAGCAAAACAATCACAAAAGTTATCTCAAGGGAAAGAGATGTGATATATTTCCCTTCCAATATTTTTAATCCCTATGGTTGAGCATGCATGCAGAGTAATAGAGTAATAACATATTTCTGTAATGATGGAATAATAATTTTGAAGTGAGACCAGAAAATCATTGACTGTTAGAGTTGAAATGAAAATTAGAGAATTATTCATCTGTAGTTTTAGATGAGAAAATTACCCCCAGGGAGCAAACTCAAATTCTCAAGGTCACAGAGAATGTCAAAATTGAAATAATGATAATAGTAAGACATATTATTGAGTACTTGTTATACATCTGCCACTGTGCTTCCATTCATTCTTTCATTTGATAATAACTCAATAAGTGTGTGAGCTATTCATTTTGATCATCTAGCTTTTCAAATGATGAATGACACAGCTTAGAAATGTTAAGCATCAAGTTGTGGGGCCCAGAGACATGTGGTCAAGTCAGGCTTATAACCAGGCCACTGAGTTCAGAACAGTGCTTCTCAAGCTTGAATATGTATATCAACCACTTGATTTTGTTAAAGTACCCAGACCTCACCTTAGAGAATCTGATGTAATCAGCATGGGATATCCCTCTAGCATCAAAAACTCTCCCAGGAGATTCTCACTTACAGGCCTGGTTGCACCCCTCACTTCAAACCCCTATGTCAATGGCTAAATTCCTTGTACAGCTCTTACACCCTTTAGAAAAAGCACTGAGCTAGGCTATGCCTCAAATTAAGAAGTGCATAATCTCCTTTTCCTTAATACTGTTTTGGTTTTTATCAAAGAGGAGATACTAAAAAAGAGGAATGACATTGCGGGGGGAGGGTGTTGTAAAAAACATGTCACAAGTAGGATAGATGGGAATATGCATATTAATATGGCAATGTTAGGAACCAGAATAATATCAGTGATATTCACAATAACAAGGTTCCAATTAGTTCAGACTAACTGATAATGCTTCTCTAACTACAGTAGACTGACTGATCTCCCCATTCATTTCCTCCCTGTGACAGAATCAAACATCAGAGCCTGTGCCAGGTGCATTTCCAGCCCCTCCCAGAGAGAGGTTGTAGGTACTCCCTGCCTCTTACGCTTGGCTTGGTATGTGACTGTCTTTGGCCAATGAACTTTGGTAAATGGGCTGATGCTGCCAGGGCTCTAGGTGCACTTGGGGGGTTCAGACTGGCATTTGCACTTCTGACATCCTTCCCAGGTGGTCACTGCACCAGAGAGACAGACTAGCAGAGCAAACCTGAACTTAATCCCCAAACCGTCCCCCATGAGCCTGGCAGAGCCACAGCTGATCCACAGGATGGTGAGTGAGCCTCTGCACACTGGAGCTTGTCTCTCATTCAGTATTACTGAGAAAACAACCCACTAATACAACTACATTGAAAAAAAATCCTACATTACATATCATTGTTTTCACTGGCCAGCACCTGAAAATGTTTCTGGAATTCCTGAGTAAGTGCTAGTGCAAGGCAGCCCTTTTCCTACAAGGGAAATAAAAAAGGCCAGCAAGGGTGTGGGCCTGTGATCAACTTATATCTGGACATAGTGAAAGCTAAGAGCAGAGATTGTGGAAAACCCATCTCTGGGGGCCAGCAAGAGAGAGGTGTCAGTGGTGGTAGACATTAAGTTCTGGTGATGGCGGTGGTAGGAACTGTGGCGCCATACTCAGAGCTGGCTGTGACAGGTGTTCCACAGGCTGCTCTGGGCACTAGTTTGCTTGCCTTGGGCTGCCTTGCTCCACTTTCTCCGCTCTTTTTCCCTGCCTAGTTTTGAGTCTTCCTAGCTCTCCTCTGAGCTGTCAACTGTTTTCCAATAAATATGATTTTCCCTTAAATCAACTGTGGCAATGTTTGTCATTTGTAACTATGCTGGGCAATTGACAGTTACGTTAATAGGAACCTTCCCTCAAAGACACGTTTAAAGATACGTTTATCTTGGATGTATTTCATAAACACGTCAAACTCAGTGCTTTATAAATTCACATACAGCTTCAATTTAAAAATAGTAGATAGATAAAAGTTTTGGAGAATAAAGATAACAGGTCTAAGAATGTTTTCACTTTCCTTAAAAATAGTCAAAACTATGTCAAGAAATCTATTGTAAATTTGTCCTAATTTCTAACACAAATGATGAGTCACATATATTTGGTATAATTCTCAAATAGTGGATTGTATATATGAAATATATGTAAAATATGCATCACATATAAAATGTTACCATTTGTAATAAAAGCTATTATATCCCAAATATGTGTGTGTGTTTTTTTCCTCCAAAATAAGATATGGGAGGAAAGACGGCAGTAAATATTTAAAGGTGTTTTTATATTACTGCATATATCTATTTCTAGCTTTAAGTTTCCTTCTCTACAAGGTACTATGAAAACTGAAAACAAACTAAGCACTTAGAGAAAAAAACTGAAGCAGACCAAGAATCCAGCAAAACAACAGATAATTATGAAGCTTGATTAAAAAACTCTTCTTGATGGGGGAGTGCCTGGATTAGACAAAAAACTTGGGAGAATAGCTTGATGGACAGAATAAGGTCTATTCTGCACCCTGAAACCGAGGCATTACACTGTGAGCAATTGTTTCTCAGTAGTTCCACATCACTTACTGTGGCTGAAAGATCTACTCAGAGATGAAACAGCTTCTTTGCCCACAGCTTCCTCATCCTATGGGCAATTCCTCATTGTTACCACCCCTGTAGAACAAGGGGTGGGGAACATCAGGTTCATGGGCCATATAAGGTTCGAGAAATCATTTGGTCTAGCCCTGCCAAGGCATTAGGGGTGAGTTCATTAAATATTTGACCAAATACAGCAGACTAACTTTTATGTTAATATTTTTGTATGGCCCACAAATCCTATATAATAAAAGAGAAACATGTAAATTGACTGTCCCTCCACCACACTCACCAGCCAATCAGGAGTGAATATGCAAATTAACCTGACAAAGATGGCGGATTAATTTGCATACACAGGTGCCAGGTGGAGAGCAGAGCTGGAGAGCTGGTGGCTTGGGGGAATGTGGCTCCCTTGGTTGCTCCCCCAAAGCCACTGGGTGGAAAGCAGAATGGGAGAGCCGGCGGAGAGTAGAGTGGCTTAGGGAACTTGGCAGAGTGGGAGGCCATGGGATGGAGACAGAGCAGGAAGGGAAAATCAAAAGCGAGGGGAGCACCAGGAATTCTGGGAATAGTAGTTCTGGTGGCAGAACTAGACACTAAAGCAGTGATGGTGAACCTTTTGAGCTCAGCGTGTCAGCATTTTGAAAAACCCTAACTTAACTCTGGTGCCATGTCACATATAGAAATTTTTTGATATGTAAAACCATAGTAAAACAAAGACTTATATTTTTGATATTTATTTTATATATTTAAATGCCATTTAACAAAGAAAAATCAACCAAAAAAATGAGTTTGCGTGTCACCTCTGACACGTGTGTCATAGGTTCGCCATCACTGCACTAGAGCAAAGTAAGCCTGGAGCAAGTTACTGTTGTGGTGGGGGACGGAGGGAAAGCAAAGGTGAGAGACATAAGTAAAATAAGAGTGTCTAGTAAAAATTAAAGGGAAGATATCCTAAAACTTCCAGGAAATCTCCACCAATGAAGCAAAGAAAAAAAATTATTCTGTGAGCAACAAACCAAACTGAGTTGGGGTCTCAGACAATTCGCTCATATGATTGCAAGGCCAAACAGAAACTCCCAGATTGGAGAGGGCTCCCCTGAGGTCTCCCAGATTGGAGAGGGTGCAGGTCAGGCTGAGGGACCCCCACACCCCCTAGTGCATGAATATTGTGCACCGGGCCTCTAGTGATGTTATGAATATCCAATTGGCCCTTGGCAGAAAAAAAGGTTCCCCACCCCTGCTCTAGAAAGAAATGTTTCACCTGAAGTGTTTGTAGTTTTGTGTTCCACACATAAGCTCCTGCCTATCCCAACATTTTTTTTTTTTTTTACTTCCAGCATCACTTTTCTAAGTAATCTCTTTAAACAGAAATCAGTGGCCAAGACTAAGACTTTCTTATACTGTAGTGATAACACATTTTCTTCTCCCTGTTATGGGTAAGCTATAAGCTTTCCATACCTAAAATCTCACCTGCACATGTGTCCACATCCAAGCCTTAGTCACTCCCCACTTCATCCCGGCCTGGTCTTGCCAGCAGCCTAGGCGTTTTCCAGAAACCCAAGCTCCCTTCTCCACTGTGGACTCCCCTGCTCTGTCCCCTCCACCCCGTTTTGTTGTTGTTGTTGTTGTTTTATCAGTTCTTGGGCTATATTCCCTCCTTATGAGATCTTTAAGCACTTTTTCCTGAACATCCTTTTTGAAGAAGGGGACTAATGTATGAAGGTAAAGAGAGGTCGAAGAATAGTGGCTTAGAGTTTGAATGTTTGAATAACACTGTGTTGGATACTTGGCTCCGACACTACTAGCTCCTTGACTCAGGGCAGGTTATTTGATGCTTCTAAAACTCAATTTCTGTACCTGAGAGTCAAACAGAGAAAATAATAGCAACTACCTCATGTTTCTTTGAAGATTAGAGGAGGTGATTACTATAAAGTCCTGGGCACACTGAGCTACTCAATACATTTTTGCTGATATTATTATTACCATTAGTGTGGTAGTAGCAGCTGATTAAGTACATTCCAAGATGAACATTTCAGTTCCTCCAAGGAACCTATTCTCCCAACAATGTCCAAGCACATCTACAAAGCTCTCTAATTGAGAAGATGACAAGCCTGGATTCTCCTGGTGGTCATTATTAATATTTATCAACTTTCAAATAGATGAATTTACTTTTGAAATTCAAGATTAAAATCATGTTGGAAATTATTATCATATATTAAATAAAATTGAAAGTTACTCAAAGCAACTCTTTCCCATAGGAGTAATATATTTCATTTTCAAAGCATTATGGAGTGATGTTTGATTTGCCAAAACCTCTTTCCTTGTCCAACATGTGCTGTATGGGCTTTCTATCTTGGAAGTGATTGCTTACACTTACTTTTCAGGAGCAGGCATGCAAACACATCATGCAAAAGTCTGACATGTTTAGCTTCACAAACATCCCAAAGACTAGAATCATCTTCTGTTCCCTCACTGTTAGGATAGAGAAAGGAGAAAATAGGTATGAAATTGTGTTCACGGATTTGGCTTCTAAATAGACTCATGTTTGGGAGGTGTGGCTGTCTACATAGCCATACAGTCCACAGAAGCTGGAGTTGAGAGGTACTTGGCAGACCCCACTCTTGGTTCCCTTTAGCTCACAGGAAAGGCAGTGTAGGGATAAATCCAGCACCAGGAGCACTGAGATCAAAAGGATGGAGGACCCAATTCTGTCACTGCTACCTGGATTATGGTAATCTTTAGGAGTATCTTTGAGTAGAGATATGAGGGAATACTTAACATGCTCCACAGTGGTATGTACAGTGAGCTGTAAAAACCCATCCAATAGAGCACATAATTGTCACTGTTTTTGTACATACTTTTCAAATTACAAAAGGAAAACTCCATTTTAATGCTTTTGAATGGTCTTCTATGGAATTTCAAGTGAAATTAAATAAACCAAAGTATCCATAGTTCAAAAAGAGCTGTACCCATTTCCTGCTTATTTTAGGAATATATCAAGAACAAGAGGCCTCTGATAAGCAATATTTAATGATGACATAATGATGAGTATGTACCAAGGCAAAGTAGTAGCTCTCATGGTGAGAAAAGTACTGGAGTGGGAGGTGGAGGGTTAACGCCAGAGCGGCACAGCAGGAAGCTAATTCCAGGCTAACCTTCATGTAATGCTAACGCACACAGACAGAAGAGAGCTGACTAAGCCAGGATGAAATGGTGTATGAAATGTTTGCTCTTGTTCTGCAGTGGGGTGATAGCATACACTTAAATGATGCTCTCACTAAAAGTGCATGCTAAACCAGTGACCTATTTTTGACTGTTAATGACATGATTTTGCATATTTTATTGAAACACTGAGTGCTTTCAGGTCAGTGGATGTCTGAGTGAGTGTGCAGGGCTCACTATAGTTAGTATATGGAAAGTTCCCAGTTCATTGGCTGTTAATGGGAAAAAAAATTTGGGGGGGGGGGCGCCGCCATTTTTGAGGGCAGGGCAGTCAATTAGCATATTCCCTCATTATTGGCTGTGGGCGCCACCATCTTTGCAAAGGCGTGAGGGTCAATTAGCATATTCCCTCTTTATTAGATAGGATTGTTTATGGCAGTAGCTACTCACCAAGTAGAGGAAATGTACCATCTCTAGGATGGACACATCCCAGCCTTGTTAATGGGAAGATTTTAATGTGGTGGGGGTCTCTTCACCTCAACCTAGGACACTTAGAAACCAGGAGATAAGGGAGGGTTTTTCACAGCATCTGCGCCTAATGTCCTCTTTCCAGGAATTGAGATGAAAAAGATGTGGTCCTGCATACACAGTGTTCATTCAGACACTTTCCTTCATGTCCCTAGTACTCCTGGTAATCGGCCATGACATTGTTTACCTCTGAAAAGGGCTTGGTCCCAGAATTAGCCTTAGATTTGCATTCAGGGAGCCCATATCAATCGGTGGATTGGAGGGAGCATACAAAATTACATCTATTTTTCACCTCTTGGCTAGACAGAAGAATGGAGAAGAGAAACACTTATAAAGCAATATACCCTTGAACACGTCAGATGTTTCATTCCAAAGGTACAGTAGGTATTAGATGCCTGATTCTGCTCTTTACTATATATTTAGCCATTATTGGAAGCTCTCAGCAAACATGAGCCTACAGGTTCAGCACAATTGATGCTTCCTTCCCTTTGCTCCACTGCAACCAAATGAGTTAACAGGTCACATGTATACAGCTCATGAACAAATTTCAACTGACTGCTTTGTCCCTCAGCCTCTCCAGCCCTACATTCTGGCCTCCTTCCTAAAAGGCCTCTCTGGTTCCTCAGAAGGATGTGCAGGCTCACTCACATGGCTGTAGCGATGACTCCATAACCATCTCAGGGGGATATTAGAGGTCTATCAACTTTTACCTCAAATCAAAAAGAGTTGGTTTCTCAAATTGGAATTCCAAGTCATATGGCAGATTTCTGAGAAGGCTTTGTTGTTTTTTTTTCCCACTGAAATTGAAATTCACTATGTTGCTTTGTGCACATTTGAAAGTTCATGTATTTTGATATTTATTTATTTCACCCATCCCTAATCTTTCCCCTGTGCCCCTTGGCAACCACTAGCCTACCATTAAAGGTGGTGGGAAAATGGCAAAACTGGTAAAAGTATTTAATTAAAAAATAGAAAACATAAATAAATGCCAACAATGCTTAGACCAGATGGATCTGATAAAATATCAAGCTGTGTGTGCTACATGGTACAAGTGTGGTACACAACTTACATGCTGTAAAAAGAGGAACTAATAATAGTTATGAAGAAGAAGAATAAATTTGTCAAAAGTCTGGCCCCTAAATATCAGAAGGCTCAGCCAGTTCTGCACTCCAGATGCTTGAGCAAGTTAGAGTAATTAGGGGATTCCAACTATGCATAAAGTTGAATGCATTATTATTTCCTTCACTTAACAAGATCAATTTATTAAACGGCTCTCAGATGTCTCTCTTGTTTTGGACTTGCTGACCTCCTATGACTGGGAAATGCTCTTCTGTCCAGTAGACCTCAGGAGTATGACTTAACCTTTGCTGAAATATACATAACTTCCTATGATTACAACATTTTTGACTGGATGAAAATACTAATAAAATAATACCAAAAGCCTTTTAAGCATTGATTCCTCCCTATAAGAGTTCTGATCAATGATTTAATGGACCACTTTATCTCATTCCCTGATGACTACGCCAGCGGGAAACTCTAACCTTCTCGAGAAGGACAAGCATAGTAAAAGTCAATGCAAATGAACATTGCTTTCTGTCTTGTCCAAGTAACAGTGGTACGGCCTTGGGCACCTGACCTAACCCTCCTCAGGGTTCCATGTGACTCCCTCCTATGTACACCAAACACCCTTACCTTGAGAGGACCAAACAGCTTATTTTATGGAAAGTGACTTGCCCTGAGTAGTTTGACAAATGCTGGCTCCATTGTCACCGGTGCTATGGTTCACAGATGGAATTAAACTATTTATTGCTAGAAGTAGGGCTCGTTGGCTCCTCTGAACACTCTACCCTTCCGTGTCCCCCAGCTTAGACCGAGGACCCCGGGCTGAAAACCACAGGGAGACGGGTGCCAGCTCACTCTGAGAAGGACAGCTGTCATTGTGGCATCTTAAAATCCAGGAGCTCTGGCTGACAGCGAACTTCCAAGAACGGAGCAGAAACTTCAAGACCTTTGGGAGGGATGTTACTGTCAATCAATCCCGAAGACATCCCGACATGTAAATTCTTTAGATGAGCTACTTGTGATTCTTTTTCCTCTTGGTTGAACCGGGTTCTCCGCTCGGGGTCTGACCCGGCTGAAGTCAAGGTGTGTCTGGCTGGGCTGTCGCCGGCAGGTTCTGTGTAGAAGCCACTTTCCAAGCTCACTGGGGCTGCGGCGGCATTCGGCTCCAGGTGGCAGACCCCAGGCGGCATGGCCAGGTCTTGGTGGGGGGTTGCCTGCCCTTCTCACCCCACGGCCCCTCGGTTTTAAGGCTGGCGTGGGATCCTCCTGGTGGTCACATCCTCTCGGCTGTCATGACTCTACCGGCATGTCCCATCCTGGTGCCGTGTCACCTCTCCGGGCATCACATCCTCCGGGCCAGTCACCGCCCTCTGGGGCAGCGGTTCTCAACCTGTGGGTCGCGACCCCTTTGGCGGTTGAACGACCCTTTCACAGGGGTCGCCTAAGACCATCCTGCATATCAGATATTTACATGACGATTCATCACAGTAGCAACATGACAGTGATGAAGTAGCAACGAACATAATTCTATGGTTGGGCCACAACATGAGGAACTGTATTTAAAGGGCCAGAAGGTTGGGAACCACTGCTGGGGTGTCAGACCCGCCCTCTGTCAGACCTCTGACCTCCTCCCGGGAGCCCGCAGGGAAAAGTGCTTCTCCAGGGCGCACCCGCTGGGTCAGACCCAGGTCCCCTTCGCCCCTAAGCCTCTGGAGGCGCTTCACAGGCTCCTAAGCTTCCGCAGCAGCAGGGGCTCCTGGAGCGCCCCCTGCAGGGCTCTGCCCCTCAGCTTCCGACGGGGCACTTCTGGGGTGCAGCGTCCTCTGCATGACGGTGCCCTCCCCACCCCGCGCCCACACGGGGGGACTAGGTATCCCACCTAGTCATGGCGATGCGACCTGGGGAGCCACCATCAGAGGGGCCACGCCCCCACCCCCACCCCGCGCCTCCCCTCCTGGCGCTGCCCTTTGCAATGGCAACTTCAGGTGTGGTGAGTGTGTCTGAGTCCCAGTGACCACCTGCGGGGAGACCCGCGTGTCCTTCCTTCACCCTCCCCCCCCCCTGCCGCACCTCAGCGCCCGCACCCAGCCCCCTGGGTCCTTGTTTCCGGCCTTCGCACCCTCAGCACCCGGCCCCCTGGCCTTTGTTTCCGGCCTTGGGCCCCTCGGCGCCGGGTCCCTGGGTCCTTGTTTCCCGCCTTCGGCCCCTCGGCGCCGCACCGGCTCGGCCGCCTGCCCCACAGGCTCGGGGAACGCGCGAAGGTACCTGGGGTCCCGCGGGTCGGGCTTCAGGAGGACAGGGCAGCGCGAGGAGCCCCTGCAGCGGCGGCGGGGCGAAGCCAGCGCCCTCAGCAGCGGGCCTGGCGCCCCTGAGGCGAGCCCACTGCGCTCCCGGAAGTGGGCCCGGCGCCCCGGAAGTGGACGCAGGGCGCGCTCCGAGGCCGCAGCCCCATGGCGCGGGAGGTCCGGGCGGCGCGACCCCGGCTCCCCGGCCTCGCTGGGCTGCAGCCGGCAGAGCCAGGTGTGGGGGAGCTCCTGCCTCAGGTAAACCCTTTGCTCTGCAGGCGGAAGCTCAGAAATGTGGGGCTCGGGTGGGTCCTGGGGAGACCTTGCCCCTGTCCCGCGCGCTCCCCGCGGTTTCCTCGCGGCGCAGGTGCCCTGGTCCCTGTGTAGCGGCGGGGGCGGGGGCCGGGCCTGGGAGCAGGCGAGCTCAGGTGGACGGGGAGCCCCTTGTTTTTGGCGATGTGACATCGATGGACGGTGCCTGGGCGGGCGACGGGGTCACGCACCCCGTTAACTTCCCCTGGCGCCGGCGGACTCTGCACCCCCACGTGGTCCGTGGGCGGCCCGCAGGTAGTGACCACGAATGAAGGAGTCGCGGCCACAGCCTGTGCTCTGCGGCCTTGTCTTTCCAGGCGCCCGCACCCGCCTTCTCCCTGCTGCGAGTTCCCCAGTTCCGGGCGCACAGACGTGGGGAGCGGCCTCCCCAAAGGCAGGAGGTCTCCGCAGAGCCCAGAGCGCACCCCGGGGTGAGAGCCCAGGGTCTGCAGGTGAAGTTGGCTCAGGGGAGCGGGCTGCGTCCTGTGGGGCGGCCTCCTGGGGACGTGACCCCGGGAAGGAGGCCTGTGACCCTGGAGGCAGTTACCGACCACCAGGTGTCCCCGAGGAGCCAGGTGTCCCCGAGGAGCAGGTGTCCCCGAGGAGCCAGGTGTCCCCGAGGAGCCAGGTGTCCCGGAGGAAAGCGCCCGGAAGGAGGAAGAGGCCTTCAGAGAGAGAGCAGGGTGTGGAAGGTGGGGTGTGCACTTGGGGCTTCCCAACTGGGAGAGGAGAAGGGATGTGGTCCTGGGCTGCCAGGTAGGGGTCGGGGTGCTCTGTGACAGCAGCCCAAGGGAACCAGGACTCTTAAAAAAAAGTCCTTATCCAAGGATATGTGTTTTTATTGATTTGAAAGAGAGTGAGAGTGAGAGAGAGAGAGAGAGAGAGAGAGAGAGAGAGAGACATCAATCGGTTGTGTTCCGTGGGAGCCAGCCCGGAGATGAACCCGCAACCTAGGTGTGTGTCCCTGCGGTCACCGAACCCAAAACCTTTTGGAGTACAGGAGGTGGCACCAACCCACGAGCCACCTGGCCAGCGGAACCGATACTCTGAATGAGTACCTGTGTCTGTGCCTGTAGGGCAGCGGTTCTCAACCTGTGGGTCGCGACCCCTTTCGGGGTCAAACGACCCTTTCACAGGGGTCACCTAAGACCATCGGAAAACACATATATAATTACGTATTGTTTTTGTGATGAATCACTATGCTTTCATTATGTTCAATTTGTAACAATGAAATTGGGGGTCACCACACCATGAGGAACTGTATTAAAGGGTCGCGGCATTCGGAAGGTTGAGAACCACGGCTGTAGGGGAACCTCTATGATACTTTGTGCCTAGTCTGTCCTGTGATAGCTGGCTTGGTCTCCAGGGCCACTTAGTAACGGATCTCTCTCTCCCCTCTCCAGCGGCCTGGCTCCACCTCTGATGTCTTTTCGCTGCTGCTGGGAAGCGTCTATGACCTCTGAGTCGCTGAAGGAGGAGATCAGGTAAGGTCTTTTGTATCACCTTTGCCTCTTTCATTGAAAACGTCAGCCACGCATGTGTTGGGGGAGAAGCAGGCAGTGCCGTCCATGGACACATGGCACGTGTGCTGTGCTGAACTACTGGGGCCAGGGCCTTCCCGTGAATCTCCTTATTAGTCAGAGCGTGTTTCCGAGGCAGCCAGTTGGGTGTTTTTCCTGCCTCGGGCCTGGCCTCTCGTCCTGGGTGGTGAATAAACACTGAGCGGCTAGAGAATCTGCTCAGGGGGGCCTCGTGCACTTTTGGGCCTGGCTGCTGACATCTGGAATATTTCCTCATCCTCTGACCTGTTGGCTGACGCGTATTCACTCAGGTGTGGACACGGTCACCATGTCCTGGAGAAAGTGTCCCCAGCCTGGGCTGCTTTGGACTCGTCCCATATGGCAATTTTAATGGCTTATTTCAGGGGTCCTCACACTTTTTAAACAGGGGGCCAGTTCACTGTCCCTCAGACCGTTGGAGGGCCGGATTATAGTTTAAAAATAACCTATGAACAAATTCCTATGCACACTGCATATACCTTATTTTGAAGTAAAAAAACAAAACGGGAACAAATACAGTATTTGTATTTGCATGTGGCCCGCGGGCCGTAGTTTGAGGACCCCTGGCTTATTTAATTGTCGGTCTCTTCTACCCGACTCTGCACCCTCCCCGTTGCCTGGAGTAACGGTGGGAAGATGGTGAGCACTGTGTGCGCCTCCCTGAAGGGAGAAATTGACAGGTCTGGGCTGCAGCATGAAGGAAGGGTGCCTTGGGCCTTCCTTAAATAGGTCCATGTGCTATTTTCCCTGCTACTTGTAGGGTGTCCCCTGCAAAATGTATACACACTGGAACAGCTGGTAACTCACTTAATTTTCACGTCTTTTCAGGTTTAACTGATTTGAAATAATGGGTAAAGCCAGACTAAGCTTTTAACAAAGAAAATTTATCTTAAAGTGCCACTAGACTTTTTTTTTATGGGGATACATAAAATATAAACTTTATGAAACTGGCAAAAGTTGACAGATTGTGGGTGCACAAATACCTTACAAAATGATTCTTGATGTTTGCAATATCATTGCTTCACATTATCAGCAGTGCCTGGATCAGAACAGTCATCACTTTGAAAACAGGCATTGACAAAATAAAATAAATAAAAATAAAAATTATTCACTTCTGTAGATTCTTTTAAATTTTGAAAATGCACTATATGTTAATAAACACTGACTTTATAATCATTCAGAGTGTGTATGCATTTCTGGGAGACACGTGTATAATAAAAATGGAAGAAACATTTCCTATAACAGCACCCTTTCCAGACATCTGTCCTTAAAAGGACAGTAACAGCACTTCACACCCGCTGGTGTGGCTATTATAAAAAATAACAACACCTCTCTCCCCCAAAATGGAAAACAAGAAGTGTTAGCAAGGATGCAAAAAAATTGGAAAAACTTGTACATTGCTTGTGGAAATATAAAGTGGTACAGCCTCTGTGGAAACTGACATGGCGGTTCCTCAAAAATTAAAAATTAAATGACCACTCCTAGGTATACACCCAAAGTATTGAAGCAGGGACTTGAACAGATATTTGCATACACGTGTTCATAGCAGCATTATTCACAATAGCCAAAAGGTCGAAGCAACCCAGTTGTCCACTGACAGAATGGATAAACAAAACGCAGCCTATGCACACAATGGAATATTATTCAGCCTTAAAGAGGAAGGGAGTTCTGACACATGCCACAACATGGAGGAAGCTTGAAAACATGGTGCTAAGTGAAATCAGCTGGCTACAAAAGGCCACATCGTGTATGATTTTACTCACATGAGGTCCTTAGAGTGGTCAGATTCATGGAAACAGAAACTAGAATGGCGATTGCTACAAGTGAGAGGGAAGGGGAAATGGGGAGTTAGTGTTTAATGAGGATAGCGTTTGAGTTTGGGTAGATGAAAAATTCTGGAGATGGATGGTGGTGATGATTGCATAACAGTGTAGATGCACTTATTGCCACTGAAGGCTACACTTAAAAATGATTAAATGGTAAAAGTTATGATATGTATATTTTACCACAATATCGGGTAGACACTTGATAACGTATATGGCTATCTAACCACTGTGCTGTACACCTGAAACTAATACAAAATAATGTTGAATGCAAACTGTAATTGAAATACACACACACACACACACACACACACACATATATCTCCCCCCAAAAAGACAAAAGGAATGAATAGGGTGTCACCAAAATTTCAGATCTCTCGATTGCCTCCAGCTGTTTGCAAGTGGGTCCCTGCAGGTGTCCATTCCTAGTCCCTAAATTGGCTGGATTCTGTGCCTATTAGTAAAATAATGAATAATGATGAAAGGATCCATTTATGAATAAAGTCTATCCAATATACTGAGATGTCTTGAGCTCACCTTTGAGGAAGTTATTTTACAAATACACAGGTGGAAATCGTCGTGGAATGAAATTAAAGCAAAGCCAAGGAGAGCAGGGAGAGCCCCAGGTTTCTAAATCAGCTCTCTCCTCTCCTGCATATTCATACGTTCATTAAGTGCTCTCTGCTGTTGTTACTAAGCGCCAACACCCTATCATTAGATTCCTCAAGAAGAAAAGCTTAATAACTGAAATTTGAAGTTTCAGTTTCTTGATTTTTCCACATGAAATAAGTTCCCGAGTTATTTAAATATAAGCTAAGACCGTCTAGGGAATAGTTTTAAATAAATATTGAGAAAAAGAGAATTCATTTAATTAAAGTGAATCCTCCCGGAAATGGATAGCAACAAGATACTGAATGACTGCATAGCCAATGCAATCCCACCCAGAAACACTGGAAGTGGAGACTTGGCAACGCCCTTCATTTCCAGGGCAGTGCAATGCTTAAGGCTTTAATCCCTTCATGATAGATATGGGACTTAGGACTTTGGCTCCGTTTTCATGATAAAACCCTTTCTCTTATTATGATGTTTTATACATGAGTCTGTACTAGTCATTTGTAAATCAATTAAATTCCCTACAATGGTCTTCTGGTCTTTTTTCTTGAGGAAATGGGAATATGGACATTTTATATCTGATGTGATTATATTTTAGGTTAATCTGTTGCTTGGAAACCTATTTTCAAAGACTGACTTAAAAAAATTTTGAAAGGGAGTGGACTCTTTATCATACAGATTATTGATGCCTAGAGACTAGAATTTCTGTATCTTTGTTTCAAGTGCTAAAGAGGAGATAAAAAGAGGGTGACATGAGGTAGGCAAACTGGCACATAGAAACCACCACGTGGTTGGCTCCCAGATGGAAAGGGAATAGTAAATTTTGATCTGATATATGTCAGGTAAAAGTTGCAGAGCATTCTCCATCAAAAGCTTAGAAAACTAAATTAAAATCATATATCTTATCCCCATTTCAGCAGGCAATATAGCCTCAGTAATGAAATAAAGCCCATGAACAGATTTCCAATTAAATTCCTCATTGTATGAAAATAAAAATCATAGAAATAACACAATTTATTATGTGATTTGTCATCAAAAATGCTATAGTAAAGCTTATATACACTTGCATGACTTAATAAATCTTCACCCCAAAGTAAACAACTTATAGAATTAAAACTCCTCTGTGTAAAAAGCGCAGTAATATATTGTATCATGTGATACCCATATAAGCCAAGTAAAAGTTACCTTCACATATTCATAGTCTCTAATGCAGTTTAGGAAAGAAAAAAGAAAAAAAAATCCTACTTATTTGTAAAGATCAAGTTGGCAAATATAACTATAAATATATGTTATTACTTGAGAGTATATCTTTAGAGAAAATATAAACAAAGCTACAGCTTGAGAATGTACATACGATATTATTTAAATAACACAAGAACTTTTCAATAAACCCAGCAGAAATGTCTTTGGTGCTTCCTAGTCTTAGATGTAGTAACCTTTGCATTTGGCTATCAGCCAGCCTTCACAAGTACATGAACGTGACTTGTTTTATAGTTTTATTTATGAAATTTTAGATACAGAAGACTATATTATTTAAGAAGACCTATTTTCTTTGGCCATGATTCATGACAGCCACTTTACCTAGTGATTTAATTCCAAAAGGAAAGTAGTTTTTTTTTGTTTGGTTTGATTATAAAATGCAGTATGCTTATAAAAGTCAACCAACTCAGGGACATATAAAGGAAAAAGAGAAAATTATATTCCAAATTTAGTGATCCCCAGTACTCACACTTTGAGGCACATCCTTCCAAACTTGCCTCTATGCATAACTATTTAAACATAGACATGTATATAACATATTTTCTTAAGCATGGATTATTCAATAGCAGTGACTTTATAACTCTATGTTTTACCTTTATATATTTGGTATAGTACATATCAATAAAAGATCATTGTCAAATTTTCAGTTAGTTACTTTTTATTCCATTACGGTTGTGCATGATTATTTAATTATATAAATACTAGAGGCCCGGTGCACAAAAATTTGTGCACTCGGGGTTGGGAGAGGAGGTCCCTCAGCCTGGCCTGTGCCCTCTCACAGTCTGGGACCCATCAGGAGATAAGGACCTGCTGGTTTAGGCCTGCTCCTGGGTGGCAGAGGGCAGGCCTAATCCTAGGTGTAACCCCTGGTCGGGCTCAGAGCAGGGCCCATTGGGGAGTTGGGGCCCCGCCTCCTGTCATGCACAGAGCAGGGCGGATTGGGAGGTTGCGATGCCACCCTCAGTCATGCTCAGGGTAGGGCTGATTGGGGGGTTGGGGCACCACCCCCTGGCACACTCAAGGCAGGGTCCATAGGGAGGTTGCAGCGCCACTCCTGTCATGCACAGAGCAGGGCCGATCAGAGGGTTGGAGCTCCGCACCCTGTCACACTGATCCCGGTGCTGGGAAGCCTCCCTGCTCCGCTGATCCCAGGGCCAGGACGCCTCTCGGCTCCCCTGATCCCGGGCCCGGAGGCCTCTCGGCTCCGCTGATCACAGGGGCCGGGAGGCCTCTCGGCTCCGCTGATCACAGGGGCCGGGAGGCCTCTCGGCTCCGCTGATCACGGGGCCGAGAGGCCTCTGGACTCCGCTGATCACAGGGGCCGGGAGGCCTCTCGGCTCCGCTGATCACCGGGGCCCGGAGGCCTCTCGGCTCCGCTGATCACGGGGCCGGGAGGCCTCTCGGCTCCGCTGATCACGGGGCCGAGAGGCCTCTGGACTCCGCTGATCACGGGGCCGGGAGGCCTCTCGGCTCCGCTGATCACCGGGGCCCGGAGGCCTCTCGGCTCCGCTGATCACGGGGCCGGGAGGCTTCTCGGCTCCGCTGATCACGGGGCCGAGAGGCCTCTGGACTCCGCTGATCACAGGGGCCGGGAGGCCTCTCGGCTCCGCTGATCACAGGGGCCGGGAGGCCTCTCGGCTCCGCTGATCACGGGGCCGGGAGGCCTCTCGGCTCCGCTGATCACAGGGGCCGGGAGGCCTCTCGGCTCCGCTGATCACCGGGGCCCGGAGGCCTCTCGGCTCCGCTGATCACAGGGGCCGGGAGGCCTCTCGGCTCCGCTGATCACAGGGGCCGGGAGGCCTCTCGGCTCCGCTGATCACCGGGGCCCGGAGGCCTCTCGGCTCCGCTGATCACAGGGGCCGGGAGGCCTCTCGGCTCCGCTGATCACTGGGACCGGGAGGCCTCTTGGATCCACTGATCACCGGGCCAGGAGGCCTCTCGACTCTGCTGATCCCAGGCTCTGAGGCCTCTCTGCCCTGCTGCTTCAGGGCTGTTTGGCTTCGCTCTGCTTGGAGCCTGAGTATGCAAATTAACCACCATCTTTTAGCTTCTATAATTAAAACATTGTATCTTTTGGAGTTGTTGCTTCAGGAGCTCAGAGCCCTGCAGCTGCGGGGATCCTTGACTTTCTCCATCGCTGGGGCAACCAAGCCTCCTATTCTCAGCTGCCTGGCTGCCAGCCGCCATCTTGGCTGACAGTTAATTTGCATATCTCGCTGATTAGCCAATTAAAAATGTATCGGTTGTACGCCAATTACCATTTTTCTCTTTTATTAGTATAGGATATGAACTATAATAAAATGATTAAAGTGTACACTACACGTGATATGCTTTATAATATAGTATGCTATTTATTATAATATGTAGTTATTTAATAATTATTTATTTAAGCAATCACCCACAGATAGGTATCTATTTTGTTTTATACTTGATGACGTCCTCCTATATATTAAAGAGGTAATATGCAAATTAACCCTGATGCCCTCACAAGATGGCTGCCTACGATCAGGACTGCAGGGGGGTTAGTGAGGGACAACCAAATGACTGAACAAGCAGGCTGTGAGGGGCGGCCAGGCTGGCAGGGCGGGCAGTTAGGGGCAACCAAGCTGGCAGAGGGGGGCAGTTGGGGGTGACCAGGCTGGTAGGGGGGCAGTTGGAGGTGACCAGGCTGGTAGGGGGGCAGTAAGAGGCAACCAGGCCAGTGAGGAGGGGCAGTTAGGGGTGACCAGGCCAGTGGGGGGGGGTGCTGTTGAGGGCAACCAGGCTGGCAGGGGTGGCAGTTGGGGTTGATTAGGCTGGCAGGGGGGGCAGTGAGGGGCTACTAGGCTGGTGGGGGCAGTTAGGAGCAACCAGGCTGTCAGAGGGGCAGTAAGGGGTGACCAGGCCTGCATAGAAGGTTCGTGGGTTCGATTCCAGGTCAAGGGAAGGTACCTGGGTTGCAGATTTGATCCCTGGACCCAAGTAGGGTGCGTGCTGGGGGAAACCAGGCCGGCAGGGCAACCTGGCCGGCAGCAGGGGGCAGTTAGGGGCAACCAGTCCAACAGGGGGAGCAGTTAGGGGCAACTAGGCAGGCAGGCAGGTGAGAGATTAGGAGCCAGTGATCCAGAATGGTGAGAGGGATGTCCAACTGCCAGTTTAGGCCCAATCCTGGGGATCCTGGATTGGAGAGAATGCAGGCTGGGCTGAGGGGACTGTCCCTCCACCCCCGTGCACGAATTTCATGCACTAGGCCTTTAGTATCATTAAAAAGGAATCTTTAAATCCATGCCTGTGGGAATGAACATTTTAGCCCAGTGAGACTTGCTTCAGACTTTGGCCTCCAGATCTGTAAGACAAATGTGTGTTGTTAATGCACTATGTCCGTGGTCACTGTGACAGCAGCAATGGGGAGCCAGTGCAGCCAGAGTCAGGCTGTTGTGAGGATTAAATGTGATGTTGTGTGTGAAGTGACGAACCCAGTGCCTTGAACAGAGTCAGAAGTCAATACTTGGGAACTGCAATTAATCTAATTACTTTTATCATTTGAATATATTATTGTAACACTGATGAAAGCAGTCAAAAAATGAGGATTGAGCCCTGGCCGTGCTTGCTCATGGTTAGAGTGTCAGCCTGCATAGAAGGTTCGTGGGTTTGATTCCAGGTCAAGGGCAGGTACCTGGGTTGCAGATTTGATCCCTGGACCCAGGTAGGGTGCGTGCTGGGGGAAACCAATCAATATGTCTCTCACACATGGATGTTTCTTTCCCCCTCCCCCTTCCTTCTACTCTCTCTATAAAAGTCAGTGGAAGAAATACCCATGGGTAAGAATTAACAAAAAAAAGAAATAAATAAGGACTGAACCACATTCTGCCAGCAACAATAAGAGTGCTTGGCACTACTGGTATGTGACATTCAGGGAGAGATTGAAGACCTTGCTATTTATGGCAGGCGAGATGTAAACTGTGATAAGTTTTAACATTTAGAGAAAACAGAAACCACAGGAGAGACCCAGCATCCTTTTTATCCTACTGAGCACTTTAATGAATATATTTAAATACTTGGAATAAATCTCTGTGTTTATTTCAACAAAACTTGATAGCATCAAAATTCCTACGGGTGTAAGATATTCAGAATTTCCATTTTCATGAATAGCCTCCTTTGCAGACAGCTGAACACAGTGAGTCTGCATGGGAGAGCACTAACCAGAGGGCTCCAAACAGAAAAGGTGTCCTAAGTCAGCCTGGGGCGCGGCTAAGGGTCCTTCCTGAAAATAGGTCTGGGTAACTCAGACACAGAAATAGGTTTCTGTGTAATTATTTAGAATTATTAATAAAGTGATGAGCAAAAGGACTAGGGAACAGAGTAGCCAACAGCATTTGGCAAGACCAGGCTGAGGAACAAAAACCTCCAGAATATTTTAAAATCTGTTTAGTGCTACCTAAGACAGTGTTGACTTTCTCCCCAATTCTTTCCGTTTAAATACTACATTTAGTACAGCAATTCTGTATCTGTAGTCCAGCTCTCACCAGCTCTTATGTGATTTATGGAGCCCTTAACCTTTAGAAACAGACCCCTACATAAAATGTAAATTATTCATGTCTTTCTATCTCTTTCCCAAATTCCTATCGATTATGCTATACATTGTAGAGATTCATTGATCACTTATCAATTCTCTGTGTAGTGACGAAGTCTAGTCTATAAATCTATGGCAATAAATTGTTGGTCTGATGTTTTCATGGGGACTTCCCAGCATTCAAGTTAATGAGGAGCTTCATTGTGGCCCTTTCTAAACACAATGCTGGTTACTGACGGCCAGGCATTGATTGGGTGTGTGGCCCTTTAAATCTTTGGATTGCCTGCAGCTGACCGATTTAGGCTTTGGCAGAGTGCGCTTTAATTAGCCCTGAGGAAGGCCCAGGGGGGAGGAGGCAAGTGGGCCTGTTATTTTTCTGTTTGTACTAAAGGCAAGTGAAAACACGTAATTGAATTTTTTAAAAGCATCGCCAGTCCCCTGGAGGAAGCCCTGTTTGCAGCTCTGCTAGCCTCATGCACTGTGAGTGTCACAGTTTCCTAAAAGGGCCTTCTTGGGTTCAAGGTGTTAAAGTATGTGTACACTTTTGGGGAGACCCTGAAATTAGTAGTTGGAAAGCCCTTCGCATTGGTTCTTTGGCCTATGGCAGTGATGGCGAACCTATGACATGTGTGTCAGAGGTGACACGCGAACTCATTTTTTTGGTTGATTTTTCTTTGTTAAATGGCATTTAAATATATAAAATAAATATCAAAAATATGTCTTTGTTTTACTATGGTTGCAAATATCAAAGAAATTTCTCTATGTGACACGGCACCAGAGTTAAGTTAGGGTTTTTCAAAATGCTGACATGCCGAGCTCAAAAGGTTCGCCATCACTGGCCTATGGGGTCAATGAGTTTGGAGCCCAGCTCTTCCTGTGAGACCAGCTGTCATTCACCTGTTGCTCTGCTGGGCCCTGCAGCCCTTGTGCCCTCACAGGTGTCCTTGCTGAGTGAACTCAATATGTCCCAGCACACAGACCTCCAAACCTCCACCTCAGAGGCCCTTGTTAGGACACTGACCAAAGAGACTGAGCAGTTGGAGATGGGGCTTCCCAGAGCCTTGGAATTACATGGGAGACGGTGTGTGTGTGTGTGTGTGTGTGTGTGTGTGTGTGTGTGTGTGTGTCGATTTAGGGCAATAAGGATGAGATTTGGGAAGGGTGTCATTTTCCTGGCTGAGCCAACAGAGCCCAGCGGAGACTCCTGGTCCTTCAGGAGTTTGGCTCCGTTTCTTTCCTTGGTGCTGTGGTCAAAAAAGGGCCACATGCTAACCTAACTCAGGGAAGGCCTGCTTGGTGGCCTTGCAAACTCAGAGACCTAAAGTAACCACAAAGGGTGGTCTGAAATTAAAACTTTTAAATTAAAATGCAGTCTATAGTGGGTAGGCTGGTATCTTCCCTGACAAAGATCAACTTTAATCTTTACTGAGCCTTTTGTCTTTTTACATCTAAGATAACATACCTCTGGAATGTCAGGGAAACTTGTAACTTCCCTTTCTCCAGACCCCTCAGGGCACAACCAGTCCGCCAGGGCACAGACCACAAATTCCCTCATTGTTATTGCTCTCACTTTAATTATCCACCTTTAACTCTCCTGCACTCACCTGTCTAAAAGAAGTATGTTATCCAATCCCAGAAGTTTCCCTGCTTTGCTTTCTCCCACCTCCCTACTCTAGCACCAGTGGATTTCATGTAACCCACTTAGGTCTCCTCCTTTGATGGAAATTTCTAAAAGTAAGTGAAAGCAGCCATTTTCAGAGCACTAGCCCAATATGTTGATATTTTGCTTCCTGGCAATTATTGACAGTTTGGCTCAAATAAACTCACAAAAACTCTTTACAGGATTGAATGTTTTTATGTTAATGGTACCATGAAGTTCACATGTGTCTTTACTACCGACTTTTTTCTAGTTGCATTTATTTAACTGGATTTCTTGGTGACCAAACATGAATAGGTTGACTGCCTCTCCCCTGAGGCTCCGCTTAGTTCCAGGAGATACTGTTTATGGGAGAAGAAATGGGACGCATACATTTTTTCCTGGATTGTTAATGGGGCAGACTGCCTTTTGGTCAGAGACCAACAGTGTTCTCTTTACCAGGCCCTTAAGAGCAGCCTCTCAGGGCCAGGAGTTTCCTGTGGGCCTGAACTAGACCGTCCGGGTGAGGCATGAGGTCACTCAGTCCACGGATGCCTGGTTCTACTTCAGCCACAGCTACCGCATGACCGTCATGCCTCCTTTCTTCTGCAGCGCAGAAGTCCACCCTGAGATGTGTTTGATTTTGCTGTCTGCCTAATTAATTAGTTCATTCTGAGCTCTCAGACCGGCCCTGGGTTTTGGAGCAGAGCTACCAAAGCAATAGATTAATTTACATGGTGCAGTGCAACTCAAATAATCCTTCCCCACAGGATGTTATCCCTGAATTCTAAATCGAGAGAAGGTGCTTCCCCTCGGAGACAAGAGGTTTCTGTTGCATGTTTCAGGGGGAAAAAGGAAGGAGGGAAGGATGAGAAAATAGAAATGTGTACATTTTTGAACAGCCAAGCTTTCTGGAACTTTTAATCCTGTGCTATTTCACTGACCATTCTGGACAAATAGCTTTGAGTTGCGAGGAGTAGAAACCCACCTGAGTGAATTGTAAGTAAAGGGTATGGAGGAATCTTCTAGAAATGTACCTGGTATGAGGAACGATAAGTCTAGGTAACTTCACTGGAAAAAGCCACCAGGACCACATAGTTCTCAGAACTCTGGCACACTTCTTTGCCACGCCTCTCATGCCGCTGTCCTCTGTTTCAATTTCAGCTCTGGGTGGCTTGCTTCCTACTCCCCTCATCTCTTTGAAAATGGCCCATTATGGCTTTCCATATAATGACAGCCCGAGCCCCTCAATCCTGAGTGTGGCCAGCTCAGCTGCCCGTTGCCCTTCAGCATCTCAGATGGAGGGGGCTTAATGTGGATCAAGGAGCATTGGCCTCAAGTGGGCTGGAGGTGGAGTCATGGGTTTCACCAGTCCAAGTCCCCTCCCTCAGCATGCTCCAAATATGTCTTTAATATTGATCCAAAATTTGTCAAAGTTTCTGGGCCCAGCTAGGAAAAAAGAAAGGCTTTTCTAACCGAGTCAACAGCTGGTTTCAATGACAGCAATTAATTCAATTTATAGCTGCAAGCGCGGGCCGTGGTGCAGCATGCATTAGACTGAGGAGTCATCCGCTTCTTACGCTGGTCAGGATAGTGAAACCTGCCCATGCACAGTAACGGCCAGATGTCGAAAAGGTGAGGCAGGCTGTCCCAGTGACACCCTTATCTGCACATAGACTAAACCGTGGCCTCGCAGCCCATTCGCACACACAAGGAAAAACCTCCCAAGCAAATCTTATTTCTTTCATTCTGCATAAATCTGTATTTTGTAATATAAACATTAATTGACAACGAAAAATTCAGAATGTGATTCAGTTAGCAAGTTTGTTGGTATTTTCACCACTAGCACATTAGTAGCACAATACAGAACCGAGGTATGAAACAGTCTTTGCAGAATTTCTTACACTTTGAATTATTATGGATGTAAAAAACGGTAACTGCCTGAGCTAAAGCAAGCCATCGCTTCCTGCCACCCACAGATGGTGTTCACGGCTGTCGTGCGCGGTCATTCTGTCTCGCCTCCCCCC
Source organism: Myotis daubentonii (assembly GCF_963259705.1). Taxonomy (NCBI): domain Eukaryota; kingdom Metazoa; phylum Chordata; class Mammalia; order Chiroptera; family Vespertilionidae; genus Myotis; species Myotis daubentonii. Next base: position 55,470,536 of record NC_081853.1, on the reverse strand, counting down.
TTTATCAGCCTCCCGCACGTTTACTGCATTTGTACCGAATTTATAATATTTGACGACGACTAATCCTGTCTTGCCTACAAGTGCAAAAGCAGGAAATGTTGAAGCAGCTGATAAGCCAAGGTTTATAATTATGTGCAATTATAGGAAAAAGAAGAAAACGGAAAAACCTAAAGCTATCAGAATCCATACAATTTTATTAAATTTAACTTTTCGTAGCTATGCATATGCCTATAACTTTTATAGTATCTTTAGTGAGCATAGGAGTAACTTATGCAAACACACACACTTGGAACCTGTGTTTTCACAGAAGAATTTCTGGATGCGTATGATGCATGTATATCTCTGAGTAAACTAAATTGTCAAAGCTGAGGAAAAGTATTTTCCTTATGGCAAAGTCATGTTTTGTCATCTTATTTATTCATCAATTTATAGAACTTTATAAGAAATATTAAACAGATGTTGGATCAAGTAGAAAAATGAAATTATTTTTGTGTTTATAGACATAAATATGCTTCAATTATCTGGCCATTTGTAGCAAAAGCTATTTCTGCATAATATTATTAAGATGATTGCTAATTTCCCTAGCTTACTTTACAGTATAAAGCAGACTAAATCAGTGTTTTTCAACCACTAGAATATGAGCCATGTTACAGATGTTTGTTGTGTATGTAAATAGTGTAGAGAATGAAGAAAAGATTTACAATCACATGTTTATTAAAATGTTTTCTCATGCCCATATGTTCATCTCTCATTACTTCATTTTTAAAAATATAAGGTTTATTGAGATATAAATCACATAACAATGCATACTTTTAAAGTGTAGAATTCCTTTTTCTTTAATACCTAAATTCACAGAGTTCAATAATTCCGCCACCACAGTCAATTTTATAGCACTTTTATCATTCAAAAGGAACCCTATACCCCTTAGTCGCCACTCAACCATTCCCCTCACTGTCTAACCCAGTGGTGGGCAAACTTTTTGACTCGAGGGCCACAATGGGTTCTTAAACTGGACCGGAGGGCCGGAACAAAAGCATGGATGGAGTGTTTGTGTGAACTAATATAAATTCAAAGTAAACATCATTACATAAAAGGGTACGGTCTTTTTTTTTTTTTTTTTTTTTTAGTTTTATTCATTTCAAACGGGCCGTAGTTTGCCCACGGCTGGTCTAACCCCTGGTAACTCCTAATCTACTCTCTTCTCTGCTAATTTGCTGATGCCAGATATTTTGTTTGAGTGGCATAATACAGTATGTGGTCTTTTGTTTTCAAATCCTATCCCTGAGCATATTTCAGGATTTATTCATGTTCTAGAATGAAGTAGCATGTGGTTTCTTGTTAGGTCTGATGGTATACATGGCTAGAACATACTTTGCTCATTGACTCATCCGTCAGCTGATGGAAATTTGGGTTGTTTTTACTTTTTCAGTTATTTAGCAAAAGGTTGCTATGGACATTCACGTAGATTTTTGGAGAGACATTTTCAATTCTCTTTGGTGTATATCTGGGAATTGCTGGTCATATGGTAACTACATGTTTAACTTTTGAGGAATTTCTACACCGTTTCCCAAGTCCATTGCATTATTTTATATATGTACCTGCAATTTCTTCACGTCCTCATCAACCTTTGTTATTTTTCATCTTTTTTATTAGGATAATTTTTGTGAGTGGGGAGTGGTATCTCTAGGATACTCAAAATCTTTTCATGTGACCTTTGTCCACCTTTCTTCTTTGGAGAAATGTTAACGCAGAGTAGGTCCCCCTTTTAGAAATGAATTAGTGCTTTATGCTTTTCACTCTTACGTGTAAGTTTCTGATCCATTTAAAGTTAATTTTGTATTTGGTAGGAGGTAAGCATCCAACTTTGGTGGTTGTCCCAGCACCATATGTTGAAAAGACCATTTTCCCCCCATTGGATGGTCGTGGCTCCCATGTGGAAAATCAGTTGACCATAGATGCATGGGTCTATTTCTGTGCTCTATATCCTATTCCAGTGATGGCGAACCTATGACACGCATGTCAGAGGTGACACGCGAACTCATTTTTTTGGTTGATCTTTCTTTATTAAATGGCATTTAAATATATAAAATAAATATCAAAAATATAAGTCTTTGTTTGGTTGCAAATATCAAAAAATTTCTATATGTGACATGGCACCAGAGTTAAGTTAGGGTTTTTCAAAATGCTGACACGCCAAGCTCAAAAGGTTTGCCATCACTGTATTCCATTGATTTCTATAGCGGTCCTGTGCCAGTACCACCCTACCTGGATTAATATTGCTGGTTAGTTTTGACATCGGGAAGTTTGAGTCCTCTTATTTTGTTCTTTGTTTTTAATTTTGTTTTATATATTTTGGGCCCCCTGAAAATCTATGTGAATTTGAGTCAGCTGGTCAATTTCTATAAAGAAGTCATATGGAATTCTGATGGGGATTGCTTACAATTTATTATTTAATCACAATAAATTGTGATTCCCAAATTCACTCTGTAAATCGGTTTGGGGAGTTTTGCCACCTAAACAACGTTAGGTCTTCTAGTCCGTGAACGTGGGATGTGTTTGCAATTATTCAGATTTTTTAAATTTTTCTTTCAACGTTTTCTAGTTTCCAGAATGAGTTTTCCGTGCCCTTTGTCAAATTTATTCCTAAGTGTTTTCTGTTGTTTTTTTTCTATTTGATACTCTTGTGAAGGGCATTGTTTTCTTAATTTCATTTTTAGATCATTCATTGCTAGTGTAGAATTACAACTTATTTTACACATTGATCTTGAATCTTGCAACCTTGCTATGCTCATTTATTTAGTTGTGTGTATTTCTAAGGATTTTCTATATACAAAATTATGTTATCTGCTAACAGTGATCATTTTATTTCTTCTTTTACAATCTGGACGCATTGCGTATTTTTCTGTTCATTCAATCGCAGTTTCTGCGAAGTTTCTAATTAGCTACCTGGGAAAGAACCCTTCATGCCCATTTTTTGTCCCCTTATTAATCTGGATTTGTTTCAGTGGAGTATTTATTGGCAGTATTTCCTGGCCTATACTTGGTATTTCAAAAGCTGGCAACTCCCTCACTTGTTTTGGACACTAATATTTAATCATGTAATCACAGGAACTGGAGATGGATGAGACCTCACAGTTCACTCTCTTTCCGTTTGCCAAGCCCGCTGCGGTTTTCCTATCAGTTGGCACTGATTTTTACAAAACTGGTGATTTATCCCCTCACATGGTTTTAAATGCCATATTTTTGTACATATATCAGGAATATCTACTACCGAAAGCTTTATGATCATTCTATGGCCATTTCTTTTAGACGACTTCACCTCTAATAGTAAGTGGTACTTGCAGGAGATATATACACAGAATGCCCACATCACCAGCCATTGTGGGCAGTTTAGTGCACCTGTTATTTCAATGAGCAAAACATAAATCAAAACCCATAGCGGGATTGGAGATGAATAGCCCATTCAGTCCAAATTTCAGAGCCAGACTCCAAGTATCACTAGTGTCACCCTATGATTTTTTTCAACCATGAAGTGCTTTCTCAACATTTAGAAATGCATTACAGACTTTCATGGCCTTTTCCTTCTTCTAAAGAATAGGCTTTTCCCTTTGAAAGCTTCTTTCATATTCTAGAGAGACAGGGTTTGGGTAGAAGGTTTATTACATTTCAGATCCACAGCAGTCAATGGATTTAAAACATCAAAACCAATACATAGAAGATTCATCTCTCAATGTTTTCCTCCCTGAAGCGCCTGTCCTCTTGCCTTTGGGCACTCATTGACCTCTCAGGCGTCGGTCCACTAAGAAATGCCACCTCGGAATACGGCTTCAGGGGATGATTCAGATACTAGAGTGTGACTTATATGTGGCCCCTTCATGCAGCTTTATCATGTATTCCTGCAGGTGGAGAACATTCTGAGACAGAAAACAAAACTGACAAGCTGAAGTCTAACCACCCCTGAGCCCTTCACTGCTCTCACCCTCATCAAAGACTTCAGACACTGGGTTAAACTGCCCCCTTCCCCACAAATAACTTGTGTTCTGATTTGAAAGCCAGATAATGATGGATTGCTACTAATCCCACACAGCTCAGCTGTTGGCAGTCCTTGTCACACACACGCATGCGCGCGCACCCTACTTTGCAGAAACTTACCCTGACCTTCCTCATTCCCCTCCATGATCCGGGCACAGTCTGTCTCCCCCACTGGATTGTAAGCCACTTCTAGGGCAGGTGCTGTAAAGTGACAGTGATTTTTGTCACTTTATATTAGGAAGGAAAAAATCACCTTTCTACTTTCTTTGATAATTCTAAACACTTGTTTCATTTCTATGTTCTTTCCCAAAAGGCTTTATTGAAGTAAAGGAGGCACTTACCAAGCATAGACTAGCAAGATACCTTATTCTTTAATACACATTCTAATGCCCAACGAACATGTATATTTATTTATTCTGATTTGTGAACATGTGCTAAACAGCAGGGCTGAGGAATGTCTGGCCCAAGTGAGGTCCTCAAAATCATTTGGTCTTGCCCTGCCAATGTGTTAGGAGTGAGTTAAATACATGTTTGACCAAATATAGCAGGCTAATTTTTCAGTTGTTAATTTTGTATGACCCACAAATGATGTTATAAATATCTAAATGGCCCTTGGCAGAAAAAAGGTTCCCCATCTCTGTAAGGATATAAATACTTGTTAATATCTCGGTCATACTGAATAGACAACTCATTACAGTGTCGCCAAACCTAATGACCCACCACCCATGTAATCAATTAGTCAATAAATATCATCTAACATTTCCATTGTTTGGAAAAATGTTTACTGGGCCTACTATGAGTCAACTTCTGTTCCAGGTACTGAGGTCACAGTAGTGATGGAACTGATCGATTCCCACTTTCATCTCATAAAACCACAGTCTGGTTAAGAGCGTCAGTGAATAAAGTAAGTAAAAAAAAAAAGATAAATTTCAAAGGAAAATGTGGTGAAGAATATATATCAGGCTAAACTGATAAGAGTGATGTAGGAGGGGTGCTACTGTAGATGGATGTATATTTAAATAACTATAAATACATATGCATAAACATATACACACATTTTTGTAAAAAGAAAATGTTCTGCATATATTGTTGCACAAAATAAATATGAAGGATGGGAAAGGGAATTGCAGGGGTGAAGGCATGCACGCCTGCCATTTTAATAGATGGTAGCAATGGGGGTCCCACTGCAGAACTCCTTCCCCGTGTCCTTGGCAAAATAGGACACTAACTTTTCATTTTTGCCCATATGGTAGGCACAACAATGGATGTAGCATCTCTTTGCTATTTTAATTTTTGTGATTGTTAGTGAAGTTGAGCATTTTCTTTTGTTGCTTTACTGACCATTTTTATTTCTTTTGTGACTCCTTGAGTTGTCTGTTTGGATCTTTTGCCCATTACTGTTGGATTTTACCTAATTTTATCTATGTGTGTGTACTTGTTCGTCTATGTATATAGTACAAATACACACTATTTATGTACAAATAATAAACATAAAATATATACATAAATAGTGTGATTACCTATATTAATATTAATATTGACATATAGGAATATGTGGTCACACAAGGATACATATATAGCACCGGTATTATCTCCTTCATTGTTTAATATTGTTTAATAACTTTTACTACAGAATGATTTAAATATTATATAGTTGAACTTAATTAATTTGTATGATGCTCGTGTTATATGCCTATGTGTGCATTTTTTTTTTATTAATCCTCACTAGAGGATATTTTTTCCATTGATTTTTATCAAGATTGGAAGGGATGGAGGAGAGAGAGAGAGAAACATCAATGTAAGAAAGACACGTCGATCTGTTGCCTCTTGCACACGCCTTGATCGGGGCCTGGATCAGGCTTGCAATCCAGGTACATGCCCTTGACCAGGAATAGAACCCAGACACTTTGGTCCATGGGCCCATGCTCTAACCACTGTGAAAAACCAGCCAGGATGAGTGTGTGTCTATTTTTAAATAGTATTATTCCTATTCTAATGTTAAATAGTAATGAAACACTTTCTTCTAATTTATTCATAATTTTGTTCTTTACTTTTGAAATGTATACACCTGCATTTATTTTCTCCCTGTTGAAGGACAGGTTTCCAGCCCAGTTATTGCCAAGCTACCCGACTCCTTGTCCACATCCCACCCTTTCACGCCTGCAATTCCCATGGGGCTGTCCTTTCTTTATTTCCATCCAATATTACATTTTCTTAATTACTCACTTTTTATAAGTTTTGAAACATGATAGGCAAATCTCTTCTTATCCTGTTTATCTTTTTCATATGTTCTCTTGGTTATCCTGGCCTTTCCCCCATTTTAAATGAAGCTTTAAGGATGATTTTGTGTTTCATGAATGCCACTAATAGGATTTTTTTATTACATCATGGTGTATTTACAGATTAATTTGGAGGAGTGTTCTTATCTTTACAATATGGAATCATCCCATTCAGAATATGGCTTAGCTCACCTTTTATTCAAATCTTCTTTTATGTCCTTCAGTAAAATTTTATAGTATTCTTCATATAGGCATTCTACTTATTTTTATTAGGGTTATCTTTATGCATTTTATAGTTTTGTGGCTATTGTGCGGCAGATCTTATCCTCTGTAATATGTTCTATTGTTGCCAGCATACAATGAAGCTGTGGAAAATTGCCTCATGGCTATTTTCTGTATTTAATGGAATCATTTCACTCCTTCAGAGTATTCATATGATTTATGCCTTATTATTTATTCCTAATACTTATGTATCTTTTTGTTTCTTGGATTGGTGGATTGACCAAGGGCCCGGACAATGTTGACTAACAACCTGATAGGAAATTCTCTTTTCTTTTTACTGATTTAAAGGAATGCTCCCAATATTTCTCCACTAAATGTGATGCTTTTTCTATAGTTTTCTGGTAAATAAAATACATTAAATCCAGGAAGTTCCCATTTATTGCTAGCTCCATGAGAGTTTTACGTATTAAATTTTTAATTGGAATTTGGTGGAACATTTTATAAAACAGCTTTTGAACATAAAATCATGTGTTTTATCATCTGTAGTCATTGGATGGAGCACATTCGCCTTGTGTGTTTTCTCTGGCTGCACAGGCCCTGCCATGCCTTGGACAGGACACACTCAGCGATGCCGTATTGCTATTTTCAGACTCTACTGCAGTGTATTTGCTAATATTTTAATTAGAATATTTGCACGCTGTTCATTAGTGAGATTGGCCTAAACTTTTATTTGTTCTGCTGTCCTTGCTCAGTTTTGTCTACTGGTAGATTATTCTTAATTGTTTCTATAAAAAAAACTTAGGAGAATTGCATCTTCATCTGTTATTTAGGCTGTTTATATAATGTGGGGATTTAAGCCTGTTTTTAAAATGTTTTAGATAAATTATTTAGATTTGACACAATTTTCAGGAGGACACGTTAGTATGTATTTTCAATTTTTTATTCACTAGTGATCAACTTACGTTATCTTTAGTTTTTTCAACCATTTTTATAGCATATATTCTCAGTCTAGTATTTCGTCCAAGTTTACAAATTTGTTATAAATAATAGGTTAACTGTCTTTGCCACAGCTCATATTCTTTGTAATATGTTTTTGGATTCCTCCTCTAATTAAGTGTGCCCACTTCTGCATCCCTTATACTTTTTGTACCTTGCTTCTTTTATCTTGAAAGAGAATTGCCCATGTTTCTACTGTCTTAAAAATAAAATTCAGACAGGCCTTGGTCTGTTGATCTTCCTTCCTTAGTTGGATCGTTTGCTCCCAGGGCCCCATGTCTGTCCTCACGGAGGTTACCTCGGAGTAGACAATTCAGTGTCAGGCTTTGTCACTCTAAGGACTCCACATGCTTATATTCTTAGGCAATTTTTTGATGGGGGCAGAAGAAAATGTTCCCTTTCAAAACCTTTTCCCCCCCTTTCTACTTTTAAAAGGTCGTCTTCAGTCTAATCATCTCTTTCTTTCAGAGCCTCACACCCCATTAGGTGTTTTCCCCCTGTTCCTCCCTGACTCTCCAGCCTTGGTGGGCAAATCACTGGGGTCCTTTGTACAAAACATGTGACAACTTAGCCAAATATTTGCAACCACCTACAGTGGTCCTTAAAGTGTCAGCTTCAATATACGGTCTACAATGACCTTGACACAGATAACTTTAGGTTTTAGATTTTTTAAAAAATATATATATTTTATTGATTTTTTACAGAGAGGAAGGGAGAGAGATAGAGAGTTAGAAACATCGATGGGAGAGAAACATCGATCAGCTGCCTCCTGCACATCTTCTACTTGGGGATGTGCCTGCAACCCAGGTACATGCCCTTGACCGGAATCGAACCTGGGACCTTTCAGTCTGCAGGCTGACGCTCCATCCACTGAGCCAAACCGGTTTCGGCTAGATTTTTTTAAAAATAATACCCCATTCCTTATATCACATTTCTTTCTTTCTTTCTCTCTCTCTCTCTCTCTCTCTCTCTCTCTCTCTCTCTCTCTCTCTCTCAGAGAGAGGGAATCCAGTATTCTTTTTTAAAATGTTTTTTAAATTTATTTTTAGAGAGAGAGGAAGGGAGAGGGAGAGAGAAATCGCAACATTGATGAGAGAGAATCATTGATTGGCTGCCTCCTGTATGCTTTCTGCTGGGGATCGAGCCCACAATCCAGACATATGCCCTGATCTGGAATTGAATCCTCGACCTTCTGATGCACAGGTAGATGCCCAACCAACTGAGCCATGCAGGCCAGGCCATATCACATTTCTGTAGCCTTTGTTGAGGGCCATTGCTTCACAGTGAACATGAAGTAGGCCAAACCCTGGGGCCCAGTCCTTGACCTGTGTTTAAGGGCCTGGAATGCAACCAAGGGATTCCTCCTCGTCTTCCTCCCACTGTGTTTCTCCCTCCTTTCCCTCCCCCTCCCTCACTCCTTGACAGTGTGTGTAGAAGTCAGCTCACAAAAGGGTGATGAGTGATAGTCACGGGAAAAGAGGATCCTTGGGCACTTCTCCTGCATCACCTGCAGCCCCCAGTGGGCTAGCTGGAGCCCTAACAGGCCAGCTTCTTAGCTACAATGACCTGTGCAAATAATCTCCAGGAAGGAGACTTTAATCTACCTCTGCATATAAAGCAGTATCACTAGGGAGAAATAATTTAAGAGAGACATTTGGGATACACGCCATAATTTATTTTTACACCACGATCTTTGTTCAGACCACTGCAGCCGCCTCTTCAGAAGGAAGGTATCAGTTATGAGCCAGAAAGGAGGGAGTATGTGTCTTTCCTGCTTGCTGCTTGCTTGTGTGCACACACTGATAATAGATACTTTGTTGGTTCAAATCCCAGCAAGCTGTGAACCATGAAGAAAAATGAGCAATAAATAGAAGTCTCTTCTTCTTTAATAAAATGTCCCCATGTCACAGCCCAGAGAATGCCTCGCAATCGCAATGAGCTCGTTGAAATGGAGATAACCGTGTGAGTTCTTCAAATTAATATTTTGGAATGCCTTGAAAAATGTCACATATCCAGGTTCAGAAAGTGTAAATGGTGACTTACACACAAAGTGAAATGTTTCAACTGTTTGTAATTAAATCATATTTCAGATATTTATGGCAAAGCCCTTGTAGCGTATATTAATAATAACAGTTAACATTTATTGAGTACTTCCTATTGGGAGCCATTTCCCTGAGTATTCTAGACATATTAATGTATCCAGAACTAACATTAATCCAATAATACCAACTTTGGAAGTGGGCTCTCGCAGTTCACAGCAGCCAGAGAATCCTCCAGCAAGTCCTTGCAGTGTTCTAGTTGAAACTTGAGACTGGAGTGTGGAGGGGATACACATGGGTGGGAATGGCGCTGGCCACCCCGTCTCTCGAGGGTCTCAACACCACGAAGACAGTGGTAGCAGTCTTGTTCATGACTGGGTACCCTGGTACTTGGCCCAGAGCTGGTGCTCAGCAGATTAAAATGGAATAGCCCAGCTGGTGTGGCTCAGTGGTTGAATGTTGATCCATGAACCAGTAGGTAACGGTTCAATTCCTGGTGAGGCACATGCCTGGGTTGAGGGCTGGATCCCCAGTGGGGGGCCGCAGCGGGTGGCTGATCAATGAGTCTCTCTCACCATTGATGTTTCAGTCTCTCTCCCTCTCCCGTCCTCTCTGAAATCGAGAAAAAACATATTTTTTAAAAATGGCAGAATAGATAATAGGGCTAAGGGATAATAATTGTATTTTCATAATATAGAGTTTAGCAAGTGAGGGTGGTTTGGATGTTTAGCTTTACTTGGACCCTGTTTACCAGAGGAGAATCAGACAGTTCAACTCTAAGACATAAGAGCCATATTGATGAGATGATGAGAGTTTGATCCAGTGATGACTCATTGAGGTTTCACATCCACATCAGGTGCCTAGAACTGCCATAAAAGTATCACACACTGAGTGGCTTGAGAATGTGTGGTCTCATGGTTCTGGAGGCCGTCCAAGGTCCAAAATTAGGTCAGCAGGGCCGGGCTCCCGCTGAAACCAGGAAGGAAGTCTTTCCCTACCTCTCTGGCTTCTGATGGTGTCACGACACACTTAGTGTTTCTCAGCTGGCAGCTGCCTACTCACATCTCTGCGTTAGTGGTCAGGCATATTCTCCCATGGGTGTCTGCTTCTGAGGACACCTGTCATGTTGGATTGGGGTCCCCACTGGACTCCTCTGTGATCTCATCTTCACTTCTGTAAAGGCCCTATTTCCAAATAAGGTCACCCTCAGATGTACCAGGGTTAGGGCTAGGGCTTCAACGTATCTTTTTCGGAGTTCACATTTCCACCCAAACAATAACCTTGAAGTTGACATCTATGGAAGACCTTCTTACACAGTAAAATAGAGTGTTGTTTTCACATCTCAAATAGGTCTTCCAAGTCATTGAAAAAAAGCATGTGTTTCAGGAATGAGGAATGGAACCGCTCCTGGGACTCCACACCATCGAGGCTGGCGCACACTGGTGGTCATAGTGGCCTGCAGGGAGTCTGGCTTCAGATGGAGAGTACAGAATGTGTAGGAAGAGGGTGACATTAAAGGTCAAAGGACCTCCCTGTGACCTCATTAAAGAGACAACTCCAAGGCTTTCCCAGAAAAAAAAAAAATCTGTATTCCTAAATCCCCACCGCTGCCTAAATCCCCATTCCTGCCCGGTTTGCAGGAATCAGACATAAGAATAATTCTCCAAAAGCATGGTCTCAGCTCAGGACAATGTGTAGACACCTGTGCCATACTTGGGAAACAAACAAACATTGACCCTTGGATTCCCTGCTTTTGTCAGGGGTTTTCCATCCTCACATATAATTTCCATAAAACCTGGCAATAAAAGACAGTTCTTTTGTACTTCCCTGCTAAGAATTGTGGTGTCACTTGGTATAATAGCAAGGTATTTGATCAGGATCTCAGGTTCTCTGAGACAACAATGTGAGCCTTCAGGTAAGAAATGCTCCATGTGAAATGGACACACCTCTGCTCACAATGCCCAAGGCCATTTTCCTTCCATGTGACCACTGCCAGGCTCTGCGTCTCCCTGTAACTGTGGCCTGGCCTCCGCTTATCTAAATCATTAACCACAATGTTAACAGCAATATTCATGTGTGATGGGAAGGATGGAGCTGTGAGGAAAACCAGCTGTAGCTGAGAGTCGGGATTTAGGTTTCCTTTGTTGGATAACTGAGACTTGTTCAGGTTGGATGGCTAACAGCTGTTCTCACACATTTATTAATCTACATTAGAGGAACCAAGCAACCAGAGATAAATAAATAAATTCAAAGATAAAAATAAATCCTGCAATATTTTATGTTTTCAAAGATTATAATAGTTCAAAAGTAACATATAAAAATAAATGCTATTATATTTGAACAAAATTTTGTATGCAAGTTGAGTGAGCTATTTGAAAACAAAATTTCATAATGTATACAACTGTGCTTTACCCATCAAAAGCCCCAGAATGCCTATAGAAAAGAAATAAAACTTACTAAGACTATGCTGTAGCATTACATTTAAAAGAAACATATCGTCTCCACTGTCTAAGAAACAAGACTGAGGTTAATAAGCAAAGACAGAAAGGTGGAGTATGTTTTTTATATATATAAAAAAAAACTAGTGTCCTGGTGCACAGGATTTGTGCACATTGAAAGGAAATTAATTAAAAGAAATACTTTAATATCGCTATTCACCCTTTCTCTATAATAGAAGTGTCAACCAAAGTCATGATCAACAATGACAGATGGAAACACATGCGTGCGGTTGGCGCCAGTGAGAGCTTTATATGTATAGCGCATGCGCGGGTCAACTTAGCCTTTTATATCTCATACTAGGGGCCCGGTGCACGAAATTTGTGCACTGTGTGTGTGTGTGTGTGTGTGTGTGGGGGGGGGGGGAGTGTACCTCAACCCAGCCTGCCCCCTCTCACATACTGGGAGCCCTCAGGCATTGACCCCCATCACCCTCCAATCGCAGGATCGGCCCCTTGCCCAGGCCTGACGCCTCTGGCCTAGGCGTCCGGCCCGGGCAGCGGGGACCTGCAGTGGCAGCAGGGGGTGCCGTGATCGCGTGGGCTCTGCCCCTGCCCCTGCAGGACGCCTCTGGCTGAGGCGTCCGGCCCGGGCAGCGGGGACCCGCAGCTGCAGCGGCCCCACGATCGTGGGCTCCGCTTTAGGCCCAGGCAAGGGACCCCTAGCTCCCGGGACTGCCAGCTTCGACCGTGTCCAGCTCCCATTGCTGGCTCCACCCCTACTTCCTGCTATCACTGGCCAGGGCGGAAAAGGCACCTGATTCTCCGATCATGGCTGGGGGGCAGGGCAAAGGCGGCCCCAGGGCCGCCTTTGCCCTGCCCCCCAGCTCTTAGCTCCCCCCTGGGTTTCCGATCACTGTCAGTGGCAGGGGGCTTCTTCCTGCTTTCCCTTTCGCCTCCCTGCATTGTGCCTACATATGCAAATTAACCGCCATCTTGTTGGCAGTTAACTGCCAATCTTAGTTGGCAGTTAACTGCCAATCTTAGTTGGCAGTTAACTGCCAATCTTAGTTGGCAGTTAACTGCCAATCATAGTTGGCAGTTAATTTGCATATAGCCCTGATTAGCCAATGAAAAGGGTATCGTCGTACGCCAATTACCATTTTTCTCTTTTATTAGTGTAGATAATAATAGAGGAATATGCAAATTAGCCAGGATGCCATAACATCACGACCAATCAACAAGCGGTGGAGAGCTACAGGAGGGCAGGGCAGCAAGCTCTGAGCGGCAGAGAGCTACCAGCGGTGGTGGGCAGGGTGGCCAGCAGAGGCAAGAGGCAGTGAGCTACTCACACACGGATTTGTGTGCAGGGCTACTAGTATCTAGATAAACTTGCCTAATTAGACCTGCTTTCTGATTTAGCTAAACTTTTTCTAGCCCAGTGAAGCATCCCAACTTATCTTTCAGGTAATTGTCAGCCACACAGAACTAAATATCAACACGAAGCAGATTATTATTGTGGATCATGCAGGGAGAAAAAAGGGTAAAATATTTAACTGTAGTTATGTTTGACGATATTATGTGCAGTGAGAAAACCTGAAGTCATTTTCAAGTACCACCATTTCTTCTTTTTAGTCAGGTCAAGTTTCTAAACTTTCTAAATCTCTGTTGTCTTGCTAATGAAAAGAAAATGGGATTCTACTGAGTCTCCTGTCTACCTACTCCAGGACTTCTTTGAGGATCAAATGAGATGAGGCACAGGAAAATGCTTCACAAACATTTGGTTGAATTGTAAAATGTTTGCACCTGGCTATAAAGCAAGTCGGGTTCCTGGGCTGAAGAAACTCCAAGGAGGCTAGTCGCTAGGGAGAGGAAGCTGGGCATTGGTACGTGATGTCATTACCTGTCACCCACAGTGATCGTTTCAGGGCTGGGCTGGGCCGTGGGCCACATTTTGCGCCATGGGGTCTGTTGACTGCGATTTGGTAGGGTGTCGCTCCGGGGTGTCGCTCCGGGGTGGTGGTGGGGCCTGTGTCCCACTTGGGGGAAGCCGAATGTTGGTTTGTTGGGGCCAGGTTCATGGTGCAGTTTATTTTTAAATGGCCAGTGTGTATCTTGTCAGCTTCTGCATTGAGCGTTTGCCCCCTGGTGGTCAGTGCATGTCATAGCTACTGGTCAGAGGGAAGGATGGACACTTAGCCATATATATATATATATAATATTTCCCTGATTTATTTTAAATATTTTATCTTCCATCCCCCTAAAGAATTTATCTCATAAACTATATAATATAGAAAGAAATCTCATTTCATCTTTGATCCCACAGATAACACTGTAATAGTTATTTGTTTTCCAGGGTTAGGTGTGCATGTATCTGTGTGTAATTCAGGATGTATTTTTTAAGTGTAGTCTTGTATCTATTTTCCCAGATGTAGATCATAGTAGAAATACTGTTCACAATTGTACCTTTCTGTGTAACAATGCATCCTGCCTCTCTTTCTGTGTAGGCACTCAGAAGGAAAATTTCGTAACTTGATCCTCCACTGAAAATATTATACAACATTCAGATAGTTATGTTACTTTCCTGAACTTTTTTATGTCTCACCACAAGGAACAGGTTTTCTTGCCACATGGTGGGGAGGTGGCACATATGTTTTGCTAGCAGCTGCAAACGGGAGCTGTTTCGTTTCAACATCAGAGCTGATTGAATCATTCCACCTATTCCTGGGGGAGGTCCAGTTGGCGGTGACGGCTGTGAATCACGTTGCCCATTGTGGCTCTGCTGCCTCCCTCGAGGCTTGTTTTTTTCAACTCATTAACGCAAGAACCAGGATAACAAAGCAGAATCAAAGAAAAGGGACTTGGGAAATGGGATTTATATACTCTGTGGGAGGAAGCGGGGGGGGGGGGGGGGAAAGACAACTAACATATAAGTGAGTTAATGTCCAGCAGACCAACAAACCATAACTTCTGGGTGGATCATAGTTATGAGTGAGTTTACAGAATGATAGATTTTGGGCCCTAACCACCTGGCAGAGTTCCCTTCCCCAGAGCAGCAGGTGGACGGCAGGTGTGGCTCCTGGGAAGATGCCATGGGAAGGCTCACGGTTGTCCTGCATTTCCCTAAGCTTTGGATATGTTTTCTTCCCACTATTAGTATAATGTGTTTTTCTGAGATAGGTGTCTACTTACCTTGGTAACATTAATTGGAAGTTATGGTTATTACAGTTTTTATTCCCGTAGGTATAAGGCCTAGCTTAGGAAATGAGATACAGGTTTTCTTGGAACCTGGCTGCATAATATTTCATCTGTGGATGGGCCATATTCTAGGAAACGAAAGTGCTGCTTACGGACATTTAGGTGATTTCTAGTATCCTACCCTTTTCATTAACTCTCAGTAACCAGCGTCCTTCTTTTTAAGTTTGCACAACTGAACATACACATTCACAGTATGAATCCTTGGATGGGATCACTGCTTCATAAGTTACATAAAGTTGAGTATTCTAAACACAGTTGCCTAATTTTTCTCTCTAAAAGCATATTGTTGCACTCATGGTGAATCAGACTATATTTAAATAGAGGGCCATTTGGACCATCTGTTTTGTTTTCATCTGTATACCTTTACATATACTCACCTGTTGGCTGTCTTAAGATCTATTAAGCTACTTGAGAAGGAAGAACAATAAGAAATGAAGTTGGTGAGCCCCAGGGAGTCTAGGAAAAGTTTGCAAAAAAAACCAAGACAAAAACTAATAAACTAACAATACATCTCGATAGAAAGCCATGGAGATTTCCAGAAATACTGCAGACATTTTAGCCAGGAGATTACAGTAGTAATTTGGTATTTGAAACTTATAAGAAAAAAAAAACCCTCCTCTAATGTAATAGCCTAAATGAAAACAGATGTGCCTGAGGGCTGGGGTAATACTGAGAGGAGGGAAGTGTTACAGACTTTTTTTCAGTCGCTGAGTCATTCAACAAACACTTGGCTTCTGACCCCGAAGGTAGGTCTCTGCCTGGCCATGGAGGAGTTTTTCTTTGGTGGAGGGAATAGGCAGACAAGACAGGTACTAAACTGGAATAGGAGGTGAGGTGTTAATGTCATGGATTGAAAGAGGCAGCAAAAAAAAGAGACAGAAAAGTTGAGTTTCCTGTAAAGAAGAGGAAGTGAGAGATGAAGAGAAAAGAAATGCGTTTCCAGAGGAAGAGGGAGCCCAACAATGTGGCGTCTGAAGTCCAAAGAAGAAAAGCATCCACCAGGAGTGACTGAAGGACCTTCAGAATGAATGACTAATATTCATGATCCAATGTTCAGTTTCCAGTGGCCTACAGTCTTTAGAAAGGCTGCTGTGGCCAGGCCACAGGTGTAGCTGAGTTAGAACAGAGAACAGGACACCCAGGTGAACCACAGGTGGTTCAGTGGTTGAGTATCGACCTATGAATCAGGAGGTCAAGGTTCAATTCCCTGTCAGGGCACATGCCTGGGTTGCGGGCTCAATCCCAATGAGGGTACATACAGGAAGCAGCCAATCAATGATTCTCTCTCATCATTGATGGTTCTATCTCTCCCTCGCTCTTCCTCTCTGAAATCGATAAAAAAATATATTAAACAACAAAAACACCGATGTCGGTAATAGTAAGAACTGGAAGGCCTGATTTCAGCACTTCATTGCCTTCCCTCTGACAGCAGTGCACTCTGCAGCCGACTTCCCATTGGTGATAGGGATATAATACTGTCCACCACTGGGCAGAGTGGACAACAGATCTAGATACAACTGTATTAAGTTTATATAAAAGATAGCACCATTTTATTAAAAGTATTATCACCAATAATTTCTGCTTTTATATTTGCATATTATTATATACAGTAAGAGAAATACCTTCCACATGTCTGGGTAGAGGTAAAAGTTATGTTGACTCCCCCTTCACCTTTGGGTGTTTCCAGCTTCCTAAAGTCATCATGGGTACGCATGGAGGGAGGACTCGGAGATTTCTGATTGGTGCCTGCTTTGGGCAGAAGCACAGCTGCCATCGCCTGAGCTATTTCTGAAGCCCTTTGGAGAGGAGATTCCATGCTTATGTTTTATACCCTAGGCAGCATCGACAGCGACCAAGCATTCTCCTGTCAGACTCAAATCCGGGGCATTTTAAAGGTTCTTACAAAGGGATCAGGAGATACCAGTCAGACTCTTTTAAAATGAGGCTTTGAAACCAAATGGCCCCTATTTCCATTTTAATGCCGTTTCCTTCTGTTTCTTAGTTTGAAAATCATGTGATGGTTCTAGTTAAGAAAGGGGATTTCTTTGTGCAAATTTAATATACAAGCCTTTTTGCCCTCTGAAGTGTCTTAGCATCTCGCTTTCTTTTCTACATGTT
This sequence comes from Myotis daubentonii, assembly GCF_963259705.1. Classification (NCBI taxonomy): domain Eukaryota; kingdom Metazoa; phylum Chordata; class Mammalia; order Chiroptera; family Vespertilionidae; genus Myotis; species Myotis daubentonii. The sequence continues at coordinate 55,453,157 of NC_081853.1, read as the reverse complement.
CATATAATTGTTGCATCAACACTCTTAAAACTTGTTTTATCCCTGCACAAATTAAACAGAAACTGAATAAGCTCCAGGAAGTAAAACAGCCCTTCAGAAATGCAAACGCTTCCTGTGGGAATATTAAACGATCTCCATGTTTTTCTTTAAAGCAGCATTGCTTTAGATGACAATAAAAATATAAATGAGAGATGAGATTATTCAACACCACCAGCTCTTGAAAGCAAGAGTAGAAAAGAACAACAACTTGATCTCAAACTTCCACCCTCTTCCTTCCATATGTCAAGAGAGATGTGAATGGTCCCCCCGGGGGGGAAAGTGATCCACATGACTTTGCAGTAGAAGGAATTCGGAGAAGGAGTACAGACAGCTGGGGATTCCTTAGGGCTGGTGTCCCACCAACCAGGGATGCACTATCCCATGGAAAGGATGATTCGGGCCATCATGGATGTGTTGGAGAGGTGGACTCTGCTCCAATGGATAAGAGAAGATGCCCCTTCTACTCTCTGCTACAAGGACTGTGTTTCCACTACATTGAGTTCCTGTTTTCCTTGTCATCAGTTACGGTTCCCTGCCTCCGTTCTCCGTCACTGAGGAAGGGAAAAGGCCTCATCCAACGTGGAAATGCCTCAGTGGCCTCTGCTCTTGGCAACTCCTCCTGAATACCTTGTGGAGAGGGGCTTACACTAGTGCAGGGTCAGCCTCATGATGATGATTCCTGTCTGAAAGGCATCATTCCTTCACCCTGCAGGCAGTACTCACATCGATCTTCCTTACCATTGATTTCTGATGGATCCTCGCAGGAGCAGTTTGTCCGAGGGGTGAAGCATTTCTCTTTAGTCGAAAAATGGTGGAGTTTGGACACGCTGGCTAGAAAATAGCTCATTGTCCCTAAACCACATGACTTGTACACCATCCATGTTAGCGATAACAGATAATACTTGTTGTTAAAGAGCAGGGTTACTCATGCTTAGGGGCTGTGTGCACTGTTGTTCACCACTGAGGTTAAACAGGAAATTTATTTCTAGAGTCACGTCTCCAAACACAGTCTCATTCCACCGCAGCTGATCTCCTGTGAATGGAGTCATTGTTAATAAGTGCAGAAGGCCTTGGAAATTACAGATGCAGAAAATCTACTTTTTAAACAAAACAAAACATTTTTATTGACTTCAGAGAGAAAGAGGAGAAAGGGATAGAAACAGCAATGATGTGAGAATCATCTATAGGCTGCCTCCTACATGCCCCACACTGGGGATTGAGCCAGCAACCTGGGCATGTGCCCTGACTGGGGATCGAAATGTGGCCTCCTCATTTATAGATCAACACTCAAACATTGAGCCATACCAGCCTGGCAGAAAAATCTACTCTTTGCCACAACTCTATTTCACCCAAGCTGCTATTTCAAGATTTATATTCATTTTGGAACATTATTATTTCATGAATGAACCATTTCAAATATGACAACTGACTGCCATTTGTGTAGAATAACCATCCGGAATCAGGAGATCTGGGTCAAAATGCTGGACTGTTGCTTGGCAGCTGTGTGACTTTTGCGTGTGATACTATTTTAAGCACTCCTAGTCCTCGAGAAAACATCTCTAGGATGCTGAGTAGGTCTCAACTTCCAAGACTCTGGCTTGGCTCATATGTTGCCCAATGTGGGGCTGAGTATGCCATGGCCGTGCTGGCTTGCCACAGGGTCAATCCCCAGGGGGCGCGCAGGAGGCAGCTAATCAATGATTCTCTATCATCATTAATATTTCAATCTCCCTCTTTCATCTTCTCTGAAATAAATAAAAATATATATTTTAAAAAGACAAAGCATGTAAGTTGGACAGATTATGGGATCTTGTGGTCAAAATGTCAGAATTTGAACAAAGAAACATGAAACAAGAAATAAATTGCTGTGTGCTGGGGAATATGCCTTGGTATCAGTTGTTTGCTGACATGCTGTATTTGAATTTATGTCTAGAAATTCATTAAACGTCCCTAGATTCAATGGGGACTGAAAATCAGGGAGTTCTAGAAGCATAAGACTAATTCCATGCGAATGACACTGAATCAGAATTTGTAGGCTTGTGTGGAGGTGAGCTGGTTTTCATGCAGCCCTTGGGAGCAGGTGTGCAGCTACAGACATAACTATAGCCACGGATATAGAGGCACATTAATGAAGGTGCATATAAGCACATGTATGAATACACACACACATATATACGGATATATATATGTATATATATATGTATATATATATTTTACATATTGGAAATATGACTGTTGTTTCACTGTGTACAATCAGTGATTCATGCACCAGGATTCCCTGCCTCACCTACAAATGCAATAATTCTCCAAATCACCCAGAGGAGCTTTGATACTTAAGACAGTGCTACAAGAGGCTGAAAAATTAATGAAAAATATAATTTCTCAAGATGCAGAGCTCACACTGCTTTTTATTCATTCCTTCTCTTGAAATTCCTGTTACAAAATATAAAAAGAGAAGCCGCCCAAATCCCATATGCACACATAGTAAATAGAAATCAGGAAGAGACAGTGCAGCTTATTAAATTTGCAATGTCTTTTTTGAGCCTATCTGTTGGTTGTGCATTGTGAAGAGCTTTGCATTTCCTGTAAAGGATGATAAATATAGCAGTCTGTTCCTTTTAAATGTTTACCTTCTTGAGACCCATAAATAGCTTCCCTGTATCCTACTGGAAATGGTGGAAGTGATTATCATGCAGATGTGGAAATGGCCAGGTTCATTCCTCCGGAAATTTCTCTGGGATCACCTGCAGGAAGATAAAGAAATGACTGACAGTGAAGCAGCAATTATGATTTTTTCAGTCTGGATCCACACCTTAGAAAACAACCTCAGAAGTCAGTGTGCTAGAAAATTCAGTACACATGCCCAAGAACCCATATGTAGTTCAGATAAAAAGAAGCAGAAGATCATTTACATCAGGTTAAGTTCAGTGAGGATCCCCTTGGTGGCATTGGTAAGATTTGCATAAGAACTCAAGGCCACTGAATGCCATTTGTTAGCCATGTGTGGCAGGAGAGTAATGAGATCAAAAAGGTAGTGTTTCCCAAAGTAGGGACAGCAGCTCCAAGACCCTCTTGGTGAATTCTAAACCACAGTCTAAACCAACTAAACAAAGCCAGCACCTTGATTCAAGTCCACTGGGATGAAGACAGAGTGCTGATGGGAGGGAAGGCTCCCAGGTTGGATTAATGGCCCCACCAACACTTAACCATACCTGATCCCAGCAGGAGCTCTTTCATCTCTCCATCTTTGCTTCCTCTTCTGCAAAATGGGAAGGAAAACTGTCTACCTTTTAGAAATTTTATTGGGATTGAACAAATATGTGACACAGTCCGGTGCCTGAAACATAATAATTAATAAATGAGAATGGTTGTTCTGATATCTATAATAATAAAAGCATAATATGCTAATTAGACCAGACAACCTAACCATCTTCCAGACGTCCTTCCAGACAACATTTCCAGACGAAGCTGGGGTTGTGAGGGCTGAGGCAAGCCACTATGGCTGTGAGGGCCGAGCCCCTTGCATGAATTTCGTACATCAGGCCTCTAGTTATATAATAACTAGATGAAATCATGTGCGGGTAGGGTCCCTAGGCCTAGCCTGTGATCAGGGCCATCTTCTGCCCGCTCGCCAGTCCCCAGTTCCACCCTGCTGCCACCCACCCCAGTTGCCCGTGGTTCTCCATTCGCCACCCTGGGATAGGATCCTGCAGGCCGGGGGGAGGGACTGAGGTGATCAGTGCACCTCATAGCGACTGGTTGAGTGGTCGTTCTGGTCGTTACACCGTTATGGTCACTAGGTTTTTATTATATAGGATTCCCTAAAACTAAGGGCTACCTTCTAGAGCCTCTCAATGAGTTATCAGAATTATTACAACATATTCATTATTTAAAATTAAGGAGTTACTAGAATTCATGGAGGACTTATTTCTGTCTTCCATTAGAAGTCATATGGCCTCATATTTTTAGCAGTATTGCAAACTTAAGCTCACTTAGGTGATTGGAGTTTTACAGTTTTCAGCAACATACTATATGATCTTTGCTGTGTTGGACCAATCATTGTTTCAACTGCCATTGCTTTTAATTGTTTGTGTTGTTATTACCTGAAGTGTTATTTCAGCCCTCTTTCTTCTTTGTTATAAGTTAATTTTTATTCTCACTAGAGGAGGGAATTTGTGAAATGAGCGGTAGCTCTCTCTCACCTATGTTTGTCTTAAGACTTTTGTTCTTCCTAAAAAGGTGAAGGAGAGAAATTTAAGAAACCCCTTGTCTAGAGGCTTATAGGAATCAATGATATTTTGGAAAACATTCAACTTTTCTCCTAGAAAAATCTAGTAGATAGACACAATGTGACCTCATCAAGTATTCCTGGAATGGAGATCTGATATAATTCATTCAATTTCTAAAAATAAATTCTTCTACCACTAACTTCCTTTTTGTGCTCTTCCTCTCACTTAACTGAATTACTATGCAGCCCTATCTTCCTCTTCCAGTGTCTCCATTCCATCTAGTCATTGTCATCAGTTGTCTTTTCCAAGAACAAAGCCTTGATATTTCACTCTGACTAAATAAAAGAAGCTTGACCCAGCTGGTGTGGTGCAGTGGTTGAGCATAGACCTGTGAACCAGGAGGTCATGGTTTGATTTTCAGTCAGGGCACATGCCCAGGTTGTGGCTCCATCCCCAGTAAGGGGCACGTAGGAAGCAACCTACCAATGATTCTCTCTCATCATTGATTTTTCTCTCTCCCTTCCTCTCTGAGATCAATAAAAATATTAAAATGAAAGGAAGGAAGGAAGGAAGGAAGGAAGGAAGGAAGGAAGGAAGGAAGGAAGGAAGGAAGGAAGGTCAATCAAAGACCACTATTACATAGGGTGAGTTCAGTAAATGCAAACAGACATAAAGCCATTGACCAATGGTTTTGCTAATTAATAACTAGTTTTTACCCTGAGCCTAGACGGTGTGCTGGGTATTCTACAGAGACCATCAGGGGGTCCCTCCCAGCCAGAGCTGGTGGATGAGGTGAGCCCCGCCTGCATCCTGGCTGTGGAATCACATCCACACCCTTGGAGAGTATGCAGGTCCCTCTCACAGTGGCCTCAGCCTACCTGTCTAGTCTCACACTCACTTCTTTCTCATCACTCTCCCACATCAGAGCCCATTTCCTGTGCTCTATGTCACCTTCAAAATATCATACCTTTCGTCACCTCTCTGCCTGTGTCCTACTTGGGTTATTTATATTCATCTATAATAATAAAAGCATAATGTGCTAATTAGACCAGACGACCTTCCAGACAAAGCTGGGGCTGGGAGGGAAGCCTGGGTCCCAGGTGCCAGAGGGAAGTCGGTGCCGGCAGCCTGGGGAAGGAAGGCCTACTCTTGTATGAATTTTGTGTATCAGGCCTCAGTGGAATAATAAGTGCCACAGCATAACCTCCACTGGTCATTATTCACTCTACCAATGGCAGGTGTCACCGGCTTTCCTTCCCTTCGACGATGTGGGTGGAAGCATGTATTAGAGGAGACCATCTTGTACACAGATCAATTTAACATTTAGTTTGGGCAACAATAACCCTTTTTATAAGTTGTGTTATGATTACCTTATACTGCAAATGTGAAAATATCTAAAAAAAATACCTTGTTTTTCATGTTAGAGGTTCTGTGATGACAAGAAACTTGGTGTGGTGACAAATACCATTTTGAGTCCAGTGTCCCCCCTTTCTGAAAAGGAATGAAGCTGTTGGTGACAGTGACATCTAATTTAATTTTAAAAATACTCCCTGGTTCCATAAAATGAGATTCGGCTGATTTATTTTAGGGCAGCATGGGTCATCTTGAACTGGATTTCAAAAGTTGGGATACTTTCATTTCTTTTGGTCTTTATAAAAACATAGGGAAGAGCTACACGTGGCTTGTTTAACCCTCACGTTCAGTGCCCTAACAACATACTACCTGCTCACTCTTGTAACCTTTTCAGCTACATTGCAGCTGAGGCAGACAGCTGTCAGAGAAAGGCTGAGAAATCCCACCACATCATAGTTGTGCAGGAAGGACCCATACTCTGCCTGTAGAAATGGGAGTAGTCACCTTCATGAAGGATATGAGAGGCAAAAGGGAGGTCTCTCTAGCTTATTAAAATGCTGCAGGATCATGAATTTAGTCCTTTATGTTAAAAAATTCTTATCTCCAGGAATTCCCCACTAAAATCCATGTTTCCTTGGGCAGAAAATGTAACACAATGCGCCATCACTGGGCATCGGTGTCTTACTTGAAATTCGTTAGTCACTTAGCAATATCTTAGCAAAGGAAGAGGATCTGGAAAAACATTTTACTCGAGAAAGCTCCTTCCTTCTTTCCTTCCCTTTCTCTTTCATTCCCTCCCTCTTTTGTTCCTCATTTTTATCTAAAATTTTGTTTGCTGAGCCCCTAAAATATCCAGACATTTATTATGTCCTATTGGTAATATGCTTTTTTTTTTTTAAGGAAAAACATATCCAAGTCATTTTTTTCTGAATTCTAATCTCTTATTTTGAAGTTGAGAAATGAAACAAAGATTATAAATAAAGGGAAGACTTAATGCTTTGCCTGCATCTTAGAAAACGAGTTGGAGTTGCACCAGGGTAAAGAACACATCAGGGGCCTAGCTGGAGTGGCTCAGTGGTTGAATGTCGACCTATGAACCAGGAGGTCATGGTTCGATTCCTGGGCAGGATTTTTTGATGTTTCTCCCCCCCCCCTCCCCCCACTCTCTGCCTCCCTCTCTCCCTCTCTGAAATCAATAAAAAGATATTTTTTTTAAACAAGAACACACCAGACGAGTAAAGCACCTGTCAAATACAAGGCTGATTCTCGTCCTCCTCTTCAGGGCCTGTCAGGAGGATTGGACACTGCTTATCAGCCCTTCGCTCTAGACGCCCTGCTGGCTTCCTAGTCCCTGCTCTTCCCCCACCTTATTATGTAGCAGAGTGCTCCTCTGGGGTCTCATTCTCCTCATCTATGTCCTCCTGAATGTGTGTCTGCTGTCCAGACCTCTTCCCTGAACCCATCCACTCGATCCAAATGCCTCACAGCATCTCCACATGGATGTCTAATAGCCATCCTGAGCATTGTTTTCTCCAAACTCGACAAATGTAAAGGCTCCAAGGAGGGTAAAAGCTCATTACAGTCAGGGAACAACAAGAAAGATAATTTTGTTGGAGCAAAATGAGTCAAGAGTGATTGCAGAGAAAGTCTGAGAATGAGCCAGAGGCACGGTGTTCTCTCCCCACCCACCCCTCCTTAAATCTGCTCCTTGACTACAAAGCACTTGCAAATTCAAGAAGTGGTAAGCCTGTCTCCACCTATTCAGGGAAAATAATATTTGGAGATATCTTTAATTCCTGATTTCTCTCTCACACCTTACCCCCTCCTCTCAAACAACAAAACCCCAGCATTGATTTTCATTTAAATAGGGGTGGAGAACATCCGGCCCATCGGCCATATAAGGCTCACAGAATGATTGGGCCTGGCCCTGCCAAGGCTTTGGGGTGAGTTAATTAAATCGTGGACCAAATAGAGCAGGCTCATTTTTAAGTGGATAATTTTGTAAGGCCCGCAAATGATGTTAAGAATATCTAAATGGCCCTTGGCAGAAAAATGCCCCCACTCCTGCTTTAAAATATCTGCCAAATCCAACCACTTACAACCAGTCCCACTGCTAACATCTTGAGCGAAGAAGCCATGGTCACCTCCTGCCATTGGGATGCCTCCTGTTGGGTCTCCCTGCTTCTGTCTGGGTTCCCCTGCTCTTATTTCCTTCATGCTGGCAGAAGGCATCCCGATGTGATCAGACCACACTGATGTTCTGTCCAAAACCCTGTGGTGGCTTCACTCAAAACTCCAGACCCCTCACTGTGAACTACAGGTTCTTTTTGATCTAGCCTTCACCCCTGCTCCGTCGCACTTCCCACCTGCCTCCCTGTCCCCACTCTGCTCTAAACCGTCTGGCCTCCTTGCTTACCAGGACACTCAAAACTTTTATATCATCATCTCCTTGGATTTTATTGCTCTTTCTCCACAAAGCCCCTGGCTTGTCCTTCTTTTCATTCAGGTGTGGGTGTTCTGTATTTGAGAACAGGACCTCTACCACTGTGTTCTCTATGTCCCTCATCCCACTTCCTGTTTCCACACAGCAGTAGCACTAACTGGCTTACAGCCCAGTTGTTTACAAATGGTCTATAATCCTATGACCTACAAGCTCTGATAAATCCCATGAGCTCCTTCAGAGACTCTCTGCTGTGCCCAGGCTCTGATTTTTGCCCAGCTGATAAGAATTGCTTAAAAAGTAGTCTTAGCCTAGCCTGTGTGGTTCAGTGGTTGAGCATCGACCTATGAACCAGGAGGTTATGGTTGGATTCCTGGTCAGGGCACATGAAGGCTCGATCCCCAGTAGGGGGCCTGCAGGAGGCAGGCAATCAATGATTCTCTGTCATTGATATTTCTATCTCTCCCTCTCTCTTCCTCTCTGAAATCAATAAAAAAGTATATTTTTTAAAGTAGTTTTGGGGTGCACCCTACCATTAGGGGTGTGGAGGAATAACAAACCATTTGAGCACTATTGTAAAGTTTGGACATAGAGGCCAGTTCACACCAGGCGCGTGGGGCTTCTATTGAATCAAAGGAATCCATGTAGTTTCCAGTGTCACCAGGCTCTTGGTCCAGGGGGAGCAGAGAGAAATAGCCATGCCAATGTAAAGGCAGCAAAGCGACCTGGCTCGTTGTACATGGAGCCCAGGGTCCCTTTAGCTGCTCTTCTGAATAAACCTAAATCTAGCTGATCTTCTCAAAAACCATGTTAGCTGAGAAGATCTAACATGTCAGTGATCATTTGGAAGGTCTGGCATGCTGCTGCATTTGCTGTTCTTGTTAATCCTCACCCAAGGATATTTTCCCATTGATTTTTAGAGAGAGTGGAAGGAAGGTAAAGAGACAAAGAGAGAGAGAGAGAGAGAGAGAGAGAGAGAGAGAGAGAGAGAGAGACACATTGATGTGAGAGAGACACATCAATTGGTTTTCTATCACACGTGCCTTGAGCAGGACCAATGATCCAGCCTGCAACTGAGGCACATGCTCTTTACTGGAATCGAACCAGGGACCCTTCAGTCCACAGGCCGATGCTCTATCCACTGAGCCAAACCAGCTAGGGCCTGCCCCATTTTAATTTCTGATCACCCAAATTATTCCTTCATACAGCCTGGACTATGGTGAATAGAAATGTTTGATTTTTATCCCAAGAAACTTGACGGAGCATTTACCATTGGCTTGCGGTAAAATTAACAGAGAGTGATTGCGGAAGCACTTCCTCTGTTGGCATTAGGCTGGTGCCAACGGCTCTGAGGGCTCTGAGCAATTTTCTCTAAGTACTTCTCATTTCCCTATGGCTCATTTATTCCCACTCTGTCTTGCTTGTGTTAGGAATAATTTGATTTTCTTCCTCCATACCTGCTGCTCCTGTCACAACTAAAGCAGTTTCTTTTCTCGGTCCCATCCGCCCCAGGCCCCTTCTCTTCGGTGGCCTGGCTGATGTTCTTCCAAACGCCCTTAGCATGGCGATGCCAGTGCTTCCCGTGGCTCAGGCCGGGCCAGAGGTTCCTTCTCTTTATTGACTCCATCAATGCCCATCCTCGGGAACAGGTGTCACTCTGAGAGCGGCCAGGAGCCACCATGTCTTGTTGCTGTCACTCTGGTAATGCCTGAGCACCTTCCCCTGTGTCCCAGCTGCTGAGCCTGGTCGCTGACTCTGCTCCCTTCCACAGTGACCTGAGAGATGGGACCCTCAGAGACACCCTCTGGTCCAGGGGATGAGAGTCTAGGTGTGAAGGGACTTGCCCAGGCCTCTTCTATGGACACCTTGATGGGAAAGCAGTAGCTGAAGGTTTGAGTGCAGACAGGACCTCTTTTAGGGAACACAGTTGTTCACAGTCTTTCCGTGAGAGAACCAGCGTAGTTGGAAGCACACAACCTACATATTATACATGAAGCATCATGACTGCATATTTTCATCACTGTATGCGCACATCACTGTGTGTGTCTATGGGGGATAAGCGGGGATACCACTGCTGTACCACAGGGCTAGTGAGGGAGGCGAATGGATCGGTGTTTGATAAATCGGCCCTTGTGACTAACGCCAGTTCACTGTGCCCCCGAAAGCTCACCCCACAACTCGCGTGTGCCAGTGCACGAGCGAGGCTCCCTGTGGGAAGTCTGTTTAAGGATAGTAATGTTCACACTTAAGCATCGTATAAAAGGAAAATGGGTTTGCTTCTGCAATTTTGTATTTACTCTAGTCTTTTACAGCTGACGAAACTCACTGTTGAGTATAAGTCACTAAAAGAGCATTTATCCAAACATCCATTTATGAAGCAATTTTACATTAAAGGGGTGCACTTTATTTGCAAATGTTTTGAAATGCTGTTGCATTTCAAAACCAGAAGACCAAGATGTAACATACACTGAATTTAGCGTGTTGTAATGCGCCGTACATGTTGAGCTGCACTTGTGTTTGAGGGTAAAGGACAGACTACATGACCCATGGCTTCTCAGAAACTCTGATGTCCCTATTTCTTGGTATAACAAAAATATCCCAGGTTGTATGGGCCCTGTTAACCTCAAAATCCATTTGAAATGTTTTAAAAATGACTTTCTAAAAGTAAAATGGAATAGTACAAGATAATTGTACAAGTTATGATTCACTTATCTCAGTCTTTATAGGAGTCACACAAAAATAACTCAGTATGATCAAAATAAAGAATTAAAAACTATTTCCAGCACACACCTTCAGTTCTCTTTCTTTTGGGGATCACCTTATTCTCTGACCAATTCTAGTCCCATCCTATCCCTCCCGCCTTTCTAATACCTGCTTTTCTGATTACAAAAGAAATAACAGGTTTCAAGGAGGATGGAAGTTTAAATTGTAATGTCACTTATAGATTTACTGATTTATTCTGGCAGAACAAATGAAAGAAATAAATACTAGAGAAACATTTCAATTGACCAGAAGGTTGAATGAAACATATAATAGATAACTACAATGTTTTGGGTATGAAATCAACAATTGGACCACCGATTTTTTGGTGGGAATAAGATTTGAGTAGGGGATACCTTCAACGGATAATCCTTTTCATTGGCCAATGGCACAGTGTGGTTGTGGGTATGCTGTGCTGAGGAAAAGGAGGAGGAGGAAGGAGAGGAGGCTGGGGTTGGAGTTCTCTGCCATGAGCTACTCAGGTGTGGTGTCTGCTGCTGTGAAAACTTGAACGCACTCAGATGCTGGCACTGAGATGCTAAACTAACTATAAACCATGTGAAAGTAGAAACCATGTTCTACAAAGAAGAGAAAACACAAAGGGAATAGAGAGATAACAGCTTTTTTCAAAATTGAAATCATAACGAGTGGTTTCACAGGATAAGCTCACTGCTGACGGCTGTCATGCTCCAGAACCAGAGTCCAGCAGCAGCAGCTGGGAGGGCAAGGTCCAACAAGAGGTGGTGTTTTCTACTGTCAGACACTCTGAAAGTAACAGTGAGAGAGAAATGGGGTTGGAGGAGGGATAATCTGAAGGACAAAAAAATCCCTACCAACCTTGAGGCTTTAGATTAAAAAGGCCACAATGATATAAATACAATAAAGCCTTCTCTGTTCTAAATAGGATTTCTCTTCAAATTTATGTGTATTTTCCAAACACTTCAAAATTTAAAAATCATATCCCCATGAGATAAGCATATTCATCTGTTTATGCCATGGGCATCTCAATGCATCATAACTAAAAACATAGCCATAGCAACCCCAATAATAATAACACCGCCTACTACATGCTGAACGCTCAGTAATATCCATCAGGCACAAGGCACTGACATGGATTTTCTCCGTTCAACCCTGCAGCCATTGGGTAGATAGGAGGGATCCGTGGGTTTACCAGGGCACACAGCTCATAGGCAGCAGGGCAAGAATTCCAACTCAGGTTTGTCCAAATTTAACCACCACAACTAACTTATGCTTTGTTCTTCTTGTTCTGTAAATGGAGCGTGGAGGCCAGTATTACAGAGAAGAGAACTTGTTGTACTGCTGAGGTGTGTTCACAGGCCCTCTGTGACAGCGTGGAGAACTAAGGTTCTTCAGGCCTCACAATGAGACAATAGTGCATTGTGTGATATAACAATTCCCGAGATGTTAACCCTCTGAGCTTCATGCTATGGATGCTATAGTAAAAGCCAGGAATAGTCTCTTATATATATAAAGGCTAATATGCAAAGTGTCCCCTCAGGAGTTCAAGCGGGAGACCAGGAGTTTGCTTGCTCACTCGCTATGATGTGCGCTGACCACCAGGGGGCGACGTGGAATGAAGGAGGCCCCAAGGCTCCAGCCAGCAGCCAGCAGCTGGAAGGCCCAGATTGGCCCTGATCACCAGCCAGGCCTAGGGACCCTACCCATGCAAGAATTTCGTGTACTAGGCCTCTAGTTCATTATAATTCCTGACAGGTTAACTTTCTAAGCTTCATGCTATCAATGCCAGTAGTAAACATTGGGAATGATTTATTGCAATTCCAGTATAATTCACAAACATAGAAAGGATTCCACATCTTCTAGACAAAACCCCTTGTTCCTGCATACCTGGGAGTGAAGATGGTCATGCAGTAAAAAATGTCGGTGTGAAACTTTATAAAATAAGGGGAAGAGTGAGAGAGCAAGAGTTAGGCAATGTTTTGTTTCTTAAGGGAAATTCTTATTGAATATTTAGTAAGGGCTAAGGAGCAGCGGGCCCCTGGAGCACGGACCAGACACAGGAGGTGGGTGTGGTGCACAGGAGGCATGGGCATCCATAGGCCGGTCATTTCTCATTGCTGTCTGCAGCTCTGGTGGCCTGGGGAGGGTGGCAGGGGCATGGAAAGGGCTATGTTTCTCCACGACTCAGTCTTGTACAGACTTCTTGCTGACTTTCCATAAATTTGTTATTTCTGGGGTAAAAAAAAAAGACCCTTGACCACACTTTTCCTGTTCTAGTTGCTGCCATTGTCTTTGCCCCATAGATAGTAAAGCTCTTTCAAATGCTTTACATTCTCTTCTCAATGAGAAGTTCACTCTGATCACAAGGTCACTCTCCCCAAAAGAGTGAGCTGGCCCTGGTAGCTGTGACCAAGTCCACTTTCTGTCCTCTTCCATCCCCTCATCAACCCGTCAGCAGCATCTGCCACAGCACACAGCCCTCTCCTGGAAACACGTTCTTCTCTTGCCTTTTTATCCCAAATCAATCAATTTCTCTTTCTTTCTTTCTTTCTTTCTTTCTTTCTTTCTTTCTTTCTTTCTTTCTTTCTTTCTTTCTTTCTGTCTGTCTGTCTGTCTTCCTTCCTTCCTTCCTTCCTTCCTTCCTTCCTTCCTTCCTTCCTTCCTTCCTTCCTTCCTTCCTTTCTTTCTCTCTCTCTCTCTCTCTCTCTCTCTCTCTCTCTCTCTCTCTCTCCCCCTCCCTCCCTCTCCTCCTCCTCCTCCTCCTCCTCCTCCTCCTCCTCCTCCTCCTCCTCCTCCTCCTCCTCCTCCTCTTCCTCCTACTCCTCCTCTCTTTACTGTATTTTCTTCCCCTGCTTCCTCACAGTGTATGTTCTATGAAGGATTTCTTGGACTTCTCTGTTATTACTACCTCTGTGGTCCAATCCAGTCCAACACACAGAGTCTATGTCCTTTTTACCTGGCTTTTGTAGGTCTTAAATTTTCCAAAAAGAAAAAAAAATACAAGTATAAACAATAAAAACTACCACCAATAAAATGGCATTTTCTCTCCAATGAACAGTTTTTGCTAGCATTGCAAAAGTAGAAATGCAATATTTTCAATACATTTTATATAGGACATAGGTATCTGTTGTAATAAAGCACCATGATTTGGAACATAAATTCTTTGTAAAAAAAAAAAAATCACGTTATTTGATTTCAGCTTGTAGACAATGAAAATGCATGAAGGTTACTCTGATGTTCTTACGAAGTTTAAAATATGAATTTCTGAAACACTTAAAAGATAAGACCTAGAGAATTCCATCAAGAGTCCGCCGTGTACTTCAAATGACACCACGCATTTGAGGGTGAGCCGAGTCTCAGGTGTTACAGAAGCGCAAAGCCATCCATCCATAAATCATCTCTGCATGTGGGAAAGCCAATGAGTTCTCAGCCGTCAATGACTTTTATTTTTTATTATTTATTTTAAATATATTTTTATTGATTTCAGAAAGGAAGGGAGGAGAGAGAGAGAGAGAGAGAGAGAGAGAGAGAGAGAGAAATATCAATGATGAAAGAGAATCATTGGCTGCCTCCTACATGCCCCCTCCTGGGAATTGAGCCTGCAACTTGGGCATGTGCTCTTGACCCAAACTGAACCCGGAACCTTTCAGTCCACAAGGTGACGCTCTATCCACTGAGCCTAACTGGCTAGGGCCATCAATGACTTTTAGAATATTCCACTCCACAGTCTAACATACAAGCATGACACAAACCACATGCGCCTCCTGAAATATATCTATGTACAAAGTATTTTGTAGATAGCATGTCTATGTCTATCTAAAATGTTATTCTGTACTTGGTATTGTCAAGATAGAAAACTGTTAATCTGCACTACCTTCAGTAGTGTAGCATTCTTTTTTCTTTTTTTTTTTTCTTAAAATATATTTTATTAAGTTTTTACAGAGAGGAAAGGAGAGAGATAGAGAGTTAGAAACATCAATGAGAGAGAAACATCGATCAGCTGCCTCCTGCACACTCCTCCCCACTGGGGATGTGCCCGCAACCAAGGTACATGCCCCTGACCGGAATCGAACCTGTGACCTTTCAGTCCGCAGGCCGACGTTCTATCCACTGAGCCAAACCGGTTTCGGCTCTTTTTTCTTAAAACATTCACTTATATTAAAACACAAAGATGCCAAAAATTGTGCTTAATTATATGTTCTTGATTGACACAGGCACACCCATGCAAATACGAATGAGTAAAATATCTACATATACTAACTTTATTATTTAGCCAGTTAAGTGAATGAGTTCATGGTTGACTAAATATTCTGAAATCTGTTAAGTGAGGAGTAGACAGATGTTCAGAGTTAGAGATGACAGTATGGAAACAGTGCCCACACAGGGACAGAGATTTGCACAACCCCAAGCCAGAACCAATCCAGATGGCTATCCAATCCCTGTTTAGCTCTTCTCTTTATGGACACAATTTATTATTTTTGGTAGAATTTGATTCTTATGTATTTATGCTCTTTGATAACACTTATAAGTGAGTGAAAGTGACTTATGGATGAAAGTGGCTTTAACCATCACTCTAGAAATAGAAAAAGAAAGTAAAATTATCTCCCCCCTTTAAAAACTTCCTTGAGAGTAAATAACACCAGGCATTTGAATCAGCTATGAATTAACTACTAGCTCAATTCCGGATCATGCTGGTTGTTAAGGTGACAGTTGGAACGTCACTCTGTAATTATTAGCCAACTTAACCAAGAAAGTGGTACCATACCAGGTGAGGGACAGTTAAGAATATAATGTTATTTATTCTTATTATTATTGACTGCAATCTATCTTCATGATTTTATCCATTCTCCCCACATACTGTAAATATATTCTCATGTCATTCCAAATTCAGAAAATTTCACTTCTCTTTTTAGCTTGTGGCACTGCGTGATGCCATCATGTTTATAATTATTCTGTTCCAGTCTACTTCAAATCTCAGATGTGAAAAGTGACATTTCTTACACATTGAGATAAACAGTGCATCTTTTCTATCCCTTCAAGAAATGTGTCAGTCAAGTGCTATAATGTTTGGATTTTGCTCTTTATAATATTAATAGCCATGCAATGAGAAGTGTATTATTGAACTGCCAAGAATGATTAGTTACCAGATGTTAGTGTAATTTGCCAGCTGTCAAATTTTAATAATTTTTATTTGCCTAAAATGTGACACTTAACGTTCATGGTGAATGAAGACGTGTGGCAGGACTCAGGGACGCGTGTGTGGTTGGAATTGAGCACCCACTTTGCGCACGACATTCTGCGCGCCTCTGGTTCTGATTGGAAAGTTTGTGCCTTGTGCAGAGCAAGACGATGATAGGTCTTCAGTACTTATAAGCTGAAAGCAGCAATCAATGTTAGTTTTCTAGAAATGCTAGTTTACTTACTGACATGCATTTCATCTTGTTTCCATTCTCTGATAATCTCATGTAGGTGCAAAAACAAAGGAAAATGACCCCACAAAATAAACATGTACTAATGCTTCTATTTTAAATATTTCTATTTTTTCGCTTCTCAGGTGCACAAGATTAAATAACATAAACTTATCTGTCAGTGATGTTTTCCATGCTCTACCAGGTAGCTATCCCTGATCCCATGGTATTATTATGCTAGCACTGTACCATGAACTTGATCTGGTCAGTCCAGCCAAGTGACTTGCAACCCAGTTATGCCCAAAGTTAATATTTTATTTGACATTAATATAACTACTCCAGCTCTATTTTGTGTATCACTTGCATGACATAAAATTTCCCACCTTTTCACTTTCAATTTATTTGTATCTTTGAATCTGAAGTGTGTATCTTTTAGACAGTATATAATTGGATCTTTTCATTCTACTTTGGATTGGAGTGTTTAATCCACTTAAGTGTAATGTTACAATTGAAAAGGTAGGATTTACATCTGCCATTTTCTCATTTATTTATTTTTTTGTCCTATGTCTTTTTCTTTGTATTAAGTAGATATTTTATGTTTATTTAAGTATTATTTTTCTTTTACTATCTTTTTTATTTATTTGAGTTACATTTTTAGTGATTACCCTGAGAATTAACATTAGCATCTTAATTTATAACCCTTTATATTCATCCATATAGCGACCTTTTCTATTTCTCTTTATATTTTTCACATGGATTCAGGTTACTGTCACGGGTCTTTTCACTCCAACCTGAAGGGTTCCATTTATTATTTGTTGTAGGCCATGTCTGTCACCAACAAATCATATCTGTGTTTTTTATTTATTTTTAATTTTTTAAAAAATATATTTTATTGATTTTTTACAGAGAGGGAGAGAGAGGGATAGAGAGTTAGAAACATCGATGGGAGAGAAACATCAATCAGCTGCCTCTTGCACACCTCCTACTGGGGATGTGCCCGCAACCAGGGTACATGCCCTTGGCCGGAATCGAACCTAGGATCCTTTAGTCCGTAGGCTGACACTCTATCCACTGAGCCAAACCGGTTAGGGCTCTGTGTTTTTTAGTTTGAGAATGCCCTAACTTCTCCTTCATTTTTGAAGGACTTTTTCTTTTCTTTTCCTTTTCTTTCTTTCTTTTTTTCTTTTTTGACAGATATAAATATTTTGCTCTCAGTCTTTATCCTCAGCACTTGAGTATGTCATCCCACTGTCTTCTGGCCTCTGTGGTTTCTGAGGAGAAATCAGTTATTCGTCTTGTTACTTCTCTCACTCTTTTCAAGGTTTCTCTATCCAGCTTTTAACCATTTAATTATGATGTGATAGGTGTGCATCTCATTAAGTTTATCTTATTTGGAGTTCAAAGAGCTCCTGGTTGGGTAGATTAACCTTTGTCATCAATTTGGAAAATTTTAGATATTATTTCTTCATATAGTCTTTCTGTCTCATTCTTTCTCTCATCACCTTCTGGGAGACCCCTTATTCATATGTTGGCTCTCTACATTGTGTCCAATGATGCTATTTTTCCTGACTATAGTAATTGTAATGCTGCACATTTTCAAAGGCACCATGGGCGGGAGCATGGGAGACAAGAGTAGGACAAGCTAAGATGCTGTGCAGCTCACTGTTGGAACTAAAACATGACCGTTTTCTTGAGAGAATGCTCCTCAGATACCTCTAGCCTTCAATTACTTTTTTTTAAAATATATTTTATTGATTTCTTACAGAGAGGAAGGGAGAGAGATAGAGAGTTAGAAACATCAATGAGAGAGAAACATCGATCAGCTGCCTCCTGCACACCCCCTGGGGATGTGCCCGCAACCCAGGTACATGCCCTTGACCGGAATCGAACCTGGGACCTTTCAGTCCGCAGGCCGACGCTCTATCCACTGAGCCAAACCGGTTTCGGCCCTTCAATTACTTTTTGGAGATGATTCTGACAGTTTCTGCTGGTCCCATTGCTTTTATGGATGAGGGGTATTTGGAGGTTCATACTTCATCATTCCTGTTGACATGATGTCTCCCTGTGGTTCAGTTTTCAGTCGTAGACCTTCATTTCAGGTGGTTGGGTCTGGGGTGTACCTCAGCCTTGATCTTGTCCTCACAGGTCTTGTTATGAACCTGTTCCCAGGGCCCCAGCTGCCAAAGGCATCTGGTGTTACAGTGCTTTAAACAGGATGATGATTTCACAATACCAAGTCAAAGCTGCCAACTTTATCAGAAGAAGTATTATCATTTCTACTACACCTTATTGTTAGCATAGCTACAGACTAGCCCTGACCCAAGAGATTCTACCTTTTAAGGGAAAATGTGCCAAGTAATTTGTTCTACTCTGTACATCTGCCACATAAATGTCACCTATTTGAACCTTTATAAAATTTTATGGAATATATATAACTATTCTGTCTTTCCATATGCTAAAACTGAGACTTAGTTAAAATATATAAAAATGTTGAAGCAGTGATTTGAGTCTATGTTAAGTTATTCTAACTCTAAATTTGTGTCCATTAGTGATAATCGAGTGAACAACACTTTTTCCAAATCTTTCTCTCGTAACTGCAGTACCTATAAATTTTATGTAAAGGAAAGGGGTTATAAAATAAAGTGTTTCAAAAACTAAAAGAAAAATCAGTATATTTGAATTCCATCTTTGAGACTTCCAATGAATATTTTAATATATGGTATCCTCTCTGCTGAATAACTTCTGTGTCAAATAGATCTATTGTGATCCTGTGCAAAATTCATGGAAAACACTTTGGAAAGACTTAGTAAATCATTATTATTAACATTTACTGAATTAAGGGAGGGCAGTCATTAGCAAGTGTCTTTGAAGTTTTGAGATTTAAGTAAATTATGTTTCTGGGCATGAAGTGGAATCATGTGCTTTAAACCTGAGGTAGGTAGGGTAATTAGTATGCCCACATGGTTCATCACTAGTAAGTAAGTTTGGCGGAGATCAACTGTTGTGGAAAGGGTTTATTTTATATGATCAGCATAGAACAGGACCCTTAGGAATATGGACTGGCAAGAATGGATGATGACTACTTTTCAAATCCTGGCTCAGCCTCTAATTAGGTGTATAGCATTGTCAAATTACTTAATCTGTGCCTCTGATTCCTCAGAGTAACATAGAATATTTTAAGGTGAAATGTAGAACCACCTCCAAAACCCTTGGCACATTGTAGATAGTCATTAAGTGTGTTTGATAGCAGTAATTACAAATTGGGGGTATCCAGAAGATAGTCATTGTAGATAGATATTGAATGTATATGACAGTGGTAATTACAAATTAGGGGCACCCAGAAGGCCAACACAGTCTATTGTGTTTACAACACAATCAGCCTGACACAATGCAGTCAATGAGTTAAGGCAGATTCAGTAGGCACACAGAAAGGTTGGGTTCTTCTGGGACCCCACACAAATCAAGACATGTTTCATAGATTTGGAGTTTCTTCTATGCTGTGTCTGCAGGGATAAACTTAAGGGTCAGAATGAGAGAACATAGCTGAGTTTCTTTTAAAAAATTTATTTTATTGATTTTAGATAGAGGAAGGGAGAAGGAGAGAGAGAAATATTGATGAGAACATCATTTGGCTGCCTCCTGTACGCCCCCAACTATGGATCAAGTCCACAACCCCGTCATGTGCCCTGACCAGGACTTGAACCTTGATCTCTTGGTTCATGGCCGACGTTCAACTACTGAGCTACACTGGCTGGGCTAGCTGAGTTTCTTCATCTTTAGAGTAGCTGATGTCCAGGACACATTTTATTTAAAAATAAATTATACATGCAGTAAAAATCTGTAGGAATAGGCATCAAACTAAAGTTTTGTATTTGGGGGAAATCATTTGTAATTGCAGGGAATTTTATTTGCTGTACTAGAAGCCTGGTGCACGAATTTGTGCACCAGTGGGGTCCCTAAGCCTGGCCTGCTGGGTCGGGCTAAAACTGGCTCTCTGACATCCCCCAAGGGGTCCCGGATTGCGAGAGGGTGCAGGCCAGGCTGAGTGATCCCACTGGTGCACTATCAGGGCTGGGGAGGTTGGCTAGGCAGGGAGGGACTGCAGTAGGGCTCCGGGGCATGTTTGGCCTGTCTCAGTCAATTCCAATCAGCCAGACCCCAGCAGCAAGCTAACCTACTGGTCAGAGAGTCTTCCCCCTGGTGGTCAGTGCACATCATAGTGAGCGGTTTAGCAGCATTAGGCTATCATTAGCATATTGCACTTTGATTGGTTGAATGGACGACTGGATACTTAGCATATTAGGCTTTTATTATATAGGATATTTCTGCAGTATTTATATTTTTAACAATTATGTGGGTATTTTGTAAGGTTAGAAAAAGTTGATTTTAAAATGGGAATTTGTTCAGTCTCACAGCCAGTTGGCCTGGAGGTCAAATCCCCCCCAGTATTACCTACAACAATCAAGGCTTAACTACAACAAGACTGAGCACAAAGACCACAAGGGGGTACACCAAGGAAGCATAAAAAATGCGGAGACAAAGAAACAGGACAAAAATGACAGAAATGGAGGATATAGAGTTCAAAACCACACTTTTAAGGTCTCTCAAGAACTGTCTAGAAGCCGCCGATAAACTTAGTAAGGCCTTCGAAAAGACTGGTGAGACCGCTGACAAATATAGTGAGATCCTCAAGAAATCTAATGAGACCCTCGATGTTGTGATAAAGAACCAACTAGAAATTAAGCATACACTGACTGAAATAAAGAATATTATACAGACTCCCAACAGCAGACCAGAGGAGCGCAAGAATCAAGTCAAAGATTTGAAATGCGAAGAAGCAAAAAAAAACAAACACCCAACCGGAAAAGCAAAATGAAAAAAGAATCCGAAAATACAAAGATAGTGTAAGGAGCCTCTGGGACAGCTTCAAGCGTACCAACATCAGAATTATAGGGGTGCCAGAAGATGAGAGAGAGCAAGATATTGAAAACCTATTTGAAGAAATAATGACAGAAAACTTCCCCTACCTGGTGAAAGAAATAGACTTCCAAGTCCAGGAAGCACAGAGAACCCCAAACAAAAGGAATCCAAAGAGGACCACACCAAGACACATCATAATTAAAATGCCAAGAGCAAAAGACAAAGAGAGAATCTTAAAAGCAGCAAGAGAAAGAAACTCAGTTACCTACAAGGGAATACCCATACGACTGTCAGCTGATTTCTCAACAGAAACTTTGCAGGCCAGAAGGGAATGGCAAGAAATATTCAAAGTGATGAATACCAAGAACCTACAACCAAGATTACTTTATCCAGCAAAGCTGTCATTCAGAATTGAAGGTCAGATAAAGAGCTTCACAGATAAGGAAAAGCTAAAGGAGTTCATCACCACCAAACCAGTATTATATGAAATGCTGAAAGGTATCCTTTAAGAAGAGGAAGAAGAAGAAAAAGGTAAAGATACAAATTATGAACAGCAAATACGCATCTATCAACAAGTGAATCTAAGAATCAAGTGAATAAATAATCTGATGAACAGAATGAACTGGTGATTATAATAGAATCAGGGACATAGAAAGGGAATGGACTCACTATTCTTGTGGGGGAAAGGGGCGTGGGAGATGCGGGAAGAGACTGGACAAAAATCGTTCACCTATATAGATGAGGACAGTGGGTGGGGAGTGAGGGCGGAGGGTGGGGCGGGAACTGGGAGGAGGGGAGTTATGGGGGGAAAAAAGAGGAACAAATGCAATAATCTGAACAATAAAGATTTAATTTAAAAAAAAAAGAAAGACAACTGATAGGCAGCTATGACCTTTAGTTAAAGGAAGACGTTAGTCCTTGATTTTGTAGGAAGAACATTGGGGAAAAAAATAAACATCTCAAAAAAAAAAAAGGGAATTTATTCAAATAACTAATAATTTATTTTTAAAAACAAAATGAAATTGCAGAGATTCAAATGTTAGATAGCTGCACCCTCCAAATTCCCAAATGGCTTCTCTGGTTAAATCCAAGTGTTTTTTCAAAAACTTGAGGATAAAAACTCCATGTTGATGTGTGGTTATTAAAGATTAGATTTTAAATTTCATCTTTTAAATATGGTTATAACCATATTTGAAAATTTGTTAGTATTTTGTGAGTCATATAGGAACCTCAACTCTTAGGAATAATTAGATAACATAATGTTTCTTTAGCTAGGGAGCATGGTACAGTTTCTTCAAATAAAGATTAATTCAAGTAACTGATGGAAATATTGCTCATTATTTTAAACATTAAGTTGAGAAACTATTATATTTGCATATCTTTTTGCACATGAATGGTGGAGTAACAGAAATACTTAAAACAATTGGTTGAGTTCTATCCCCTTTATTCGAAAATGAACAGTGTGCCCCAAAGATAAAAGGCTTATGAATTCAACAATTTAGCAATTTTGCTTCAACTAACTGAGTCTCCAGATTTGCATGTCATTTTAATTCATGGCAGAAATCCTCAAGATAATAAAAGTTAAAAAATCTCAGTGGTGAACTGGTATCGGGAACATC
Organism: Myotis daubentonii; assembly: GCF_963259705.1. NCBI lineage: Eukaryota > Metazoa > Chordata > Mammalia > Chiroptera > Vespertilionidae > Myotis > Myotis daubentonii. Next base: position 55,430,410 of record NC_081853.1, on the reverse strand, counting down.
AAACACATTTATTGCTTGCCATAAAAATATGACATCATATAAAATGCAGTGAATACATTAAAAAGGCTTCTTATTTATTATAACAATTAAAACAGCAAAGGCTTAATAAGTAATAAACCCTGAGAGAACTTTGTTTTCCAATAAATTTTGTGATAAAAGATAATTTTGACAAGAATTTTCTCCATGAAATACCTACAATGGCAGCTATTTATTGTACTTAGTAATTGATAAAAAATACATTTCCTTATATACAAGTAGCTTAAATGTGCACTCTGCAATCTTTTTGAGGCATTTAGCCAAGACTAATCAAATGTTCCTAATTAAAATTGTGTAGATAGAAAGAAGGAAATTAATGGCTTTGTGTGAACTATTTGTTTATTTCATCAAGTGTACTGGATATAATTGCAATGCCAAAGGAAAAAAATCATCAAAATTATTCTTTACCCTGTTGATTTCCTGTTAATATCAATTCCTTCCAGAACCTTGATTTTTCCAGCCTTCAAGGAAAACAAACAGCTAAATATAAGACCCTCACCTAGGGGACTTCCCCTCCCCAAACTATTAGCTAGAGACAGCATGTATTGAACAAAATAAAGGTTAAGCTTCAATTAAGCATTCTAAATATGTTAGTGAGGTTTTGAAAAACTCATAATGCTTCTACTGACATGTTTCACCAAAAGCTTCCGAATAACATGAATTATAACAGAAGCCAGAAGTGGGCTCTTCCTGGAGCATGATGATCGCCTTTACATCAGATGCAGTTGTTTCCAGGAGAAAAAAAAAACACACAAAAAAAACTTGTCATCAAACCTCAGAGGGAAGGTAGGGGAGGGTGGGAGGAAGGGGAAGAGATCAACCAAAGGATTTGTATGCATGCATATAAGCATAACCAATGGACACAGATACTGGGGGGGTGAGGGCATGAGTAGGGGGGTGGGATAAGGACACATATGTAATACCTTAATTAAGAAATACAATAAATAAAATAAAAAAAACTTGTATTCCAAACTAAAGAAACAAAAATGTTTAATAAATGCCGCCAACCATGCAGACAGTCTTTGAGGGAATGCCTGGGTTTAGGGACACATACGTACTTATTTTCTCTCCCCGGTTCTCCAAGACAGCAGGCTTGGCTTCCAAACAACACAAAGATGAATAACACTGAGACACTTTCCTATGGAGGAACAAAACTACAAGATGGGTCATCTTTACAAAGTTTTGCAGATGTGCTTTCATTAGGTACAGCTCAGTCTTGAATTGTGTCCAAACCTGAAGCTACTGAACTGTGGTAAGAAGGCAGTCGCCCAGGGAGAAATCCCTAAAATAGCCACGTTGCCCTGTTGTAAAGCGTCTCTGAGGGATGAAGCCAAGAGATCCTTCTGTTCCTGTCGCAACAAGCCAATTAACTTGCCTGACCCAGTGGTCAGCGGGTTATTGGACTAATGGTCTGTCAATAATGGTTGGAGGATGAGTGCTGGCCGGAGTTATTCTATAGGCAAAACTAGAAACTCAAGCACAGCTCCAGTAAGAGCATACGAAAGACCCAGCTGGAGTTTTCAAAATAAGCAAAGATGGTGAGGACAGCAAGGAAGGACCACATAGAAGCCAGAGAGCTCAGCTCCAACACAGAGCCTCGGACAAGTCCCTCAACATCACTCACATCTGTTTCACCTCTAAAGTGAAGCCACTTTTTGGACTTCAGAGTCGCATTGTGAGAACTCAATAAGACGGAACGTAACAGGACATGGGAAAGCCCACCCAGATGTCAGCGGCTGCTGCGGCGATGCAGCCAGGAGGGCGCAGGCTGCCGTTTGCCATCACACTCCTGCCAGGAAAAGGCTTGGCCCCAAGCGAACTGGGATGGCATCATTGTGCACGTGCACTGGTCCAGGGCAGGAAAACAACAGCTGGTTGTCTGCATCTGTGTCTTTCAGTGTTTCTCCAGGCCTGGGTTTCCATCCACACAATACAGCCCCTAATTATCTAACAGCATGTGGCTGGGAAGGCTCAGTGGTTTGTGAAATAAAAGCCCAGCCATCAGTGCAGATGGTTCTGGGGGCCGGGGGGCTTGTCGCTAGGCGATCCACACTTTAATAACTTCTTAATTTGCTTTTTTCTTGAAAGAACTGGTTCTTTTGTCTCATGAGCAAATAAGACTTTGACAGGAACGGTGGTCATAAAACACGCATGTAAAGAGACACAATAAAGAAAGCTGCCAGCATGAGCTATGAGAGGTTAACCTGGCAAGGAAGCCGCGCCCCTGGCATGAAGACCTGGAAGAGACTGAGCTGTGGGCAGCTGCACATTTTGATGTAACTGGAAACCCCATCAAAGCTCTACTCTGGCCCTCTGATGGTCTGAGGCTTTGAAAGGTATTTTGCTGAATTGTAGATACTGGGATATACCAAGGTGAACATTGGTAGAAAGGTTAGGTTAGCACGTATAGTCAGCCAGTGTCTATAACTTGCCATTTTACATTCTTTTCAGGAAACATGTATTATTTAATACTAATCTAAGTGAAAGAAAGGAGGGAGTTTTTCCCTGTCCATTTCATTCATTTAAGCCCATTTGAACACTGACTATGCCTAATACTGACTATGCTTTAATTCATGATTCTTTTTATTTTTAATGTATTTTTATTGATTTCAGAGAAAGGAAGGGGTAGGGAGAGGGAGAGGGAAATAGAAACATCAATGATGAGAGAGAATCATTGATTGGCTGCCTCCTGCATGCCCCCGACTGGGGATTAAGCCCCCAACCTGGGCATATGCCCTGACCAGGAATCATACCATGACCACCTAGTTCATAGGTCGAGGCTCAACCACTGAACCTCACTGGCTGCGCTGTACTTTCTTTTATATACCTGTTAATCTCAGGTGTAGGAGATATACTACACTAGTTTAAAATAAGTGCCTGGTGTTGATATATCTTGAGATTCTATCAATGGTCTCTCCTTGAATTTTTCAAGCTCAGATAAAGCTTTTGGTGCAGTAGTAAACAGATGCTGAAATGCCCAGAGAAATGAAATATTTTCTCCAATATGCACATTACAAGATTTTCTAACTATATTATTTTTCAATATTAGCACGTATGCTTTGAGGGTAAGACAGATCAATACATTATATTTTACTGTATATCTTTGAAGTGATGTTTTTATTCTATTAAAATTACATAATGTTCTTTCTATATTTAGAATAATATGACACAATTCATTTCTCCAAATCAGGGGTTTTTATGACCAGCGTATTTGATGGGGAGACTGTAGAGAAAGGGGGGGATATTTACAATTTAACCCATTTGATCATCTCAGTGAAGATAACCAAAAAAAATACCAGAGGAAATAATGTAATTCCATGCCTCCAATGCAATTTTTTTAAGCCAATTGTTGAGTCATGCCAAGATATATATTGATAGAGACACACTACGAGACCAAGCCAGCAGTAACTGACTGAATTTACAGATGCCTGCCCCCATCCCACTCTGTCACCATCCTATTAGATCAAGAAAGCCATTTGTCTCTAATTATTTCACATAGTATAAATGAGCTGAAGAGTAAAAAGATCTACTTTAGGCTTATGTGTCTGGAAACTATTTTCTTAGATAGTAGGAAATATCAGTCTTTAGAATTCTAAATATATTAATGTTATAGAGGCTGCATTGGTAAGGGCATGTTTTTCTTGATTTCCAATGTTATAGTCAGACAGGAATTAGTATAAAATTATCCTCGAACAGTTTCTTCTTTTCTACAGCTAGTGTGTGTTGTCAGTCTGTGCTGATGCTGGTTCGAGCCTTAGATAACTGTACTTGAACTTAGAAAACATGCTGAACTTGAGCACCATGTAAAACAGCCATGGGCATAATTCCTTTCTTCCAAAAAGCCAGGTGGGCCCTGATTCTCAGGGAGGATCCCTCACCTTGGTGGTCATTCTTCCTCCCAGCGGTAGTCTAAAAAGATCTCATCCTCATTCATTTATTCCACAAATACTAGTATACAAGTAGCCCCTTCCATGAGACAGTTGTGGCAGACACCTACCAGAAAACATGCTGCCTGCTACTCCTCCACAGAACAAGGCATTGCCCCAGCTGGCTGCACAGACAGAACTACATGTCCCAGCATCCTTTGCACTGAAGTGGAGTCACATGACTAGTTCTTTTTTTTTAATATTTTTTATTGATTAAGATATTACATATGTGTACCCTCTACCCCCCCCCCGCTCAACCCCTCACCCCCCCCGTTGTCCGTGTCCATTGGTTAAGCCTATATGCTTGCATATAAGTCCTTTGGTTGATCTTTCCCCCTTGCCCCCACCCTTCCCTACCTTCCCTCCAAGTCCCGACAGCCCAATCAATGCCTCTCCGTCTCTGGATCAGTCCTTGTTCATCAGTTTATGTTGTTCATTATATTCCACAAATGAGTGAGATCCTGTGGTATTTATCCGCTCTCCAGTTCCATCCATGCTGTGGCAAATGGTAAGAGTTCCTTTTTCTTCTTCCTCTTCTTAAAGAATACCTTTCAGCATTTCATATAATGCTGGTTTGGTGGTGATGAACTCCTTTAGCTTTTTCTTATCCGTGAAGCTCTTTATCTGACCTTCCATTCTGAATGACAGCTTTGCTGGATAAAGTGATCTTGGTTGCAGGTTCTTGCTATTCATCTCTTTGAATATTTCTTGCCACTCTCTTCTGGCCTGCATGGTTTCTGTTGAGAAATCAGCTGACAGTCGAATGGGTACTCCCTTGTAGGTAACTGACTGTCTTTCTCTTGCTGCTTTTAAGATTCTCTCTTTATCTTTTGCTCTTGGCATTTTAATTATGATGTGTCTTGGTGTGGTCCTCTTTGGATTCCTTTTGTTTGGGGTTCTCTGCGCTTCCTGGACTTGTAAGTCCATTTCTTTCACCAGGTAGGGGAAGTTTTCTGTCATTATTTCTTCAAAAAGGTTTTCAATATCTTGCCCTCTCTCTCCTTCTGGTACCCCTATAATTCTGATGTTGGTACGCTTGAAGTTGTCCCAGAGGCTCCTTACACTATCTTCATATTTTTTGAATCTCTTTTCTTTTTTCTTTTTCGGTTGGGTATTTTTTGTTTCTTTGTATTTCAAATCTTTGACTTGATTCTTGGGATCCTCTTGTCTGCTGTTGGATCTCTGTAAATTATTCTTTATTTCAGTCAGTGTATGCTTAATTTCTAGTTGGTCCTTTTTCATGTCCTCCATGGTCTCACTATACTCCTTGAGGGATTCATTAAATTTATCGGCGGTTTCCATAAAATTCTTGAAAAACCTTATAAACGTGGCCTTGAACTCTATATCCAGTCGTTTGCTTTCCTCCGTTTCTGCCATTTGTGACCTTTTTCTTTGTCTCCGCATTTTGGCTGCTTCCCTGTGTTGATAGAGTGGCCCTGCGCGCCAGGTGTCCTGTAGGGCCCAGTGGCTCAGCCTCCCCAGTTACCTGGGGTAGACACTCTTGGTGCACTCTTGGTGCCTTGGTTGTTGTAGGATCACTGGGAGGAATTGACCTCCAGGCCAATTGGCTGTGGGAATCAGCTGTGTCTGAAGTGGGAGAATGGTCCCCCTCTGACCACTGGGTACAGTGGCTCCTGGATCTAAGGAGGTGCTAATTCAGCCCCTGCCTGAGGCCACACAGCAGGAGCCACAAAGAGGCTCAGCTGTGAAGCAATGCAAGCCACTGCGGGGCCTTGGGCCTTCTCTTGGAAGTTCCGGGTCTGCCTGGCTGGGCCGTAGTTAGGTGCATTCACATGCAAAAGCCTCTGCCGCAGCCTGGGTGGGGCGGGGTCTCAGGGAGTCAAAGGGCGGTGAAAGCAGCTATGGTGATTCTCTGCGCCCGGAGCCGCGCGTCTCAGTGTCCAGGTTAAGGCTGCAAGCACCTCTGAGGGAAAGCCGCCCTCAAATTCGCCCGCTGCCGCCTGACAGACCAGCCTCTCCCAGTATGAGCCCTGGGTCCCCAGAGACCCGCTGGAACCGGAGTTCAGAGCAGTCGGGAGCTTGTGATTCAAAAAGACAGCCGCGTCCTCAGGCGCCACCCCCTTTCCGCGCGCGCGTGAGCCGCCGCCTGTACCTCTGCACCTCACCTCCGCAGCTCCCCTGGCTCTCAGCGTGCCCCTCTTTTCTTCTAGTTGTAGAAATTACACTCAGCCAGCCTTCCTGTTGTTCTGGACGATGTTCGCTCTGACCCTTGCGGTATTCTTCAATTGTTGTGTGAGGCGACAATTTCCCGGTGTTTATCTATGCCGCCATCTTAGTTTCTCCCACATGACTAGTTCTTGACAATGGAATATGAGTACAAGTGACATGTCATGTTCTTTGTAGCAAGGTTAAAAGGTGTGACTGCCTCCTCACTGCCCTTTCCCCCTTATTCTACCTGAGCAAGGTAGACTTTAGAATTCAAGGGAATGAGAGAGTCCAGAGGTTGACAATATCTGAGTTCTGAAATCTTTACCTGGTCTGAAACCACATTCTGACTAGGAGCATCTGCACCAGCCCATCAGTCAAGTGAGGAACAAGCTTCAGATGTGTTCAGTCAGTGAAACTTTAAGGTTTCCTTGTCACATCAGCGTGCACCGCTCAGGTTAGCACAGGAAGGCACTGGTGACCAATACAGCTATGAGCTTAGCTGACCTTAGTTCTGGGAAAGTGGAAATAAGCTCTCAGGTTTGTTCTGAATTTCCTACACAATATCGGTCATTAGTCTTAGGATTCGTTTCCAGCTTTCTGGTCTTCCACATTATATCTTCTAGCTATATATATATATATATATATATATATATACATACATACACACACATATATACATACATATATATATGTACACACACACACACTCACACACACACACATACATATACATACACACACAAATATACATACACCTATATGTAAATTTTTGAGGCTTAAACTACGTTTTTGAAATTTTAAAGGTGAAAGTCATTAAACTTATTCTGTTACGTTCTTGTGCTCGGGCACTATTGAGGTTTCACGTGGGTATCAGACCTGGCGAACGTGAACTCACATGTATCTTGTCTTCATGATTTCATCCCCAAAGCATTTGTACCAGAGATGCTCTCCCTAACTGGATGCTTTCCCAGATTTGCTCTCCTACTGTTATAATATCGATTACTAGGACATCCGTCCAACACACTCAGTGTCAGAGAAGTGCCAAAGATTCCGAAAACACCCCTTCATGGTGAGAGCCTTGACGATTGATTTGGTCTTCACTACTTCAGTTTAAAGCTTCATTTTCATGCTGAAGCTGTTTGTACCTTGATCTTATAACACATCTCATTCATCTCCTTAAAGGAAGAATGTTTCTTTTTTAATTTATTAAATGTATGATCTGTCAAGAGATCACAACAGTACAGCAAGTTCCACTTAACATCCTATTGGCCATCTGCCATTCTGTGAACGGTAGTCAATAATGATTTGTCAAACAATTAACAGAGTTAATAAATAGTCACAGTAACCTAATCTGCCGGCCACCAGTAGTCAGTAGTTGGAAATTAATGTACTGCAGCTATTTGACATCACACCTGATACCCAACCAGATGGAGAGCAAATACAACATAATAGATGATGATTAATGATGAAGATTATGTTATTCACTTATAATATTTTAGGTGCTGGAAACCCTCTCTTCCCTCTCTGCTCCTTAAGTTTGCAAGCACCTATCACATTGTAGAGGCTACTTTAGGCAGAGCTGTCTATCCTCTTGGTGGTTTTTGCAAACACACATATTAATACAGAAAATGGAACTGCAGTCTAAGTTATTTGATTATATCAATTCTCCACTTAAGTTGTCCCATGATAGAAAAAAAAATTATAATGTGTGTCATAATACAAATTAAAATGTTAGCACTTACCCAAGTCACCAGGGGGCCGAGTGCTCATGTTTATGAAACTGAGCCTGTTTACAAAAGCAAATAGTCAAAAGAGCTCATTCTGAGAATGAGAGAGAAAAGAAAGAAAGAATCTGTCAAGCCAGCTATTTCTTCTATGTCATTAAATCAGAGTTGAAAAATATTTTCCAGGTCATCTAATTCAGATAGTTCCTAATATAGTAATTTCTCTAATAGCATTTTTGATAGATAGAGAAATAGTTAGACAGCATTATAATAGACAATATATGTAAGTGAGCCACACCGGCCAGGCTATGGCCATTTAAATGTAACAATAAAAGATGTAAATACCACCCTTTGCTCACAGGCAATAAACAGGCAGGCGGCTGATAAGATGTGACCCGCAGGACATGTTTTCTCACTCCTGTTCCAGTGGAGGCATGCATGGTTTCCTGTTCTCAGAGATGATGACTTTAGAAAACTTGATGGAGAAACAAAAAAGATAAAGAATTCCTTGTGACCTACCAACGTGGCTCAGTGTTTGAGCATTGACCTATGAACCAGGAGGTCACGATTTGATTCTTGGTCAGGACACATACCCAGATTGTGGGCTCGATCCCCAGTAGGGGGCATGTAGAAGGCAGCCAATCAATGATTCTCTTGCTCATCATTGATGTTTCTCTCTCTCTCCCCCTCTTCCTTCCTCTCTGAAATCAACAAAAGAATAAATAAATAAATTAATTAATTAATTAATTAATTAATTAATTAATTAATGCAGGTCTACTACACAGTCAATGTTGTACCCCCCAAAATTTATACCTTGAAATTGAATCCCCATATGGTGGCATTTGGAGGTGATAAGTCATGGGGGTGGAGCCTCTTAGATGGGAGATTAGTGCCCCCAGAGCCCCTCACCCCTCCTCCACATGAGGACAGGAAGCAGGCCTTTTACCCACAGACATCAATCTGCTTACAACCTGACCTTGGACTTTCCAGCCCCAGAACCATGAAAAATAAATGTCATTTAAAAGTCAACTAGTCTGTGGCATTCTGCTAGAACAGCCCAAACTGAAGAAGACAGGGTCTGTTTGTAAAATTCAAAACCGTTGTTATATTTTTGCCCATTAAAAAAAGTCAAGTCATAATCTGAAAATTAAAGGAACTTCTTTAAATTCAACCAACTTCTGTCCATGGGAATACGCTCACTAGCAGGCCCTTAGTCTTTCTGTCCAGCCCTTTGATTCTGCAGCCGATGAGTCCTTTCTTCCATGCTCCACCTTTTATTCCCTTCCTGAATAGGACCAGGCTCCTGGTTTAGGACGCACAATTAACCAGGTTCCTAAATACTATACAGTGTGAAAATGCACGCGGCCTTCGATGGGAAGCCCTCAAGAGCACGCCTGTAGGAGTCACCTTCATACTGTATTCTCTGTGAATATTTCTCCCGCCCCCAGGAGCATGGAGAACAAATACCAGGCGAAGACAGGTTCAAATTGGGGCAAGACAGCAGCCTTCTTGAAAGGCAGGGCACTCTGAAATCCTGACAGTATCACCGGTGAGCAGCGTGGTAGACTGGATTGTTAAAGAAATGATCCATTTTCCTAAAAGTACCAGAAGTCTTTCTCTTGTGTTTTTTCCCTTCTTCTTTTATTTTTAAGGGCACACTGGGGCAGATAGTGTTATGGAGAAGCATGAGAAATAGCACAGGGAGGAGAGTGTAGAAGATATTTTGCAATTGCATTTTTGAAACATGTCTATTTTGGTATTCCTTGTACCAATGTATCCCTTTGTCTATGAGAGGGATATATTCCATGCTCATGATGAACTCCCCAGGATCATGGAATCAAGAGGGTTCTCAAAGATTCTGTGAACCAGAAGAGGTTTGACCACCTCAGGGTTATGCCCGCTCTCTAACTCGGATGAGGGCCAGCAGGGCAGATTTGGTGCCACAGAAACCTCTGTCCCCTGTTTAGACAGGTGAGCACCACAGCGTGTCATTTTATCACTAAGGGAGGTAGGTCTTAATAGCATCAATGATATTCTGATGTAGAATCCCAAAATTCTTACATCTAAAACCAAGTAGCTTACACAATCTGAAGACCCAGTCTTAGAGTTGATATGAATATCAATTTCCAAAACCTAGGTTGCTTGGCAGACTGTCCAGCAGTATTCTAAGTTCTTGTTGGAGGTTACTGTTGGATAACAGCTATGAAAGTGACTTAATTACTTATCTAAATTTTAAGTAGAATACCAGGAGAGAGATGAATTTAAGCCAGTGGTTTCTTTTTGTCAGAAATGCATAAACCCTTTGAAATAGGACCAAACAGATTCTGAGCTAGAGGTGGGACTGGTTTGGGGATAAGGTGACAAGAAACTATGCACACTAGCTATTAAGTGAACAAAATTTTCCATCTTGTAATAATATTTTCACCTACTCTTCCTGTGCACCTTTCCACATTAAACTTCACCTGACGACGGAAAGAATATCTTGTAGAAAACCTTGTGGGCAGGAGAATTCCAGTGCTTGTGTGGGGGGCAAATCTTCACCTTGTAATTGTGGGTGCTTTGAATTGAAGGCAGAAGCCACTCTGAGGTATAAACAATTTGCGCAACCTCACAAAATATTCAATCTTGTATTCTTTTGGGAAGTAGAGGATTAAGAAGCAGATTCTGCAAATATTGCTGTAATCAGGTAGAGAATTATCCAGAATAAATGTGTGTGTGTGTGTGTGTGTGTGTATTATTGATTGATTGATTGATTGATTTTTTACAGAGAGGAAGGGAGAAGGATAGTTAGAAACATCGATGAGAGAGACACATCGATCAGCTGCCTCCTGCACACCTCCTACTGGGGATGTGCCTGTAACCAAGGTACATGCCCTTGACTGGAATCGACCCTGGGACCCTTCAGTCTGCAGACCAACGCTCTATCCACTGAGCCAAACCAGTCAGGGCCAGAATAAATATTTTTAAAATACTCTTTAAGTAATCTACCCCAAAGATGTCCTTGTTCACTTCCTTTCATTTCCACTTTTCAACACTAAGGTAGTTTTGTAGAATTTTCGGATGTGATGAAAATGCACTGCTGGCTTCATTGAGGCTGAGATGTCTCAAGAGTGTTCATGGATAAATGCCAACCGTCTTGATTAGACATAGTGTCCTATGGAAAAGGCGAGTGTGTGGCAGTAAGTCCATAATTTCTCAGCAAGAGGACAGAAATCAAGATGAATTATCTGTGAATGACCCCAAAGAGGATGCGGACAAATGATATCAGATGGCTTCCGAATGCACGCGTGATCGAAGGAATGGAACCTCATTATCTGATCCCCGCTAATGGACACTGGGAGAGGGAAGGCATAGGAGACGACACAGTGGCTTGATAAAGAAGGATGGCTTGAGGTAAACCCTGTTCAATTGAATTGGAAAGAACTAACCCAAACAATGCCATACGTCTTTGCTTAATACATGAGAATTGAATGAGGAAGAGTCGTGTTTGAGGACGATGCTGAGGAAATGGGACTCAAACCAAGATAAATAATGGCCAGGGGTTGTTATGGAGACCAGCTGGGTGAATTGAGATAAATGATATGAAGCACCGATCTTTAAATGTACTAGTGGCAAATCCAGATTGACGTTCCCAGATTTAAAAATAAATAAAGAAGGGAGTGTCCTGAGTGGAATTTTGAGTCAGGGGAGGATAAAAGCTGTGTCCAGTGGCTCTGACTGATGGCTGACTCAGCATGTGCCTCCTGTCCTTCTGCAGACATACCCCTAATTTGGTTCAGTTAACGTCTCCACTTCTAGCCAGCGCTTCTCTGCCACATTGGGCAACAGAAGACCTAATTTCCAAAGATACAAATAATATGTAATACATTAATATACCCTGTTCACATCAACCTTAGGAAAATTTAGAAAGTGTTCACTCAAGTTATTCTCTGTAGGGTGTATCTGACTCCCACTGGGTATAAATAAGGGAGCATACTCCTCCAATAGCTATGGGCAGCCACCCTACAATCCAAAGACACCAGCCTCAGAATGAAGCTAAGAGTTGCTATGGCAGAGTATTTAGAAAGAAAACAGTGTTAGTCACAGAAATAACCAACCCAAGACTTTCCCAACCTTTCCATTT